>NC_080100.1:1990000-2290000 GCF_950005125.1 Chionomys nivalis
GTACATGTGTCGAAGATCCTGTGGGGTCTCCATCATTTCTATGGTCTTGAGAGATCTCATGAGGGTTCATCTTCAGCAGCCCAAGGGAATACCCTTCCTTCAATGTTTCTCCCAGCTGGGATGCCTCCTTTACAGCTCGGGAGTTCGGCCTACCTTAAATGAGTCAGTTTGGGTTCTCTGACTAAACCCTTGACTTGAAGTGTCTTGTCTGAAGTTTCTGAATGATTGAGGCTTCCAGAAAGGTGACTGAAAGGAAACCACAGTCTGTGTTCAGTGGGGCAAATTAGCCGTAGTCTCAACAGTGCTGGCAGGGCAAGGAAGGGAAAACATGCAGTCATATAAGCGTTAGAGGAGGCAGTGATTCTGAAGGCTAAAATCTGAAGTTCAAAGTGGTACATGGACCCTGTTTTACAGCAGCACAACTGACTCCCTGCTTGAGACTGGCTGATCTAGGTGAGAGGAGGACCGGGGTCACGGGACCCAGGATTCACCTTGTCCTCCAACATGCATGAAGAACGACTCTGGAACCTGATGACTGTGAGTATCCAGAGATACTGGACCCTGAACCCTTGGGCTCTGAGGACATCAGGTCCCAGGGCATTGGATTTTGGAGACTGGACCAGTATGCCAGCGAATCCTGAGAACAGTTCCATTTCAGGCACCTCCTAGTGGTTAAAGAAGCTGGTTATGCCTGAGGACCAAGAGTATCCAGCACTGTCCTCTACTACTATCAGGAGGAGGAACTGGATGCCAGGAGCCTGGAATGCATCAATCTTAAATAGACTGGAGAAGGCAAAAGAGGTAGAGAGGTCCACCCAGTAGGAAGTAGTGGACAGAGGTGAGGTTCCCCAAGTAGAGCATCCCCTGAGACCTAGAGCCTGAACTGAGGCTGTCAGCTCCCCGCCATTCTCTTCAGACTCTTCTTTCAAAAGTCTACGCTGGCAGATTTTCCTTGAGGAGTTTTCATTTTGTTCTTGCAAAAGTGTCTTTCAGAGAAGCTGCTAACGAATGGCCAGGCCAAGAGTGGCCAGCTGTACATTGTTGAGAGAATTGCCTGCCTGCCCATACCTTCCTGCCTTCAGGGTAATAATCAAGGGCACCTGTAATCAAGGACACCCGGGCCACTGAATATAGTTATCTTAGGAAGGCAACCTTGGAGGATACTGTTTCAGAAACTGTGCTATCTGAGAGACAAGGGTCCTTGTCCAAGTCTCACAAACTTTAGGGCGCAAAGCATGTTTGTGGTACATGTTGCTGTAGATAGGATTCCTGGATACATAGACTGAGTCATGACAAATCCATCATACATGCAGGAAGAAGATCCTCTGGTGCAGGGTGTCTTTGAGCTGAAGGTAAATTTTGGCCATGGGTGGAGGCTGCAGCATCAGAAGTGGGTGTAAACACATACTGAAATGTGTCTTCCTAGTAATTCTTTTGCCTCCAAAGAGGCGCCCTGAATCAGTTGCTCCCAACCTGTGCTGGTTTTCTGTCTCACGGCGTGTTATGACATATCGCTCCCACACAAATGAAAATAAATGAGGATTTTACAATAACATTAATAAGAAATGAAAATAAAAAGGCTCATTAGTCAAAATGTGGATGGCAGGAAGTGTCATCATAAAAGATGGATGGAGCCAAAACATATCCAGAGGGTCTATCTCCCAACGCCCGGAGTACATTGTCTGCTTGGGGAACCTTGAGACACAGAGCGGTTCAGAAATGTGTGCCTACCAGTCTTTGTCTCTGGGTGTCTGTCCTGAAACTCAAGTAACTCCCAGGTGGAATCCCTTTCTCTCCTAATTGACCTCAAGAGCACAGAGTTTTCCTTTAAAGGAGAATGTTCCATGATGCATTGCATCCTAACCACAGGGTCCTTTATTTTGTTCGTAACACCAAGTGGTACTTTATGACACATTTGGCCATTAAAAGCACTTCATGTCTTTGGTTGGCAGAGAAGGTGGGTGGACAGTTCAGAACTCAGACTGTTAAACTGTCTGTTAGTGTGATAGACAGCATAGTGGGTCATTGTGACGTTTGCTCTCGGTGGTGACCAAGTCAGTTTCTCTCTCAGTCTCTAAGGCAGGTTTATCAGTTTGGCTGGGATGGATCCTTCCTTGCTCATGAGCTCACAGGCTCTTGTGTCCAACCCTGGGATTTCCTCGCTCCTATGAGGCAACAATGCCATAAATGAGTCACCAAGTCAAATGTCTTCTTCTTCTCTGTACTAAGACAATGCAAGCCTGTTTCCTAAGAGTGTTCTCCCGCAAGGCTTTACCATGCAGTTCAGGAACTCAAAACATGGTTGCTGAAACACCATGGAGGTGGAATGGAGTCACCTGTTGGTCTAATTCAGCTTTAGCTGCATGATCAGGCCACAGTATGGAGAATTAATGATATGATTGTTTCTTTTACTTCCTTCCTTTTGTTTCTCTTCCTTCCTCTCCTCATCTCACCTTCTTTCTTCTTTTCAGTTACTGTTTGTTCATGATCGCAGCAGCCATGTCATTTCCGGAAGACAGAACCATACCACGCACCTCCACATCCTTGGGTCCCCATAGCCCTTTCACCCCCTCTTCTAAGATGTCTGCCCCTCTGGGATTCAGAGGGAGTGACGTTGATGTCCCATTCAGAACTGCACACCTGGCAGTCACTTGTACTCAGCATTTTGGCAATTTATGGGTTCCTGTTTTGATTGTCATGCCCTGGCTAAAGAGGCCTCTCTGTCCAGAGCTGAGGACTGTACTGATCTGTAGATAGAAACAAATATTTAGAAAACAGTTCAACTATAGGTCCACTTTGTAGAACATCATTAACTTACCTTGCAATAGGGCCTGGAACCTTCAGAGTCATGGGATTTTATACTAAATGTAACCCAGACCCAGAAATACAAATACTCTATGTTCTCTCTCATATGTAGATCTTAAACATAAACTTCTAGATAGATAGGTTTAAGTTAGAGTGAGTGTCCATAGAGGGTAGGAAACAAAAAGAGGACATGAAAAATAAGGAAGGACTAAAGGATGTGTAGTAAAATATGTGTAATATGCAAACAGAAGGGGAATCCTAGGGGAGGAAAGACTAAAGGGTGGGGCTAGGAGGATAGGTGAAACATAGCAGTGAGGGTGGTCCGAACAAACCAAGGAGGTCTGAAAAGAATATACAGATATCTACTGCTTTATAAGATAATCAAAACTTCCTATTGAAATGAAAACGATGGACTGAAAAGATGGCTCAACAGGTGAAGGTGCTTGCCTCCATGATGGAGAGCAAGAACAAAATCTCCAGAACATAGGTTCTAGAAGGAAAGAACTGACTTTCACAAGCACACGGTGTCACACATGCCCCACCCATGCATATGCACGCAAATAAGTAAACATAAGAAGCTAAAAAACAGGAAAGGGGTTGAACTGTGCTATGTCATTGGTTAACACAGCTCTCAGAATGCTTCCAAATCAAAATCCAGAAGGATACTCTGTGATTGGTTCACACTGCTCCCAGGCTCATAAGCTTTCAAATCAAAATCTCGAAGTCAGGTGTGAAACACACCCCCAAACAAAATATACTATTTGCCATTGCTCTCGAGGTACCATACTGAGGCACCTGGCAAGATACACTCATGGATGCAATGATGGCATGAATGTCGTGGGGGTAACCAGCTGCTTCCTGGTTGGACTTAGGGCCCAGTGCATAGGAAGAAATGAATAGTTGGCACTGGAGAACTAGACAGCATCCTCTATTTTAAAATGTACAGGGCAGAAGAAAATGGGTTCGTGTCACTTAAGCCTAAAACTTTTGTCCCCCTTTTTTGGTGTTTCTACAGCTGAAGCTCTGTCATCTACTTTGGGCAAATGACTCCAAAGGAGGTCTCACTGCTGTAGTCTTCCAGAATTTGCTTTTAATTTTCATTTAGAAATATTTAAGGCAAGCAACTATAAGTTTCCATTGTTTTTACTAAAAGGTGGATTATCAAATAACATATTGAAGATTTAGCCCAGCCACATCTATCTTGGAATGGAGCTCTATGCAAGTAAGCCAACCCTATGGGTATTGGGACTTCTCTCTGCTAAATGAAAACTTCAGTAGAATGAGGAGTCACCACAAACCTGAGGGAACTTCACAAGTTGGATTATCTGAAGACTGATGATGACTTTAACACGATCCGAAAGTCACACATTTCTACACTAGTCCCAGAAGCACATCTTTATCATGGTTTGAAATTTTTTTAAAAAAATGTATGAAGTAGCCTAGCTGGGAAGCCAAAAAAATCAATTCACATACTTAGAAATTTAGCCCCATACATCTTAAGTGGAAGTCTAAGAAATTAGCCAATAGAAATTTATAATTTTTTAATGTTGATGTCTCTAAAGATAAGAGATTCTGAAACCCTCCATCTCCTCTTTTATATTTAAGTATATTTAGTATTTAAGATAGCAAATATAGAAAGAGATCAAATTGTAAAGTGTGAGATCCTGGACTGAGCCAAGTCCCCTTTGTCTACAGACCTCCAAGTCTTAAAAGATTCCAGGAGAAGCAAGTTATGCTCCTAGTGACCATTGGCTATCCACGTAATTTTGTTAAGCAAGATTCTCTTTCTGTGTCTCAGTTGCTCCTTTCCAGAACTCACCAAGCTCTATTCCTACCCTCCCAGGTTAAACAGTATCCATGGATGATGCCAGCCTCTCCCCGGGCCCCAAGAGTCTAGTATACTACACTATGGTTGAGTGGATGGAATGAACACAAAGGATTCAGGGCTACATGACAGATCATTTTACATGGTGAAATGCTATTTGCCCTGTAAAGAACACCTGCATTCAAGGTATGGTCTATCCAGAGGAGCACGCCTGGGCTATGTGCTGCTGGTAGCAGTCTATAAGACCTGAGTATGTTTTCTATGTTCCTATCTAAACCAGCTACGTCTTGCTTGAGTCAGTTTAAAGAGAACAATGTGAAAGCAAGCTCCCCAGCAAGTCCTGACTTACGGCTCATTTTGTACCACATGTGGAGGGAACAGTGAAGACTCTTCAGTGTAAAGTTTGAGCTGATTGGTCCTCCACAGTTGATTGATGGGTTTTTAAACTGGACTTTTCCTGGATTCCCCTCTCTTTCAATGTAGCCTTGGCCTCAGGAAGCCATATCTGTTCTGCTAAGTGACTGTCCGATAAATCAAGGCACTGAACATTTCTCGTGAAAATTTGTTAAAAAAAACATAATAGGTTTTGGGGGAAAGCTTTCATTCATTTCTCTAAACATCTGATGGGCTTGCTTCTGATAGGCATTCCCCGAGGAACTGTTCAGTCAGGATATCACTCATGTGGTACACACAGCCCTCCTGTGAAGACAGTCTGGAGCTCCCTGTGTGGATGTCTCACCATGGCCAACAGTATGATGGGGTCAGGAGGGGCCAGCGTGTAGAAGGGTTTAGATACCCATCCAGGCAGTGGATTGGGCTCTGACTATGGTCCATGCAGCAGGGCAACACCTTATGCTGAGGGGAGATCTTTGTGAGCTCAAGAAGGAAAGGCTTCAGGTACTAGCGAAGTTGAAGTTGAGGAACAAACGAAAACCTGTGGTGTGTGAAAATCAGGTGGGAAGGGACAACGCTCCTACAGAAGGCTGACAGTGTTTTGCTTTCTGCTGTGACTCTTTTCTCACTTGGATACTCTCCTTGGGTGTGCAAGATGCTGTTCTTCTGGTAGCTTAAGCCTCAAGGTCTCTCTTTCTCTCTCTCTTTGTCTCTCTCTCTCTCTTTCTCTCTCTGTCTCTGCCTGTGTGTGTGTATAAGAGAGAGAGTGTGTGTATAAATCAATTCTTCCTGTGCACATGAGAAAATATCCCTGCTTGTCTGTGCTCTTGCATCTAAATAAAATAGTAAATAATTACTCAAGTGTAATGCTAACTAAAATAAATGAGACTTTGTTTTAACAAGACACAAGCATTTACTTCTGACTGATGTGTGTGTGTGGTGTGTGTAAAACTTGTTTTTTTGATACTTTCAGTTTTTTAAACAATTGTTGTCAATATTATTTTGTCACCCAGGCAAGTACAAATTGGTTACAGAGACTATTGACATAATTCAATATCAGATTGTGAGTATGTTTATTAATGTGAGAAGGCAAATACAACTCTTGGTCAGCAAGAAAACCCTGATGCTAACAGTGTCCTCCCTGGCCAGTCCATTCCAGCCCATAGGAAAGAAAATGTGTGTTTCCGGGCTGTGTGGAGCCTCCACAGTGATGATGATGGTTCAAGGTTGAATATGGAGCATGTGTTCAATAATTTTTTTTGCTAGTGTGATTGGGACAGAATACCATGTTTTTGGTTCCTTGTGGTGTACCCAGTTCTGAATACATCCTTGCTCAGCATGTAGACCACACATAAAGATAAGACTGTCCCTTTCTGTATCTGGTGTGGATTTCCCTTTACAATTTCTTTGGTCTAAGAACCATTGATTGGGCCAACGTCTTCTCTCTGGATGGTCCACTTGAGTCCTGTGCAGCTACCTACAAAGCACCCCCCCCCCAGCTCCCTGCTTTCTTTGTCCGTGGCACCCCCATGCATTCATTTGCCTGTCGAAATCTCCATCCAAGTTGACCCAGACAGGAGCCAGAGACAGACCAAGAGCCCACATGGGTGAGCAGTAGCTCCCTGACAGACGCGGGAAGCCCATCCCTGCCCCCACCCATCAAGTCAATGGAGGATGCAAACCAGCATCCCGCCCAAACCCACCCAGGGCGGAAATGCGCTGCCCTCTCTGTTGAGAGGCCCTGGGGATGCCCTTACCGCTGGTGTCCATCACATGTGCTGATGGGCATGAATGGGGCAGAGGGGGAGTCCCTTGCTTGCCTGCACCTGTCAGCATAGCTGATGGGCAGGAAAAGGTGGGGGAGGCCTTCCTCCCACTCTGTCAATGCAGCTGACAGACAAGTGTAAGCGGGTAAGGCCCCTGGCCTCTGCTAGTCATACGGTGAGGGTTTGATTGGGAATGGACGGGTTCCGCTTGCCTGGCAGAATGAGGGGCTGTAAGCATTGGAGGCAGGAGGCTCCACAAAGACAAGAGTGAAAGACAAGACCGGTGTGTTGTGTGTGTTGTGCATGCTCGTGTATGTGTGAGAGCCTTCCTGAAAATGTACAAGTGTGGCCCCACATGCCCAGGTCGCTAAGACACAGTGACTGATGGAGGGATTGGGGCACTGGCCAAAAGAGTATGCTGTACAGGAGACTCACATGACATATGCTCTCAGAAACAAAGATGGGGAGGAGTCAAAGAGAAGGCAATTGGACTGACCTTCACATCTATAAGGACAATTCTTTAATATACATTTCATGTCTGTCACTCAGAACAGCTTGCTGATTCTTTATCTCTGGGTTTGGAAAGGAATACATGATTTAAATTCTTCATTTAGTGGCTTCGATGGTTTGTTCCTTGGCCTTGAACTTTGCCACAGCCTGCCATGTTGCATGGAGGCTTTTGATGCAGCTCTCCTAGGAATGCGTCTTTGCAGGAAACATTACATGTGACCCACTTACTAGTCAGATCTACTACATTAATGTGTGGATGTCTCTAGATGATTCAGAGCTTATATGTTCTCTTGGAAGTTAGGTGTTTCTGCAGTGGCCCTGGCCATGTGCTATCTGAGAAGAACCTAGTGAGGGAGCAGGGAAGAGCTGTTGACTCAATATCTGGTTAGCACTATATGACCTATGCAAACGTTTTGGTGATCCATTTGGAAGCAAAACCCTTTCCTTACATAGAAGCACATTCTCCAGTTCAGTGGAAGGAATTTTCTCATTAGTTGCAGTTGTATTTTGTCCATGAAATAAAGAAATGCCTTTCCACAAGCCCAAGGGTCTGGTGTTAACAAGTCAAGATCATTGTGGTCAGGTCATCACTGCCCTAAAGATGAGCTTAGATGAAGGACATTCCTCTTTGACTGTACGTATTTATTTGTATGTATGTGTGCTCACTCATGTGTACACTGTTACAAGTCTGTGGTAGTCAGAGGATAACCTGTGGTAGTAGGTTCTCTCCTTCCTCCACTTGAAACCTGGAGATTGAATATAGGTTCTCAGGCTTGGTGGAAAGGGCCTTTACGCCTTAAGCCATCTTAGTGCCCCAAGGGATAAGTTTAAAGAAACACGGACTCTCTACAATTTTCTTGGTCATGGTCTTCTGGAATAGTTTTTGAAGAATAAAAAGGCCAATAAATCATATAATATCAGAAGTGTAAGAAAAATCAGTCAGCAATTTGAAGTAAAAGCAACCTAGAACTCCATCGCTCATTCCTCTTCCAAGAAAGAGATGGAAATATCAGTAGACACTCAGTTGGTCCTGATGGGGAGAAACAATCTCCCTATGCTCCAGAATGCTTCAGCTTCCTCTACATACAAGTATCCATGCTGGGTTATGAAAGAAAGGGAACTTCCTGGTGACTTGCGGCTTTCATTTCACAGTGCTTCTTGCAAGCAGCAGAGGACCTGTTGGAAGGCACCCATGCATCTCGGGGACAGAGGCTGCTGTTGGTAACTCTTCGTCAGCAACTGCAGAACTGGCAGCAGCGGCAAACAAAAACATGTTCAAAACACCGTACAGGGCAGGGAGCCTCCGAGAAACCCCGCTTATTGAGTTAGTGGAAGCCGATGTCTCTGGTCCCTTTCAGTGCATCAGGGAGAGCGACTGGCTTCAGGGGTCTTTCCATTTTCACTTTCAAAGTGAGCCTTTGCTTCCAGTAGAATCAAGACAAAAGATAAAGTGAAGAAATGAGGTATAATTATCTTGTGGCTCTTGATGTTTTAGACTTTAGGCTGGTCATTTTATACTCAGAGTGCAATACTCAGACAGCCCCAGACAGCATCCTGAATGGTGAGTCAAGATTCTACTTAAGAAAGGTAATTAAGTATCCACATAGACACTAAAGAGGCCCTACATATGACAGACGATGAACACAAGTTTAGCAACCTAGGGATCAAAGCCACAGCACACAAGCTGTGGGAGAGAGAAGCCCCAGCCACTGTCTGTACCACAGAGCCGCTGAAGGAGCCAGTTTCCCACAGGTGGGTGGCATTAGCTCAGCCTGCTCGTGGGAAGCACAGCAGTGAGAGGCAGAGATGAGGAACTAAGCCTCCCCCATGAGATGGCTTCATGGAACTGAGAGTATTTAGCCACTTTGGGGCAGGATGAAAACAGAAGCCCCTTGCTTATTACCAGTGGCTTCCAGATTGAACCATCAGGAAGGTTTGTTTGCGGCATGCAAGTGTGGCTAGATCCTTCAGGCCTCACGTATGAAGTCACCAGCTGACTGCGTGTGCTGTTTTAGCGGCTGTATGTCACCTTGAAGACAGCTAGCTAATACAAAAGAAAAATGGGATGAGATTTAAAATGGTGAATTTTGACTGCTGATAAATAAATATGCCCCTGGGACTCAATAATTCATCACTTTGAGTTATTTATCTCTCTCAAAAGGTTTCTGAAATCATTCTTTACTGTTTCACTTCATTAACTCTTTGATCTCCGTGACAAAGATCACTTCATCCATGGCCACTGCGCTGCTCAGGCTGAGTTACTGAGGGGACTGAGGGTGACAAACAGGTGGATGCCAATCTGTTAAAATTGTGAAGAGGCCAGGGGCGGGTTAAGAGGCAGATTGGGGGAGCAGGCTTGGGGAGAGGCTGGGGATGCAGACTGGGAGGAGGCTGGGAGACCAAACCAGATGAGCAGGCTGGGAGCAAGTCTGGAGCAGGCTGGATGAGCAGCAGGCTTGGAAGGAATCATGGTTCTGAGAAACACCTACGGCTGCTGTACATTGTAGGTCCCCAAAGTTTAAAGTGGCCGATTAGCCAATTGGTTCCCTGAGTCCGTTTCTGTTTCAAGGTCAGGTTGAATAACAAGGGCTAGGTGATGCCCCCAGCTTAGTGCCTCTGCTACAAGATAAAGACCTAAGGATGGAGAGTCCATGGCTTTCTTGAGCTCTTTTGGGTGATTGGTTGATGGAAACAGCGGTAGCCAAGGTCTCTCATGATGGATTTTAAATAAACCTTGGTAGTCACGGACATTCCCAGTCATTCACCGAGGAGAGCACACCAACCCTTCACCACAGAGCAAGAATACGGTGTGTGCAACTAGCAGGAGTGCTAAGCCAGCCACAGATAGGCAAGCACAGCCTCGTGTCCAATCCTGTGGGACACCTAGCCTGATGAATCTCGTGGATGTGGAGACTGGAGGGAGGAAAGGAGCAGGCTGCTGATCTGTAAGTGTACAGTTTTAGCCTCACAAGGTGAGTGGATTCTGTAGGGTGCTGACAACACGGGGCTGTAGACATCAATGTGGATGGTACGCTTACAGCATCTTAGGGGAGAAAGGAAGAATTCATTCAGCTCACAGGTCCAGTGAGAGTCCATCGTCACGGGGAAGTTAAGATGGAACTTAAAACAGCTCATCACATCACACCCATAGTCAAGAGCAGAGAAAGAAGAGAGAGAGAGAGAGAGAGAGAGAGAGAGAGAGAGAGAGAGAGAGAAACATCTACCACTCAGCTCACTTTCTCTACTTTCATTTAATTCAAGATCCAAACAGAGAAAATGGAGCTGCCCAGTTTTAGTTTGGGTCTTCCCACATCATTTAACGCAGTCCAGACCATCTCCCAAAGACATAGTCACAGCTCAACCTGATTTGGATAATCCCCACTGAGACTCTGATCACCTTTCAGTTGAGTCTAGATTTTCATCAATTAGGCAGTTAAAACTAGCCATCACACATACCAAGGAGCATTTTGGGTTTCTGTTAAACATGTCGTGAGAAGCCTGGCTATAAATACCTGCTTGATTTTCATCTTGATGCTCTTCAGACATTCTGAATCAGAGCCCTACACTCAGGAGTGGTGGTGGGTGACCACATTTGCTAGGAACTACAGAGACCAATATGAACAATCAAAACACTTTCATTTGTTACTTAACATTGCTATGACACAAACACCATGACCAAAGAAACTTGTAGAAGGAAGAGTTCGTTTAGGTGTATGGTTCCAGAGGCGTAAGAATTCATATTGGCAGGGAAGCATGGCACCAAGCACCAGGTTTAGTACCCAAGCAAGGAGCTGAGAGCTCACATCTTCAACTATAAGCAGGAAACAGAGAGCGCAAACTGGAAACTTTAATCTTAAAGCCTGCCTCCAGTGGTGCACTTCCTCCAGCAAGGCTGCAGCCACCTAAATTTCCTCAAACAGCCACTAATTGGAGGCCAAATGCACAGAAGACCAAGACTGTGGGAAGAGAGGAATTCTCATTTAAACCACCATAATCCCACACCATGAACCAGCACTTTCCATACTGTGTTTTTTCTGCAATGGATCCAGAAGTTGATCTAACCTTTTTTTTTCCCACCAAGAGAACATTTGCTACAAAGATTTGAACAGTTCTGAGCAGAAAGTCATCCTTAAGTAGTCGTGTCTGGGGTGCAGTGTGTCTGTATTTACCTCTCCTTTTGAGTGACTCCCACTTTGGAAGAGGGTCAAGACTCCCATCATTACCAAGGGCAGAGGAACACACACTGGCTCATATCCCTGCCCTATAAAAGACAGATCAGTGAGAGTACCTGAAGTGATGGGGGCTGGGGAAAGGAGAGTGACGAGAAGTGACTGTAGATGGAGTCTCCTCCATAGTCTCCTCCACTGTGTCTTTAGAAAAGTCTCCCATGCTGGTTATAAAGAGAAAGCTCAACCTGTTTATGACATTTCCCCAGCCAAGGAGTTCCTGCCCTGGAAAGAGGGGGAGGTACCCCTGTTGTAAAGGCCTACTGGACTAGGGGAGTTTGGGTGCAGCTTCGCAGGTCTCCAAGGACTTTAGGAGTCTTGATGCGCAAACCTGCAGATGTGGTCACCCAGCACGGGCTGCATGCCAGGTTTCCTGGACTTTGCTGGCCCACAAAATCCTTTTGCTATGGGATGTCTATTAATATCCCAGGGCACAGCATGGAAACCTCTGGTTTACTTTATTAATTTGCTTACCAAACCCTTTCTCCATGGTTGAGGAACTGACAAGCACGGTCCCTAGCCAGGTCTGGATTTATAGAGGATTCCACATTGGTGAAGACAACTCAGTGACATTTTACCCTTGTGATATTTTCTTTCTCGGGCTGTGAAGTAAGCAACAGGGCAGGTGCTGTCAGGGTGACAAAGGACCGCCTGTCCTGTGAAACGTCTCAAGGAAAACATTAGTAATTCACTTACTTCCTGAAATTTTTCAAAGTCTGTTTGCGTTCCCTGATATCAGCTCGCTCTGGTGACAAATAATAAAAACAGCCATGACTATTAAAATCATTCAAATAAATAATAAAACAAGAACAAAACGCAAATCCAATATAAGGCTTGTTTAAGCGGCATTTGAAGAATTCCACACACCTAGAGACTGTGAAGACCCACAGGGCCCACAGGCATCAGTGGGAAGTACCATGCAAGGCTCATTCCTCCAAACATCCTGCTCTTCATTTTCATTTTTTCCTCCTCAGTGATTGGATGATTCAGGGAGGTGTTGATCAGCATTGTGCCTGCAACCCTGGAGGAAGAGAAAGCAGGACCGGAGAGGTGGTGTAATCACCTTTGTTTTCTCAGCTGGTCAGGAGACCTGCTTACAACCCTGGGGCTGGCATTCGACTGTTCCATAGGACTCCTCAAGACTGGGATTCAGCTTCTCTGACTCAGCTTTGAACACTCATCCCAGGGCTGAGAAGAAATAGAGCTGGAAACAGGCATTCTTGGACAGCCATAGAGCTGCGCACAGAAGTTCTAGGGCAGCCGTAGAGCTGCGTACAGACGTTCTCGGGCAGCCATCGTCTTTCCCGGTATTTCTGAGTCCGACTTTACCATGCCACAGCTCACTCACAGTGCGTTGCTGGTTACGTATCCCAACTCCATCTATGAGAACTTTAAGACCATTAATTAAACAGAAAGTTTCTTAAAATTTCACAACACATCCAAAGTCTCTATCAAAGGCCCCAAATTACTCAGTGGGCACGGCAGGTGTGTAACACCTCTTTGGGGTCTGTGAGGGAGACAGGTAACTGGAGCCCTCTCAGTTCATTCTTGCCAGGAGGGAGCAAATATTCGTTTTCCAAATGGTAGGGTTCCTGGAAATTTTTTATAGGACTCCCTGATAATTTCAAGCCCCCAAACTTTATTCATTGTTTGTTTACATTTTCTAGACAACAAAAGTCTTTCACTCTGAAAGTAGCATGGCCTTTCCTGACACCAGAATTAGTGCTTATGCCATCACTGTCACCAATCAACATCAGTGCTAGCCCAGCTTGTGTGGGAACAATAATTACAAATATTTACTGCAGATAACTAACAGTAACCCACTTACAGTAGAAATACCCCTTTCATATTTAATCTAAAACAAAACAAAGTAACTTTTAAAGATTGTGTGTTTATGTGTATATGTCTAAGTCTCATATATGTCGGTACATGGCATTCATGCAATGCCTGAGAAGGCTAGAGTTGCAGACAACTGTGAATTGTCAACTAATTACTGGAAATCCAACTTGGGTCTTCTGCAAGAACCCTGTGTGTTCTTAACTGATCTGCCGTCCCCCACAGCCACACAAAACAACTTTTATTTTCCATTTGAGCTCCAGAAAAGTTTTCAAGAAATTAATTTTTATAAAAATAGTGTCAATTTATGCATAATGAGTTTGCAGCTCTTATTTCTAACACGTAAGACTGACAGGTGCCCGGAGGTGAGGAAACTGGGGCTCAGGGAGGAGAACAAGGGTACAGCTTGAAGCCATGGGCTGCAGCAGGGCCAGCATGGCTGTAGCAGCAGGGCCAGCATGGCTGCAGCAGCAGGGCCAGCATGGCTGTAGCATAATACCAAAGCCGATATTTAGAATCCAGCATGCTGGTGGTATTCCATCTTGCTCAATGCTGTAGGAAATTCTCAGCATGAATGATGTCTACGAAGCTGGAAAGAGGAGGTGCTTGGTTGTGTAGCTGTTCCGTCCACTGACGAACACCCGGATGTCGGCATGCTGCCATCACTGACAAAGCCTCTAAATGCTGCTGGCCCTCTGCTCACATGGCTTCTGCAGTCACTGGTCCAATCAACCCCAGATAAAATCCATATAAAAGTCACACCTATAGATGTTTCAGTTGTCCCACTCTAAGATGCCATGTAGAAACTATTTCCACTGTCTTCACCTTGCTCTAAGTACAATTTCAAGTACACAGAATGATTTCAGAGGTTTTACGAGAATACTACACATTCTGTCTGAGACCCAGAGTAGTCTTAGGGAAGGAGGCAAGAAACAGTTTCCATGGATACATAGAGATGACTGTCAGTCATCAGCATGCCACGGTCATCTGTTAAATACACACCAGTCCACTTAGGTTATCAATACACATCAACACATAGACCCTTCCTGTGACACCTGCCCCTCACAGCTTTCTCTGACACCTGTGAGGCCACCAGTTATCTTTAAAGTCATTTTCTTCTACTTCTTCTGGTTTAGGATGATATAGTCTTCCTGATGTGTGACCACTGGGTTCTGGTGTTACCATGTTGCTTTTTAGGTTGTTGGGGAAATTCTTGCATTGGTGCCTACCCATCTCTTCCTTCAATTGAGGCTGGAAATGTCTTTACATCTTTGTCCAATCCTTGCAGTGACTGTCTGTGTCTTTGGGAACTGTTCTTGGTCTGCTCTGTACTGTCAGTGTCTGTGTCTAGGGAGCCACTGAGGTCTCTCTTAGTCTGCTCTCTTGGTGCCCTCTGTGCAGTCACACCTTGTGCTTTAGAGTTTCTCTCTTGATCCTCTCATCAGGAAACTCTCCTGCTGGCTGGCTAGATAAGCCAAGGCAACTGGGGGAGGGACCTGGGGTTTTGCCCTACTACAGAGGACTGAGAGAGTGGTATGTCCCACCAGGTGGTTAGTCACTCTCCTCTTGGTCCTATTGTAGCAAGCTGTGTTTTAGAGTTACACTGAGATTCCAGGAGGATAGGTGAGTTTGGGGGCAGGGTGGAGCTAGTACCCTGCAGGTTCTGGTGGATGGAGATGGGTATTGGTTAGCCTACCTGTCAGAAACTTTCCTGCTGACTGACTAGATAAGCCAAGGCAACTGGAGGAGGGGCCTGGGGTTTTGTTGGACTATAGAAGGCCTAGAGAGTGGGGTGTCCTGCCAGGTGACTAATCACTCACCTCTTGGTCCTCTCTGTACTGTAGCAAGCTGTGTTTAAAAGTTCCATCAAAGTTGCAGAAAATAGCAAAATTTTTGTTTTATTTTTAAACAAGTTAGGAAGAGAAAAACTCATCAGCCTAATATTGTGAGGAAGACAGAGAGAGAGAGAGAGAGAGAGAGAGAGAGATTGAGAGAGCACTTAATTTTTGCCATTTAAGTACTCTCTTTGGAAAGAAACATGAAAAGGTAAAGGGTAAAACTGTATTAATTCAACCTTTAGACTTATGGCTTTTATCCCACTGACCTGGCTTTTTTATTACAAGGAAAAGTGTCTCATCTTAGGCAAGTCTGTAAAACCATGTAGGTTTGAACTCCAGGGTTAAGGTCCTAGGCATACAGCTTTGCAAATGTCACTACTGTGTTTCAAGTTCAAAACATCTTCAGGGATCTAGTCGGCCAGGGCCCCACATTTAAAAACGTCACTACAACTTTAAACGCTGCTTTGTCTTAAAGAGGAACAACTCAAAAATGAGTTCCCCAAATCATTTCTGGAGTGAAAACACTGGCATAGTCGGCCAATTGTCATTACTCAGTAGGTGGTAGAAGTTACAGGTGACACAGCTCTCTACTGTGATCCCTCTGCTTGACCTAAGCTGACTTTTAGTTTCTCTCCCTGTCATTCCATACACCACATGGTGGTTTGAATAAGAGTGGTCTCCATAGGATCAAACAGTGGATTGTTTACAGAGTGGCATTATTTGAAAGGATTAGGAGATGTGGCCTGGCAGGGGTCGGTGTGGCCTTGCTGGAGGAAGTATGTCCCTGGGAGTGGGTTTTGAAGTTTCAAAAGCCCATGCCAGGTCCAGTGACTCTCTCTCTTCCTGCTTCTTGTGGATCTAGACATAGAACTATCTAGGCACCCCCGGCACCATGTCTGCCTGTGTGCTGCCAAACTTCCCACAAGGATAATAATGGACTGAACCTCTGAGACTATAAGCAAACCCCAAGTAAATGCTTTCTTTTAGAAGAGTTACCACGGTCATGGTGTCTCCTCACAGCAACAGAACACTAAGACTGTCAGCATCTCAACTTCTTCCCCTGTTGCTGTGATAAAATCCTTTCTGACAGAAGCACAGTTCTGAGCCCACAGTGCAGCACAGCCAGAGAGGTAGGAACTCCACATTCCTACTGCAGTCAAAAAGCAGAGACAATGACACACTTCTGTTCAGCTATTTCTCCATTTATACGGTCCAGGTTACCCTGCCTAAGGAATGATCCTGCCCAGAGCTAAGATGGGACTTCTCACATGAGTTAATATAACCAAAAAGCATCCTCCATAGCCCCAGAGACTTAGCCCCCAGATTATTTCAGATCCTGTTTGGTTGACAATCAGCCCTGACCATCATACTCAGAGGAGGGGTTCTGCTCTGTGAATATAACATGAACATTTTGAGGATCTGAGAATTCTGTAAACAGTCTTACTAGACTCTAATACTCCTTCCAATAAACTTAGCTGGAAACACCTGGTCTGTGACGCTTCTCTTGGTAATTTCTCTTTATTGCCCCCACTGTGCTTCTTGTCACAAATTCCTAGTCTTCATTGGAGATTGCTCCATCTCCTTCATTGTGAGACCTCATTGCATTGTCTTCCCCATCACCATGAGATCCTCTAAATGATGCCTGGAAGATGGCTTATAACAAATGTCATGATCAGTTTTTCTTGGACACAAACGTCACAGCGAAGATGCAAATCCTGACAGATGTGTGCTGTTTCCTCACTAATTTCCATGTTAGTTAGACTTCCTTGCTGTAAAAAATGCCCGAGAGACGCTTAAAGAGAATTATGGCTCAGGATTACAGAGGTTACAATCTGTGATGACTTGGTTTCTTCACTGTGGGTCTTTCCTAATTCAGGACATCATTGTGGAGCAGGGACAGCAGAGCTAAGATGCTAACCTCATGGCAGCCAGGAAGAGAGAGGGAATGAAACAGACAGACAAAGGATGAGCCGAGGTAAGACAGCCTTTCACAGATATCCTGCTTTTGACCATGTCCCCAGCCATGCCCCCACTTAATTAGTGTGAACTCATCAGTAGGTTGACTGGCTCAATGCTGTTAGGACCCTTATGGTCCAGTCAGATATCCTACTCAAACCATGACAGCTACTTGACAGACAGGTCCTTTACCATGAGCTAGCTGGCTTTAAACTCCTATGCAGTGAATCCTGAGCATGATGTCCTTCCATTCACTCTTTCTCTTCCTCATCCTGGTGTGGTAGGTCCTTCTGTCTATGTGTTGCTTTTATTGGTTAATGAATAAAGAACTGGCTTGGCCTATAGCATGAGAGGAAGAAGGCAGAGTTAGGGAGAAGCCATGGAGCCTCTGGAGATGGACTCTGGGAACTTTAGCCAGTAAGCCACAACCGCATAGCTACACACAGATTAATAGAAATGGGTTAAATTAAGATGTAAGAGTTAGCCAATAAGAAGCTAGAGCTAATGGGCCAAGCAGTGATTTAATTAATACCGTTTCTGTGTGATTATTTTGGGTCTAAGCTAGCCTGGCGGCTAGGAACCAAGAAGTGGTGCCCTCCTCCAACATCATCCATTGCATAGTTTTGTATTTATTTCTCTAATTTTTTAAGTGCTTAACAGACTCAAAGGATAACTGGTATCATCAGGTTCATGGTAGAGAGCACAACCCGGCTTTGTTCTTCATACAAAACCAGCTCCTCTGTGCAGGGCAGCACGTACTAACCCCCAAAGTGCACTGCCAGGATTTGAACCTTGTAGGTTCTATTTACACGGAGACCATGACAATGCATTCCATTCTGCCCCTCGCTGCTTAGATGCAAGACCAGGTCCCTGGGACCCTCCCTTACGTGATGGCTGACTCTAGCTAAGACATCAGGGGCAGCAAGGTTCTGTCTCCATCCTGATTTTGATCAATCAGTCTAGTGCTTCTACTCCAACCATCCAGCTCTGTGCTGCTTCTTAGATGATGAAAAGGGATGAGGAGCTTTTACTGGTGTTGTATTTACTAAAAGTTATGATATCTTCTTATCAAGAAATTTTTGTGTTTATTTTTGAAAATCTGGAGCAAAAGAGCATTTATGTTTCCCAGAGCTTCTTTGTTCCAACCTTTAATTATTAACAAAGGCTAGTGTCTCAAATGTCTAGTCCATGCCATGTTTCAGTCCAATAGATAATGGTTTTGTTGTTGTTGTTTGTTTGTTTGTCCGAGACAGTGTTCTCTGTAGCTTTGGAGCCTGTCCTGGAACTAGCTGCTTTAGATCAGGCTGGCCTTGAACTCACAGAGATCCTCCTGCCTCTGCCTCCCAAGTGCTGGGATTAAAGGCACATGCCACCACGGTCTGGCCCCACCAGATAAGTTAAGAAGCATTAAAACGAGTTAGCTGTCTGAGTCAATCCAAACACCTGAGAGGCAGTAAAGTTTTACCTTCTTTCTTTATCTTTGATCAACATTTGAAGAAAATACATTTTTAAAGCCACATAGTAGAGAAACCTTCTGAATCATCTTTTCCTGTTAAATTCTGAACTATGGGATTATCTTATTTAGGCTTTCTATTATTGTGATAATACACTGGGACCAAAAGTGGTTTGGAGATAGAGGGTTTTGTTGGCTTGTTCAGCCTGCTTTCTTACAGAACCCAGAGCCACCGTGGGCTAAACACACACACCATGGACTTGGGCCACTCATATCGATGACTCATGAAAAGAATTCCCTACAGATGTGGCTAGAGGCCTCTCTTATGGAGGCATTTTCTCAACTGAGGTTCCCTCCTCTCAAGAGGACTCCAGTGTGTGTCAAACTGACTAAACACTAACCAGCACAGGGATGTCTCGTTCTGATAGGGACACTCCAAATGAGTCCTTTACAGACACGGAAACCAGGGATCAGTAAGAAAAGGGCAGTTTCCGTTTATTAGAGTTTTCTTTTTTTTTTTTGGTTTTTTGAGACAGGGTTTCTCTGTGGTTTTGGAGCCTGTCCTGGAACTAGCTCTTGTAGACCAGGCTGGTCTCGAACTCACAGAGATCCGCCTGCCTCTGCCTCCCAAGTGCTGGGATTAAAGGCGTGCACCACCACCGCCCGGCTATTAGAGTTTTCTTAAATCTCATTAAACAGTCCTTACTTATTCGGAGAGTGCAGTATGAAGCCTTTTGGGCTCTCAGTTTTCACATCCTCTTTCATCAAATCCAACCTTCCCCTTCTATGTGGCCCCTTTTCTCCAGGTTTTGATGCTATCCTTTCCTGTTAACCTGGAGAACACTTCCTCCCTGCCAAATTAACATAGGTTCTCAACTTTCTGGCTTTAACAATGGATTCAATTATACTTTGTTTATTTATGTTTTTTTAAAAAAGTTTTCTGAAGTAGTTAGTGGTTCAGTACCAAAATGAATTTATAAATAAAAAATTGAGCAAATCTAGCTTATTATTGATGATATTAACTTGGTTTCTGCATTAGCAATTTAATCACAGAGATTAAAAAATTAATGGGCTAAAGTAGAAAAAAAATATGTCATCCAATTGGCCAAACCGAAACCCGTGCTCTCACAGTTCAGCTTCTTCCAAGGTCCCTGGGGAATTTGCAGGTAAATAGTTTTCAGTATTCCTGGTTTTTAATGTTTCAAGGTTGCAACCCCCATCAAGGAGTGTGTCTGTGTGCATGCACACATATGCATCCATGTACAAAGTAGTCAATGCATGTTATATAGGGAGATCTAAAAATAGAGGAAAGATCATCAAGTGTCCATAGGTCAGCTAGGAATTGCAGTGTGGGGCTACACAGGCTGTCGTTCTGTGAGCATAGGCAACAGTGGCTTCCTAGGAAGCATCTCCATCTCTGGCTCATCACAGTGCGTGAAGAGCTTCTAACTAGGCGCACAGGAAGGAGAAGGGAATGGTGTCATCCTTTCACAGGATAGGTCAGTAAGTTATTCAGTTAACAACCAGAACAACGTGTTGTCCTTTTGCATATTATTGTCCTCTAGGGATTTGGAAAATACAGATTGCTTTTGGTTTTTTGGTTTTTATTTCTCCTCTCCTGCCCTGTGTGTACCTCCATGAGTATATGCAGTATGTGCAGGCAGGGGTCATAGAGACCAGAAGAAGATATTAGATTCTATGTAAAACTGGAATTACAGGCCACTGTGAGCTACCATGGATGCTGGGATCTGATCCTTTGCTCAAATAGCAAATGCTTCTAACCACTAAGCCATCTCTCTAGCCCCCAGACTTCTCTTGATTTGTGTTTAGATAAATGGATGTCAACAACAAAGCAGTAAGATATGATTCACAGAAGGAGTTTTAAAAACGATTGACACAACTAGACTGCTAAGATTTATAATCATAAAACTCCACATACACAGGATTTGAATAACTTCTTTGTCATCTCCTTGTCTTGAGAATTCTTTAGAGTTGTTCTTGAGGACCCCTTAAGGATGCTGGAGGTGAAGCATAGATTGGAAAGAAATACTCAATACCTGGGTCTATGTCTGCTGTCCTGTGTGTGTCAGGGTTTCACGGCTGGTTGCTTCTCTCCCCATTCTCTCATCCCTTTTTCCTTCTGGTCCAGCTCCTCCAGGTTGCCTTCCAGTGATCAAAGGGCAGGGAGGGCCATGAAGACAGTCAGCTCCACTGCGCAGGTTCCAGCACATCTTGTGGAAGACATCAGTCAGAAGGCCCTTGTCTTTTCCAAGCACTGCAGCAAGGGGGAACACGGTTAACCACAGTAGACCTGTAGTTTGAGATTCAGCATCGCATATATCAACCCCTGGGCAAAGCTGCCAGAGCAGAGGTTCAAGGCAGCATTGCAGCCACCTGGGAACCTCTGAGCATCATCCAGATTTAAGAGGTTCAGCAGCCTAGCAATGAATGTCATTAGCTTTTCAACACCCTAATCTGGCAGCTCACAGTCACTTGTCACTCCAGTTCCAGGTGATCTGACACCCTCTTCTGACCTCCAAGGGCACCTGCATTCTTGTACACATACAGTGCATGTGTGCATGTGCGCGTGCGCGCGCGCGCGCGCGCACACACACACACACACACACACACACACACACACAGGAGTGTTCACGAAAACCTCATGTCTGAAGTGTACCCTTCACACCTAGCAGCCTGAGAGCCTCCTTTCTCACTTCCTCCCAGTGAGTGATTCCTTGATGGCAGCAGGTACACATGCTTTGCATGCGAATTTGAACATGTGAGCATTTCATAATTAGTTAAAACATGACAGTCAATAGTGCTATCAAACATGACAAAAGCAGACCACAGCGCAGGACTCACCAGAGCCAGTGGGAGTCACCCCTGACACCACTGACCTGCTGTTGAGTGGCAGCTGAGCTCAGAAGCCCCGGATTCTGCCTCTCAGCTCTGGGCATCATGGTTCTTTGACGCTGCACCTTTCCTCAGTCCAGCCTGATCTCTAGTCATATGAGCATCCATCTTCTCATCTCCAGCAGCAGGGAAGATGCAGCTACTTGGGACCTGCAAACAGAGACTGGAAACATCCAATTCCCTTGATACACTAGTTTCTATTTCTTCAGTAATTTGCAAAACCCAAAAAGTAGGTATTTTCCCTTCAATCTCATAGTTTACTTAGTTTAATTTATAATTGAGTTAGGTGAGAACAGTTGGACAAAAGAAAAATTGTAAGGGAAGAAAGCTTCATTGCTCTAATTTTAAATAAGTGAGAAAACCAAAAAACCCTTTTTATCAATGCAATTATTTTCTTACAGAGATGTGGATGGGGTGCAGAACTGAACAGGGTATGTGTACAGGAGTCCAGCGTGGGTGAGGGTGTTTATAGGGGACTAAGCTCACACAGGGATGTGAGGCACAGGCAGACAATACAGCACCTCTTTGAATGTGGAGAGACCCCTATTACACCTGGAAACAGGCATCCTCTCTGCTGGGTTCCCATCTGTGAACTTGCATACTGCTCCTCACGACAGGGGTTTCATAGTCTCTTTCTACACAAGTAGATTGAGGATAAAGGGGGAGGGTTTGACCTCCATACCCTAGACACACTCTGCATGGCTCTCCTTGTCTACAAAGCAGCTTTGGTGATGTCTCTGTGACCACCAGTACTCAGTGTCCCCTGTTGTACTCCCCTGATGAGAAAGGAAAACAATACAAAATTAACAAGACTTTTAGGTTAGCTGACATGGTTCTTTCAACCTAGCCTTAACAGACATTCAGACCAGCTCACTTCCTGCTCTTTGGGGACCGGTTCAACCTAGCCTTAACAGCCATTTAGACCATCTCACTTCCTGCCCTTTGAGGACCAGTATTCCTGGAGCATGTGACCAGGACCAGGGAACTGTTTTGTAAGGAATTTGTTCTTAATCCTGAGATAGAGCCACATGGGAAGAAGTTTGAGTGTCTGTGGCAGCGTCAGATGCTTTCATCCTGCATGTCCTTGAAGCATCGTCTCCAGTGAGTTGTACACCGCCCCAGGCATTCTGGGATAATATTTACACTAGAATAAGTATTGGCTTCATGTAAAACAATTGTTCTAGCATTTGGGAGCAATTAAAAGATAAACATGTGGGATGTATTGAAACAAGGAGGACATTTTTTTCTTTAGAGAACTGTGTCTCAAACTACATTCCAGAGTAGAATGCCTTTCAAAATGGACAGCTACCGTGCCATATACCTCAGTTTGTCAAGGTCAGAACCTGACCAGACACCGCACTATGAGCAAAAGCTGCCTGCATAGTGACTTTTGTTGTACTTGTTGTAAGGAGTGCTAGTTTACTTTCAAAACGACAAGTCCTGCATTCATTTACTTTTCTAAACAACTTATTGCTGTGGGACAATGGTCTTTTATCCTGTCATTTATATTGTATTGTTTTAATGAAATGCTGATTGGCCAGTAGCCAGGCATGAAGTATAGGTGGGGCGACTACACAGAAAGTAGAGGCAGGGCAATGAGAACAGGAGAATCCTGGGAAGAAGAAAGGTCAGTCTGCAGTTCCAGACTTCCAGATGCAGAGGAAGCAAGATGAGAATGCCTCACTGATAAAGGTACCAAGCCACATGGCTAATACAGACAAGAATTAATTTAATTTAAGATGTAAGAAATAGTTAATAAAAAGCCTGAGCTAATAAGCCAACCAGTTTATGATTGATGTAGACCTCTCTGTGTTTCTTTGGGACTGAACAGCTGCATGACTGGGTGGGACAGAAAACCTCAGACAACCACTTATCTCTTCTGATAAGCAAGGGTCTGATCACACTGGATGTTGACTAAAACACATCCAAGATGGCATACACTTGCCATTAAGTGTTGCATGCATGTGTGTGTGTTTTCATGTGCATTTTTTTGTTCAGTATGCTTGTATGCGTGCGGAGACCAGAAATACATGTCCCAATCCACCTTAGTGGTTTTTTTTTTTTTTTTTTTTTTTTTTGACAGTCTCCCACACTGGTCCTCTAGCCTAGCTGGCAACTGAGATCCAGGGATCTATCTGCCTGCCTCTGCCACTCCAGTTCTGGGATTGTAGGTATTAGCTACCAAATCCAGTATTTTTTTGTACGTGGGTCTGGAGATCTGAACTTGGGCCTTCACACTTTCAATCACTTTGCCAAGTAGCCCAGCCCCTGACTTTAGTTTCTTTGCTGTCACAGACTTTGAGTTGTCTGAAAAGATGGTAAACTCATAAATACTAAAACACAGTAAATGGGTGAGCTGTGACAGTGCATGCCTATAGTTCTAGCATGCAGAATCAGAGGCAGGGGGATTACTGTAAACTCAAGTTTAGCCTGGCCTGCATTGTAAGCAATTTTCAAGTAGTTATTTCTCTTCATTTTTTTCTTTTATATTTTATCAATGAAGTTTATATTTTATCAATGAAGTATGAAAATTTGAGGCTCAGAATGATCACACTGTATCGAACATACTTGTTTATTTGAGGTTGTCTCTCTCTTTCCTGGTACATGCATGGATGATGATACCTTTGTTTATCTAACAATATGTCTATGATGATATCTTTGTCTATTTTCGATGACATTGTTATCCGTGCCACCTGTGCCCACGTCTTCACACATCCCCTGCCAGAAGCTCCTGTCTTCTGGATCCGGGCAGTAGGGAGCTTAAAACACTCTGTGTGTGCCTTTTCCAAGGTTTCAGAGGAGTTGACCTGAGTTCTTAATGGAAATCCATGTTTGTTCAGTTAAAACAAACAGCACAGAGCTGTTCAGGACTGGGACTGGGAGTCGTGTGGACACTCACAGATAAAACAGAGCCCCGGCCTGCTGCCTGAGTGCTCCCAGCGTGATGCTATTTAAATAAGCTATCAGGAATCTCCCGCCACCATGTGTTCTGGGAGTTGCTGCCCTGAGGCTGCCCGAGGTTGCTAGACAACGTGCTGTCCTGCCGGAGTAGCTGCTGGGTTTTAGGCTTCACCGTGGAAGTTGGTAATCACCCACACTCAGAAGGCTCCTTCTTTAAATCAACAGTGGCCCCATCCTATTTACCCAGGTGAGCCGGAAGGTCAGCGTGACCTCCCTCCACCTGGTGCTTAAAGACCTTGCCTTCAAGCTGATCTTCCCAACAGTCCGTGTTGTTTCCAGATCCATGTCAGAGTTTAACACAGGGCTTCTCTCTCTTCCTCTCGTGGTAGGATGACCTGTCTTTTCAGATGCCATCAAGAAGAATTCCTTCCTGAAGACTGACCCCTACCTGCCTGTGCTCCCAGCTGCCATCCTATCTGAAGGCCTTCAAACTCACAAATCCTACCATGTGCGAGCCAAATTCTGACTACGATACAAACTGACCAAGTATTAAAATATCCTTTTAATAAAGTTTTCCAGCCATGTGTCGTGGCTCTTGCCTGTAGTCCCAATACACTGGAAACTGAGGAAGGCCAATTGCCAAGAGTTCAAGGCCAGCTTGGACAACGTAGTGAGACCCTGTCTCAGAGAGAGAGAGAGAGAGAGAGAGAGAGAGAGAGAGAGAGAGAGAGAGAGAGAGAGAGAGGTGTTTAAGTGTGGTAGTGAAGCATTTAGCATTTGCATACTGAAGCAGTAGGAATGGCAATGAGTTTGAAGCTAGCCTGGGCTTCTAGTCCTGTCTGGGCAGTAATATCTTGACTCAATATATATTGTCTGTCTGTCTATCTATCTATCTATCTATCTATCTATCTATCTATCTATCTATCTATCATATATATTTATCATCTATCTATAGGCATATGTAGTATATAGGTGTCTATGTTACCTGTGCGTGATTATGTTTGTGTCTATCCGGTATGTCTTTATATATATGAATGTGTATTATTTGATTATATATGTGTACATGAAAATCTTCTGTTGGTTTAATTTTCCTGGAGAACTTTGCTTGATGAACTATACAGGTCAAGACTCCTTCAGACAGGAGAGAGGCAACCTGGGTTAAAAGGGACCCTCATTCTCCTCAGTGGGCTACTCCTTATAGTGCTGTGGATCACTATAAATCTTGGGGGACTCAGTAGTGACCAGTAATGTGTAGGAAGATCATAGTCTTTAATGTCAATCGGATGTTGGTCATAAGCTGTTAGCGGGCAAATGTCTATACAGATGTAAGAAAATAAAACACTACCCTGAACATTTGAGAACCTTCCTTCTATCCTCACAGCTATCATGGGACTCCCAATACTGTTTGAGGTTTCTGACAGCTAAGAATTTTTCAAAAAACATTCCTCCCCTTGTGTGTTCTCAATCACGTATGCTTTCAGGTCTTCTGAGCCAGAGTCCCAGGACTTTCGACTGTTGATGGGATGCCCATCTACTCAACACATCCGGTCCTAGCCAATCTCTCATAACACCTTGCCTGTCTTGGGTTTGGAGAACTGGAAAGCCACAGAAAGACAGCGTTGAACGGTAAATGAAACCAAAATGATCATGGACGACTGTACCATCTGTTTACTGGAGAGACCATGCCATGTCACCACGCTTGGTAGCTTAGAATGATGGTAACCATGTTCTTGTCTCTGTAGAGCACAATGTGGCTGAGACATTTCCTTCAGAAGTCCAGGAAATAGCTGCTTCTGATTCTTTCAACTAACTCCTAGAGATAGCTGGGAGTGTTTCACTTTCCTTGGCTTGTGGTCACCTCATAACCATCTGGTGCTATTGTCCATGCCAGTTTCATATGTCCAGATATTGTATCTGGACCACCCTAGCTCATTAGGACCACATTTGAACAAGTCCTCTTGGCAATGTCACTGCTCAGCAAAGTCAATGTCTGAAGTTCTAGATGGATACATGTCTAGAGGAATCCAGTTTAGACTAGCTGATTGGTCACCCATAGTTTCCTTAATCACTGTGTCACTTATGCGAACAGAAAGAGGAGGAGTATAGTCTGCTCTGAGAATATCTCAAGCAGGGAGAGAAGAAAAGCTCAGGATTGCTGGCATTCCCTGAACTGTGGCTCTTCCATGGAATAAGGCATTCAGTGTTCAAGGGACAAATAATCTATTCCTAAGGTAAATAAACCATTTTTGAGATAAATAATCCATTTTTGAGAAAATTAACATACCCTTGAGGTAACTAATTGACTCCTGAGTTAATTAACCCACTCCCCAGGTAACATTCTTCTCTGATAACTACTAACCCACTCCTGAGAGGACTAAAATATTCCCAAGGTAATGAATTCACACTAGATATAACCAGCACACTCCCGAGATGATTGCTACACTCTAGAGAAGACTAATCCACTCCTGAGATGAATAGCCCACTCCTGATCATTTGTCCATGCCCTAGATCATGTCCTTAATCCAAACAGCCTGCTTGAGGTAATTTACCCATGCCCTGGATGATGCTGTTAAGTCATGAATGGGAGCAGAGAAGTCCTTCATACCTAAGCCTTTCTTAAAGACCCCCCCCCCTTATTACTGTCACAGTGGAAGGAAACTCCAATGTGAGTCTGAGAGAGGACAAAGGTTCCAGACAGCTAGGTGCTGTCACATCACCAAGACTTTCATTCATTTATTGCTTACTTTCCTTAGGAAGCTCAACCCACACCAGGTTCTAAGAACCACACCTGTCTTAGAACAGGCACCTCTACCAGGTCTTTGAGAGAGCAGTGTTCGGCTTCTTTTCTATGTTGCTGGGTTGAATCCTCAGTTCTGAAGGTCATTATATGGCCAAAGTCTTCACTAGGTCTTTGGTTCATGGAGTGCTCCCCAAGGTCAAGAAGCAGCATCCTCCTGGTCTGGTTGACAGACTCTTGCTTCCCCAGGTCCACAGGGAGAGTGAGTCTTGGTGACACCATGTGGAGACTACGGCTGGGTGAGGCCACTCAGCTCATGGTGACCACAGCTTGTCAATGTGCATACCTTCTCATCTCAGAGTTTAGAATGATTTCCCAAGTGTAGAACCTGGGGTTGAGACGATCTTTTGAGAGTTTCCCATCAACAACATCATAGAAGGCTGAACTGATAAGTTATTTCACACTGGGAATCCCACCTTCACTTCCAGGCCAGGTCAGACGTGCTGAGGACACTTCACCGTGGAGGCCACACCATGTCTATCTCTTCTGAGGACTAGGGAATGTCTCCTAGGGTTGTGAGAGAAGACAATGGGCTGCTGTTTCCAGATCTTCCAGCATTGCTGGTGGAGTCCACTCTCAAGGGAAGTCAGGCTTTTCAAGATTGAAGTCCCCACCACCAACCAGGATGCCTCCTAAACCACCATGAGAGGCTTCAGAGATCTCTAAACCTTCAGGGCACATTCCCTAAGATCAAGTTCACTGTGTGGGTCTGGAAAGATCTACCAATAAAGCATCTAAACTTTGTAACATTCTCTTTTGTACTATTATTGCCCACAGTACAATTTCTAAGGGGATGTGAAGTCTGCAAAAGTCCTAACACCGTGCCCTCCCCATTCTCCTGATGTCACAGGAGACTGATGTGAGAGGTAGGTGGACAGCTGGGCAGATACTGAGGATGCCTCTCCATGGAAGAGGACAGAGGAGGGAGTAGGCTAGGTCATAGAAGGCTCTCAGTGACGGCTATGTAGAGTTGGGTGGAAACAAATGGTTACAACAAAGAGGCAGTAGCATTGTGAGCATTGACTGGTCAGAACAGAAGCTCAGCCCTCCACCCCTAAGGGAGTACTGATGAGGGCCCGCTCTAGGTCTAAAAAATGCTCATACTTGGCACAGGCTTTTTATGAGGTTCAGGACCTCCTCACAGTGGTAGGACCTACTCAGTATTCAGTCTTGCTTCAGAGAAACAGAGGCAGCAATGGGCTGTGGGGACCCAAGGGGACTCCTAGCCAAGACTGCTCAAAAGAGCCAGTGGAAGCAGCATCGTGGGCACACAACTGTCCTGCCATCCTGTGGTGAATGCTGATGTCTTTAGGGGAACCACGGGCTGCAGGAGGCTCTCAAGCACCTCAGTCAAGCTAGGCACACAGCAGGAACCCTGGACAAGGCTGGGGAAGCCATCTTGGGAGAGGTTGTCCCCCGGATCCTGCACATCTGGGGTGGTGATGCTTAGATAATGATGTGTGTTGGAGGTGAAGCTAGTGTGTACGGAGGATGGGTGGTCACAGTGCTGGGCACGGGTTGTTCTAGAGGGCAGGCCTACCCTTGGCCTTCTGTTCCCACATTCAAAGGATTGTATGAACTCAGCAGGGCATGGGCACCATTGGTCCTCAGAAAACTTTACTCTCCACCATTCGCCCTCCAAATTTGTAACATTTACTCATAGACAGGCATGTGTTCAGAACCCTAAAGTAGGGGCTTAATATAAGTCAAGATTGACTGTCAGGTCCTAAAATGGCTGTTCCTTTCCCACCCAGCTACAAAAACTTGGGGGCTCTCTTAGACTTGGTCTTTCAGAAGACCAGAGATTAGCTGGGTCAGCCTGGACAAGCTTGGAGCAAAATCCAGCATCCCATCCGGACGCCATGGGAGCCTGCTGAGCAGTGGCCAAATACAGATTCATGTCAGCTTTTCTGCCTGTGCCATGTTTTCTAAATTTAGAGAGGCCTTCAGAGACTCAGATCAAGATGGTCGGGGCATTATTTTTTGTCTTAATTGTCTCATTTCTACTTTTTTTTTTTTTTTAATACAATCAAACCCCAAATACAACAGTAGAGGGCGTGGATTGAATTGACAGTCATATAAATGAGTTTATCTTTTTGAGGAGAGTCAAATTATTGAGGATTAAATGCTTTGTTACTTTCTAAAAATACCAAGCAGGATTTAAGAGGGAGAGCCCCAGAATGCTGTGACAAGAACTGACAGCCAAGCTGAGTCCTCCTTGCTTCCTCCGAGGTGCGTCCTCATTAGGACGTGAATTTCCCCTTAACCAGGGGGGAAACGGGCCCAGGATGGTAACAATCCTAACTCAGCATCTCCTAATGAAAACAGAATATTCTATAGAGGTAAAAAAAAATCAATAGATTTTAGCCAGCCTTATGCTAATGAGGTACTCAAAGTTCTTCACCAGTCTCCTGGGAGTGGAAGAAATTATGACACAAACCTCGGCCTCAGTAGGGTCAGCACTTTCCCGTTGGGATCTTTCTTCTCTGCCTTTAGACCAAGCTTGGACGCTCAGTGATGCAGTATTGATTTAAAGATGTATTTGTTCTCATCTGTTCAGAAAGAATACTGAACGTGTGTTGCGGGTTCCCTCTAATTGGATTCAGCATGTTTTGTATTAACTAATTAGGAGCTTGCTTTTTTATGTTCCCTGCATTTTTGTCTGCTCAGCTATTTTCAGTCCTCTTTATTCAGTGGAACTGGGATGCTAGATTCATTATTTTCTTTTAAAATGTTTGATGGTGCCATTTCAGCCCATGGAGATGCCTGGGGTACAGGCAGGAAAAGCCAGTGTTTTCCTCTGGGCCCCTCCCAGTGTTCCCCTGTGATATCATGGCCACCCTTCTCTTCTTGCCTGCCTGTCACACACAGCAAATACACACACACACACACACATAGTTGCAGTTGACCTCAGCCCACACGTGTACTGAAGGCTGCATAGGCCACCTCTCAGAGGCTCATTTAGTTTTAGATGATGCCTTTAAATGAGATAGTTGTTTGGCTGCACCAGTCACAACTCACAAATCAAGTGTAACCAATGAGGGCTTTATTTGGCTTAGAATTCTGGAGGGATTGGCTCTGGGGCAAAGGAAATGTTGTAGAGCTGCAAGTCACTGCAACTGGTTCCACCCTGCCTATGACTCCACCAGGTCACCCTGCTCGGTGCTTTTGAGGTGCACAGATGCTCCAAGCTGAGCAATCTCAGAGAAGAGCTGGTGGGAAGGGGTCGGACAGGCCTATGAGAGGGTCCTGAGCAAGAGAGAGCCGTGACTAAGCAGCACAAACCCCAGCAGTAGGGTGGAGATGAGCCACAGAGGATGAACACTTCCTATGATAGACAAGAAGGGAAAAGAGTCTAGAGCAGGTTCCAAATGGGGCAGTCTTGGAAAGAGCAGGTGTGCTAAGCCAGCTACAGTCAGCTGGACCTCCTGACACTCACACGGTACTCAGGGACATCTTAAATTCCTAACACCATAGATACGTTCCTCAAAGCAAAGCGTGCTCCAGGGTCCCTTTCACCATTATAAGACCATGACTTGCTTCTAGTGAGTGTGACATTTTGGTGTCTCAAGACATAGGTAGCTCAGGTGTGGCTTCTTGGTCTGAGGACAAGGGCAGATCTGTCCTGGAGGGTTGTGAACATGAGAACAGTACAGCGAGACTTGTGTGTTGAAGGCTCAAGGCCGTGCTCATGCTAAAGTCCATAGCTGCAACCTTAGCAGTTGGCAGAGCATGTGGGCTCTGCAGCCCTTTCCCCGGTGCCTAGAAGCCAGAATCCTGTCAGGGGAAGGGATAACTATTAGGGGGACAAATACAGGTGAGAATGATGTTGATATATATGTATATATATAAAGATAGGGTTGGGATTGAGGTTGTGATTATATACAGTATGAAGGGAAGGTCAATCCACAGCTGGGAATAGGTGGATTGATATTAAACTTAGGGAGGGTGTCAATGAAGGCTGAGGCCAGGTTAGACCATGCTGGGGTAGTCACCTGTCTGGGTAACCAGCGGAGGAATTGAGATAGCAGAAGGCTTGAAATGGCTCTAATGTGATCCCTTTGTGAATGTCACTAGGTTCCATGCTTGGCTTGAAAATTATAGTCAAAAGTCACTATGAACCAGGAAGGGTGATATATATCTTTAATTCCAGCCCTCAGAAGGCAGAGGCAGGTAGAGGTAGATCTCTGTAAATTTGAGGCTATCCTGGTCTACAGAGTGATTTCCAAGCCAACCAGGGATATGAGAATTGATGAGCTTCAGGTCCAGTAAGAGATATGTCTCAAAAAATCAGTTGGAGAATGAATAAAAAGACAATCGATATTGACCTCCAACTTCCTAGTACATACCCACACATATGCATATGTACCCATTTACACTCATGAACATGCCCACAAAAACATGCATATACAACACACACACACACAGAGACATTTATTTTTGTAACTGACTAAAAGCTTTTGATATCCTTTTAGTCCCATACATAAATTCATAATAATGTTTGATAGTGGCAGACTCCCTCCTGGTTCTCTCAAAATGCTCTCATAGAAGGCACCTGATGTAGGTGCACATGCAGGTCAGGATGGGAAACAAACTGACCCGGAAGACAAGAAAACAGCAGAGGAACTCAGAGGAGCCTTTGTTACTCAGGTGAAATGATTCCATGTGTATTTGCATTGAAAAAACACCCATAAAGTAAGTCAAAATGTAATGCCCAACTAATAGGAAGACTTACTTCAAGAGACCTTGGTATTTGGAGTTGTCTTTGAACATAGCGGCAGAAGAATGGGGGTTGTATGGTGCATTTTTTTTAGGGTGTTTCCATAACCGCAACATATGGCTGATTGTCTCACTTGATTTCTGGCCACTTCATGTTGCACAATTCCACGAATGTCACCTGTTTCACCCAAATGATTTTTTTTAAATGGAATTTTCAGTCCAGTAGGAAAAAACAACTACTCCAACACCCCAAGGCGCACAGATATACCTCTCATACCTTAATTTTTCATCTGGAAAATGAGATACAAGACAAACAAGATGACAGACGCTGTAGAACCTAGCTAACTGCCCGATGAGCTCTGGGGGTCTGTCTGCCTCCACCTCCCTTGCACTTGGGTTAGAGACTTGAAGTAGTGCACCTGCTTTGCCGTGACTTTGAACATGGTCTTCCCGCTGGTTCAGCCATTGTTTTCCACATTGAGCCATCTCACCAGCCCTTAGTTCTGGATATTTGATGAGGTCATTTCTCACTTCCTGCAGTCCCTGGAGAGAGTGACATTCCTTCAGGCCAGCCTGATGTAGTGGCTGGCTCATTGAAACTCTCTTCCAGGCAATTCTGACTTTGTTTAAGTTGATAATTAAAGCGTCTGCCTCCTGATTTTATATGAACTTGGTCTCGCACGTATGTCTCATTTCCGAATGAAGTCCTATCGCTTCTGCTGAGAACTGGGACTTCATTTTTTTCTGAGGGACAAATTGGACAAAAGGCGGCCATGACATCCTGAGAAGGTGCTCTGAAATTCATCATACTTATGGCTCCGGGGGAAGAAAAGACCTGAGATGCATGAAGGCTTGATGTTCTCTTCGGCCTAAAGATGGGGGCAGCGAGAAGACGGCTCAGAACCTTGGCTGAACACTGCTACACAGTATGAGCTCCGGTTTTTGTGGTCTGGTCCTTAGGCTCTGTCTGGTGACTGGAATCAAGAAAAGCTGTCCTAGAGCTACAAGGGCTGTGCTGGTGAGTGGTCTAAGACAGGGCTGAGGCTCCTTAAGGGGCTGGGCACTGGTGGGATCTACACAGCTGTGAGACTGTCTAACTTTATTTTCTTATTTCTCTACTGATCTGCTTGGCATCTGTTTATCCCAGGGTCACGGTTCAGATCCCAGTTTTCTTATTTCCCGTGGGTTTGGCACTCTTGCCTTTGGGTTCCTCACAGATCTGGGGAATCTGCTCCTTCAAGGCTGGATAATTCTTAAAGATAATGGCAGCATGCTGGTGGCCTGTGGAAGCCTTTGTTCTTGAACCCAGCCTCCTCCTATTAAACCACGTTACCACCAAGGACCTTCCATTCCCAAAAGAACTCAGGGCCAGAAACCAGACAACTTCAGTGGAACTTCACTGTGACCATGGCCACCAGGTCTTTTCAGTCAGCAATCCTGCGAAGTCTGCTCTGGCCTCATTTGCCTTTTGCAGAACATCACAGTAAAAGCTCTAGCCTGGAAGCTTCTGATTCTCTCCTTTTCACCAGTCCTGGTTCTTTGTTGTGTGGCTTTTTCCTAGAGAAAGGCCATCAATGGAAGCTTCTTTTCCATGTTTTTGGGCTCTTTATGCCATCACGATCGACAAACCTGAGTTCCGAATGAGGCATCAGAGGAAAAACAGTCTTCCAAACAGCCAGTGAGGTGAGAGAAGACCTTGAGCAAACCTGGTGAGGGACAGCCTTAGGGACTGTGATGACCCTGACTGGAAATTGGGATCCACACCACTGCCACATTCTGGTTAGAAGCAGTGCTTAGGACACAGAGCCACAGACCCCATCCTGAGGCAAGGCTCACAGGGGCCATCTAAATGTTTCCCCACCTCAGTAAGAGTTGTTTAGCAAGGTCACGCGGACTAAGTCAAAAGTCACGCACAGCTGTTGTGAGCATCTTGCTAAATCATGTGTTAGCGCCCAGTCTCATAGCTCGGTGACTAGGAACTCTGACATGCCATGCCTCCAGATTTGTCAGCCGTCCACCCACGCTGCAGGAGTGCAGGTACCTGCCCAGCATGTGGCCACCCAGACCACAGGCCAGTCTCCGCGGGGGTGCCCTGTGATTTAGTGGACGGAGTGTCTGCCTCAGCAGAAACTGCACGCTGTGTCAACAGGTGGCGAGCACATCCGATCTGTTCTAGACGTGTATGACTCCAGTGTGATCTATTTCTTTTTAGTGGGTGTTTATTTTTCCTATGGATGATTTATCGGCTTCAGAATGAACTGTGTCAACTACCGCACATGGTATATTAATTCCCGCGTGTCCTCAAACATTTCCTCAGCGATGTACCGTTTTCCAGCTTCAGGTGCTCGCACGGCAACATCTTATCCTTTCTTTATTTGAATTAAGAGTTTTTCTAGCTATTCTCTGTGGAGCTGGGGGAGTGTGGGCATATGGAAAGCGAGGTTTTATTTAAAAAAAAAACATTTTACAGCCTCTCACACGAGAGTGTTTAACACATTAAATATTTCACTCCAAACTTTCAATTACCCGCAGTTAGGTTTCATCTTATTTTATAGTTATAATCATTTCCATTGCTGTGACATTAAAGGTTTAAACTGATTAAAACTGGCTGTGTAGAAAGGCATATGGGTTCATAAAGTTGTGGAATGCACATATGGCCATTTCCCTTTTGCAGCGGCGATTGAGAGTGGAGATGTATAGAAGGGGGCTGGTTGTGGCAGCTCTGCTCATGGCACCATCTCCCTGGCTACTGCAATGCTTGCTCATCTGGACAACAACACTTGGTGACCAAGAACCGTCAGTGCACGCCAGGCAAGTATTTGGTCCATAACCAACACTGTGTACCTGGAAAGTACCTGCTCAGAACCATTGCTGTGGCAATCAGGCATCTAAGCCCGTGCACGGCTGTGCACTAAGAGAACACCTGACTCAGAACCATCGCTGTGCACTGGGAAAGCACCTGACCCAGAACCACCAATATGCATCTGGTAAGTACCTATCTGGAACCATCACTGTATGCCAGGCAAGCACCTCAGCTGGTGCCACCACTGTGCGCTAAGAAGATGGTATACTACACCGAGGAAAGCAGGGAATGGGAGAAATGGCCTTCCCTAGAGAAGAGCACACCAGTGCCAAAAGGTCAGCCCTGAAAACATGCATACAGGTAGCATTACACACACACACACACACGCACGCACGCACACATGCATGCATGCAATAGCAATTAGTGAAAAAAAGAGGCTATGGAATTGACCCTCACTGCATACTAAGTAGCCCTGATCTGGAACCTTCAATGCACCAATACACAACTTATGGCTCTGTATGTTGATGTAATTTTAAACATTCCAGAGAATTGTCTACACGTCAAATCTCATCACTGAATAAGCCCTTGTTGAGGCCATTTCCTTTCTCTTGAATAAACTTTTAGGAATGGCGTTGCTGGAGCGTGGTGTGGGATGTATGTAAAATTTTAAGAAGTCACTCAAAAGACTCTGAAAGATATTGGCACTCTTATTGCCAATGAACAAGAGTTCTGGTTGCTCCAAATTCTTTCTGGTAGTTTATGGTTTCAGACCTTCAGCAGTCTTAATACACTCACAATTCATGTTGACTTTAATTCACATTTCCATGAGAGCTAACGATGTTAAGCAATGAGAGGTTTTTGTTGTTGTTGTTGGTTTGGTTTTTTTGTTTGTTTGTTTGTTTGTTTTTGCTAGTCCAGGAATTAGTTCTCTTCTACTTCTATTGAGCCAGTATGGCCTCAAACTCATGGCACCCAGCCCAAGCCTCTCGGTTACTGGAATTGCAGGGGCAGTCTCCTTTATACCCAGCTAATCACTTCATAATGTGCTGTTTTTATACTTAATATGATTTTGTAAAACCCAATTTTTATTGTGTTGTCTTCACTTGTTCTTGTACTAGGCACGTTTTCATCTCTTAGATTTCAGAGAATACAATTCAGTTGCTTGGTGTATTATAAATTGTAATTGTCCTTAATAAAACCCCAGAGTCAGATATAGGGGTTAATGCTAAAGAAGAGAGAAGCAGAGCAGCCAGCCACTACTGAGACCTTTTACCTCTATTGAATCCTCAGACCAAAAGGGCGATCCTGTCCTCAGACTGTCTCCTCGGACTTCAATGAGATATGAGCTCCTCTCTCCACCCAGCCATATCATTCCTGTCTCCACCTCTCTACTTCTGGGATTAAGGACATGGGATTCCAAGTGCTGGAATCACCTGTGTGTGAGCTCTGTTTCTCTTTAAGACTGGATCAATTTTGTGTAATCCAGGGTGGCCTTGAAGTAGGAGAAATCCCTCTGCCTCTGTCTCTTGAGAGCCGGAATTAAAGGTGTGTGCTACCATTCCCTGGCCTCTAATGCCTTAGCTCTGCACTCTGATCTACGGGCAAGCTTTATTTGTTAAAACACAAACAAAATATCACTACAGCTTGGTCCTATGCAAAACACAGGAGCAGAATATTGTAGTAATGGGAGCAAGCTTCAGAGAAGGTTCTCCACTTCCTTGTGGACGCGAAAGGTGGAAGAGAGGAAGAGAGAGAGAGTGAGAACGAGCTAGAGAGAGAATTGGGGAGAGAAGATTTTGGCAAGATAGATCAGCCAAGCAGACCTCCTTGTCGAGCTACTTCCTCTAACTCAATATTACATCCTAAAGTTTAAAAACAGTGCCAATAGCTGGGGACTAAATGTCCAACCTGTGAGTCTGCAGGAGAAATTTTATATCCAAACTATAATATTATGCCCCATCCTCAAAAGGCTCATGGCTGTCTCATAATGCAAAGTGCAGTTAGCCTACCTTCAAGCATCCCCAAAGTCAGAACAGTTCCAACATTGTATAAAAGCCCAAATTCAAAGTCTCCTTTGAGACCCAAGGCAAACTTTAAGCTGTCTACGCCTATAAAGTTAAAAACAAGTGAAATGCTTTTAAGATATGTTGGCATAGAATGAATATTCTAGTTCCAAAAGTGCGGGATGAGTGAATAGCAAAGAAGGATGGGTCATAGCAAGGCCGGGACTGAAACAACGAGTCCTAGACTCCTATGCAGGACCTGGAGTGCATGATGTCTGGGTGTTAGGTCACAGACATCAGCAGCCCCATCCCTGTGGGCTTGTCATCTGCAACCCTCATGGCCTCCCTCAGGCTGACTCCATGGTATCTGGTGCTTTTCTAGGTACCAGCTCCACCTACCTGGCATTGCCAGCCTTGTGGGGTCTTTACTGCATCTACCACCACTCACATTACCACACAGTGGGCCTGCAGGCTGAAGATTGATGCCCCAATGGTACAGAAGAACTGGGTGTCTGTCTTTCTCAGTTCTACAGTTTTGGAAGGTGCTTACAGTGCTCTTTCTGTTTTCTTAGGTAATATTATATCCTCCCGGGTTCTTGGGAAGAACAGCATGTGCTCTTGGCTTCTGAGCCATCTCTCTAGTGCCTCGTAGTGGGATTTTCACACACGCATACATTATAATCTGCTCATATTCACAGTCTTCAACCATTACTATTCCCCCTCTTTCCTGTTCTCCACTGGATTTCCTTCATCTTCTCTAGTAGACTACCTCCTGTTTTCTTGATTCCTTCCCTCGGTTCCACAAAGGAAAGAAAATCTGGTAGTTGTCTTTCTGAGTATGACTTGTTTCCCTTAACATGATCTCCAGTTCTATTTTTCTGAAATGATGTAATGTTGTTCTCTTTGTGGTTGAATAAAACTCCATTGTGCGCATGTATCAAAATCCTTTCTTCATCCATTTATACCAGAGTAGGCACAGACCTGGTTCCGTGAACAGTCTCTGATGAATATGATCGACATGGCTGTGCACGTAGATAGGTAACTTCAAGTTTTATGAGGAATCTTTACTCTAGTTTTCATTGTGGGAATTCTCTAAGGCTCCATTTTCTACACCTCCTCCCCACCACTGTTATTTTTCTGTTTCCTTGAGGACATCCCATTCTGACAGGGATGATATGAACTCTGGACCATTCTGATTTGCCTTTCCTGATGGTTAAAATGTGTGTATTGGTTATTTGTACAGTCTCCTTTTGAAAAGTGCCCATTCTGTTTGTTTGCCCATTATGACCAAATTACTTGTTCTTTGGGGTTAATTCGTTTATTTAATTGCACGTGACTATGTGCTAGTGCAGTGTGTTCAGAGGTCAGAAAAGGGCAGCAGCTTCTAGAGCTGGAGTCATAGGCCACTGTGAGCCACCTGATGGGGTGTTTACTGTGGACCAAATTTGGGTCCTATGAAAAGCAACAAAATTTCTTTAACCATTGAGCCCCTCTCCAGCCCTGAAGTGGAATAACCACTCTCTTCTTTCAGGGTTTCATGTACTGATTTCTTGATGTTTTCTAAACGGTAATCCTCTGTTGGAAGAATAGCAGTCACAATCTCCTCCCATTCTGCCTTGGTCATTTCTTTTGCTGTTAGATGGAAGTATTCTAAAGTTTATTATTTCTAGTATTTTTGTAACTTGTGGCAAAGGGAGTTTTTAATTAATATAGGTTTGAATGTCTCATTTTAGCTTTGACCCTTTCTAAAAAAAAAAAAAAAAAAAAAAGAACAAGATATCTTTGCTTCCAACAAACCTGCTTGAAGACTTGTTTGTAACTTCATAATCAGTTCTCAAGTCTGGAGGTGGTTTGGGGCTGCCCTGAGCAGTTCCCATTCTCCATCAAGTTTGTGGAGGTGGTTTGGGGCTGCCCTGAGCGGTTCCCATTCTCCATCAAGTTTGTGGAGGTGGTTTGGGGCTGCCCTGAGCGGTTCCCATTCTCCATCAAGTTTGTGCATTGTCTGTTTCATCTGTGTGAAACGTGACGCTCCATGAGGGTCTCCATTTTGAAAACCATCTTATAAACACTGGACTGCATCTGGATTTTTACTTCTTAGTCCACACTATCTCAGTTCCCCTTGTACAGTGTCTTGGGTTTTGAATTCACCTGAGGCATGCCCTTCAACTTTTTCTTCTTGGTGTGCCTGGATATTACTTCATCCTTCATTTTGTCAAATAAATTTCAGATAATCTTACAAGTTTCTATGAAAAAACAATTCACATTTGTATTGAAACTACACCAATAGAAGTCAGTTAAGGGGAAACAATAGCCAGTAACACATGAATATTGTGCATCTCTCCTTCATTTAAATTTTGTAGTTCTTCTTAAGAGGAACTTGCAATGTCAGAGGTAATGCTGAGTGTCCTCATTATACAGGGGCTGTTTTCAGTGGTGTTGTGTAAGAAGTGTCAGGTTTGGAATCACTCCTCCTTTCAATCTTCAGCAGAAACAAAAACAAGGGGATAGAGATGTGGCTCAGCTGTTAGAGAGCCTGCTAACACACACAAGCCCTGGGTTCAATCCCAGCATAAATCATGTCTGATGTCACAAGTAAACAATCTCAGCACCCAGGGAGTAGAAGTAAGAGGATCAGAGGTTCAAGGTCATCCCAATCTACACAGTGACGTCAAGGCTAGCCTGGGATACAGGAGGCCCAGTTTCAAAACAAACAAACGATGTTGTAGAAAAGCTGCTTGTTTGTTCCTGGCTGCTCAGCCCCATTATAACTACTCAGAAACTATTATTTGCAACACTGTTTAGCCAATAGCTTAAGCATATTTCTGGATAACTCTTATATTCTAAATTAACTCATTTCCATTAATCTGTGTATCACCCCGAGGCTGTGGTTCACTGGCAAAATTTCAGCACATCTGTCTCTGGTAGTTGCTCCATGGCTTCTCTCTGACTCCGCCTCCTTTCTTCCAGCATTCAGTTTAGTTTTCCCCGCCTAGCTCTACTCTACCCTATCACAGGCCCAAAACAGTTTCTTTATTAACCAATGGTATTCACAGCATACAGAGAGGAATCTCACATCAAAGCAAAAGGCAAAAGAACAACTTTCTAGGCTTAACTTTTCCTTGAAGTAAAATTGTATATGTGTGCATGTCTCTCTCTCTCTCTCTCTCTGTGTGTGTGTGTGCGTGTGTTTAGATCAATTTCTTCTTGAGCTTTCTTTGTCAGTTCATCTAAGCACTTTAATTAATTTATGCCTTACTGCTGGTACCCAGTGTCCCATCAGTTTTGTCTCTGGGCTCTCTCCTGGTGACCAGCTCTCATTTCTGCTAGTAACAGTTTGTGCTTTTGTTTTTCTTGTTCAGTCTTGCTAGAGATTCTTCACCCCAGCCCATCACTGATGCCCCAGTATCACTTCTGTTTATATTCTTGAAGAAAAACCCTTCTGTCATTATCAAATTTCTCCATTGTTTTTCTTTCTAAACTTTCACTGGTCCTTATTTGTATCATGTCTTTCTAGTGGGCTTTGATTTGCTCCTTTATGCCTTCATCTTCTTAGGGCAAGAGGCAGGGGCTGACTTTGAATTTCTCTTCTCTGCTAACGATGTTTACAGACATCAGAGCTGCTCTCCTGGCTGATTCAGCTGCATCTCAGGAACTGACACAGAGGACATCAAGACTACTCAGTTTAAAGGCTTTCTCTTCTTCTCTCTGGGTTTCTTCCTTGATTCCTTGGTGCCGCAGTTTGATAAATATTTGTTCTTCACATGTGTGGAGGTTGTCTAATGTTTTAGTGCTATTGCTTTAGACATCAAAACCTCTTTGCCAGAGAGCAGGCTTTGTGCTGTTTCAAGGCCCTGCATGGTTTGTGAAGTCATTTTTCACTGGAGAAGACAATGCTTTCCTGTCATTGGGAAGAGTCCTCTGCATATGACAGACAAGTTGGTCCATGCTCCATGTTTCAGGCCTGTGCACTAAATCTGTACTTGGGCTCCGCTTATCTTGGGTTGGGTATTTGTGATGGTTATTATTGATTTGCAACCTTAATAAGGTCTAGAATCATCTAGAAGATTCTAGGTATGCCTCGGAGGGGTTTTCTTGATTAAGTACTTGAAATGGAAAGGCCTAAATATGGGCAGCACCTTCTTTCAGAGGCCCAGGTGTGAGGAAAACTAAGCTTTTGCTTTCTGCCTAATGGTACTTTGTGTCTTGTGGGGAAGTCCATCTGTGTTGCCACTGCCAGCACTGCTGCCCTTCACTGACATCAGAATCAGTTTCTTCAGGCTTCCAACAAGGACTAAAGGCCAGGAACTCTCTAGGAATCGTCTAGCCTTCAGCACTGAATAGACAAAAGATACTTACTTTCAACCTCTCTGGTGTGAAGACAGACACTGTTGGAAATCCCAGACTGCAGCATTAAGATTGATTAATAACACAACTGCCTCATGTTAAGACAATCTAATAAAATTTCATTTGTAATAAATGCCCACTCTATTGGTTCTGTTCCTCTGAAGAGGACTGATTGATATGCTCCTTGGACAGGTGAGGGTGACTCGGGTGAGAGGGAGAGGCAGCAAGGTGTGGTAGGGGATCGGTATGCTGAGTGAGAAGTCTACGAGGCTCTGGGGAGACACAAGGAAGCAGACAACTCCATTACTGTACTGAATTGTCAAGGGCCTTCAAAAGGCTTATGGACAGAAAAGCTGGTACCCTTGGTCAGATATGGATGTCCCCTCTCATGCCTACAAATGCCAACCCAGTCACCCAGTTGATGGTCCTGAGAAGTGGAGGCTGCAAGAGGGGATTCATACATAAGACAGAGCCTGTGCTCAGTCCAATGTCCTTGAGACCAAGACCCCTACTTGAAGAGGGCTTGCAACACCAGGCCCTCTCTGGTCCACCTGAGTAACGGTCCTCATCCTCAGATAACCTAGCAACAAGCATCTTCTTGGAGGCAGAGATGCAGTTCACTCCCCTCCTTTGGTATCTTCCTGGGATCCAAAACCTGTGTTTTATAAATCTCCAAGTCCCAGGCACTTTGTGACAGTATCATAACACACTGAGCCATCACCCCTTTATTTAGTTATTCATTTTATTGATAAGGGTGGCCATTTGTTTAGGGTTCTTGAGAACTGGAATGGCTACAAACATCTTCAGAGAATACCCTCCAGTTTGTTTCTTTTACTGTGTGTGTGTACAAATGTATGTGTGTGTGTATGTGTGTGTGTGTGTGTGCGCACATGTGTGCAGGCCAGAGGACAACCTTGGAGGTATCATTCCTCAGGTGTCTTCCATGTTTGAGAATTTTTATTTGAGATGAATTTCTTTGAGATGGGCTAACTCACGTAGTGCTGAATAACCAATCAAGGGGCTCACCCTGGGGAAAACTAATTTCCTCTCCCTCTCTAGGCAGTCGTTAAATGCCTGCAGCTCTTCAGTCAGTGGTTCGGTCCTGTGAGAGATGTGTTTTCTCTCCATCTACTTTAGTATGTGAGCTGGTATTGTCCAGGTCTTGTTTAGCCATCCATACTGTTGAGATTTCATGAGGGTTGTTTCCCTAACAAATAGAGAAGACACAATTTCACAGCAGAATTCTTGGGCCTCTGGCTCTTACAATCTTTCTCCCCTACTGGATGTCCAGCTTTAATAGATACATCTACTGCACAATCCCTACAGAAGGCCCTGCATTTCCTATGTTAGTTCTGCGGAATGAACTTGGTTTCTCATGTTGGGTGGAAGGCATATTGCTGACTGAGCCCCCCCCCACAGCCTTCCCATGTTGGATGGAAGGCATGCTGCTGACTGAGACACCCCTCCTCCCAGCCTTCCCATGTATGATGGAAGGCATGCTGCTGACTGAGACACCCTCCTCCTAGCTTTCTAGTCTGCTTCTTCACGTGTGTGCTCTCCTCTTTTTTTCAGAAGTGGCTGTGACTCACTGTGTATTTTTAAACTTCAGAAATTCCTCCCTCTGATTTTAATAGAATATTTTACACAATGAAGTGTGAGTTATGGCTGGATGCATTACTTGTAGAAATATACAAAGCCACTACTGGGTCATTTAAGTTGATGATGTAAAAACCACAGAAAATGACACGTCTCTGCACACCGGTTGTACGAGGCAAATCTATAAGCTATTGGGTTTCAGTCAGTTCCCGGTGTCTAGATATCACTTGGACTTAGGTTTGGGTGCAGGTTGAAGAGAAACAAAGCCTGGATTCTAAGCTGCCCCTGTACTCATGGTGACCCTGTCTTTATTAGTAATGGGATCTAATGACATCATTTCTTGACAGTCATGATCTTTAACCTAGTTTGATCTAAACCAGACTCACCGAGTATGATATCATTAGGGTAAATCCCCAGAAGAGACCCAAATGCTCAGAATAAGCCATTCAGAAGTATTGGGTTACTGGGAATGATTTCACCCATCACTTTCTTCTTCCGTGGGCCACAGGGACTGTATCAAAGCTGCAGAAAAAGTAGCAGACAATTGGTGTTGTTTTAGTAATGTTCCAATCTACTGGAGCCTCAAGGGCCATGCAGGAGGCTTACTGAGAGGTGGCCCATGTCCATTACCTTTAGATAGACTTTAACCCTCAGAGTCTTGATTCTCTGTTCAGCGTTTATGAAGAAGTAAGTCCAGATAAATAAGTAGCCCACACAGATGTGCTTCCAGCTCTATAAAAAAAAAATTCTAAAAACAAGAGAAAAACAATGTGCACAGGAGCTCTGATTTGTGCTTAGGGCAGTCAGTATCAGGGTTGCAGCCTCTCTTCTCCTCATCATTAGGGAAATCAGTATCAGGCTTGCAGCCTGTCTTAATCCCAACATTAGGGTAATAAGTATCAGGGTTGCAGCCTCCTCTTCATCATTGTTTCAAGTCCTCACCATGTCCCCTGCTTCTCCCCTAGTCACTTAAAAGTATTTCTCTACAGAGTAGCAAGGTGCTACCATGACGTGTCCTATGTGCTATGTTCACATGCAGCCAGACCAGCCTACCTCTCCTGTTTATGCACACATGCATCCAGACCAGCCTACCTCTCCTGTTTATGCATACATGCATCCAGGCCAGCCTACCTCTCTTGCTCATGCACACATGCATCCAGACCAGCCTACCTCTCCTGTTTATGCACACATGCATCCAGACCAGCCTACCTCTCCTGTTTATGCATACATGCATCCAGGCCAGCCTACCTCTCTTGCTCATGCACACATGCAGCCAGACCAGCCTACCTCTCCTGTTTATGCACACATGCAGCCAGACCAACCTACCTTGCCTGTTTATCAGGAGCTTTTGTATAGACATGATGTGACCACAGCAGACACCTGGGGCTTGGGCCATACTGGCTTCATGCACTGTTTCCAAAAGTAGTAATGTTATTTTCTTAGCCTGGTGGAAGGGGTCATCCTCATTTTTGTATGAGTTGCTTTCTCTCACTGCTGTGACAAAACACCAGGAAAGATTAACGTAAGGAGGAGTTCATAAACATTGGGTTGTGGTTTCAGGGAACACCGGGCATCTATCACAGGGTAAGGCGTGGTAGCAGGAACACCTGGTCACATTGCATCCTAGCCAAGAACCAGGGAGGTGCCCAGCCACTGGAGCTCCATCTCCAGATCCGCATAGAGGTGGAGAGAGAGCCATGATTCCACAAAGCCATCCTCTGATCAGCACATGGGTGCTGTGACCAGGTGGCTCCCACCCCACCCCACATACAACTAAGCACACACACTAATAGATAATAAAATAATACGTGAAAGAAGAAGGAGAGAAAAGTGAATGCCAGTGCTCACCTTGCTTTCTCCCTTTTATCCACTCAGGAGCTTCACCTTTGGCATGGTGCTGCCCACAATCAGAGTGGGACTTCCCTCCTCAGCTAAGCCTGTCTGGAAATGCATTCAGAGATACCCAATAGGTGGGTCACCCAGGATTTTCCAATTCAGTCAAGCTGACATAGAATTAATCATCACAGTCTTATTTCTCCTTCGGATTCTCATGTGTGTTTCTCCAAAATTTATACCAAAGTGTGGAAGGAACCCTACAGACCTCAGATAACCCCTGGTGATGATCTCTAGTGTACTCAGAACATCAGAGCCTTCTACAATTCTGTCTTTGCAACCAGATAGCTGCCATCTTCGTGGTTGCAAAGGATTATCGCAGCTGTCCTTGTTGCCTGCTGATGTTCCCTCGCAGAAGGGGGCAGAGGATGGGAGGGTCCTACAACTCTCATCTGAGGATCCAGGCACTCAAACAGTTGCATGCAATTCTGCCCTAATTGCGTATGGCTAGAATGTATAAGATAGTAAGCAGGGAAGGGGAATCCATGTCGGTAGCCACGGCAGAGTCACCACCCATATCGAGTGCAGATACCCCAGTGTTCTGTCTGAAGATCACCTGTGCTTGTGTCCGTCAACCATCACCAACCGCTTTGTCATGAGCTCATTAGTCTTCCAGGATGAATTTTGGTTCCTTCCTGGGATCTCACAAGGAGGTGGGGAGGCAGGTGTTGCATAGTTTCCCCCCTGACAAAGGGAAAGTTCTTATAGTCCATGGCACTTCTCGTGTGGCTTACATGCTGGAACTTGTGGCTGATAACCTGTGCTCCGCGGCAAGGCTGCTGAGTGAGTTGCAGGCTGATGCAGAGGGGCAGCACCCTATGCTGTGGTCACACAGAGGATTGGTGTCCAGTGGGGAGGGTCAGCTCCCCATTATTTCACTTATTGTTTCTCTTTTCTGCTTCTTTGGGTCTTCTCCTACCTCATGTTCTATGCCGAAAGAAGACCAGATTTAAGCTCAGGACTGGAGAGGTAACTGTCAGTCCCTTCCTTGACTCTGGAGAGATTCATTTTAAATCATTGGTTCTGGTTGGATCTGGCTCATGCCCAGGGTGCAAGTCCATCAAGCGGAGCAGAGCAGAGATGGAGGAAACCTCTACAAAGAAGTCGTTCGCTGTAGACTTGAGCTGTGTGCGGGGGTGAGCAGCCCAGGATCATGACTAGGGAGGCCACCCTATCATATATCCCCCAACCTGAGCCACACAAGGCTTGTCCCACCCCCAGTGAAGGTACCCAAAGCAGAAGACTGAGGCCCAACTCTCCAGCAGCTCTTGGTTGGAGAACAAGTCAGGCAGCCTCTAGGGACTCAAGTTCCTCCTTGGAGGAAATGACAACACCTTTGCCTCATTCGAAAGTTCACCGAGCTGAGGTGAAATTATATCCATAACTTGTGCTGGTACAGTGTAACCTACTTGGGCCTTCACCCTCTGCAATGACGGAATATCAGAGGAAGAAGGAAGGGATTAACAGGTAGCCGGCTGCAATCCTAAGACTCGCCTGCTGTGCTAATTTAGCTCAGGCATCTCCAGCATGTGAACTGGTGTGAGATGGTAACTTAATAACCTATGATTTATGCAGCCATCATGAAGGGGGGGTGGACATCAGCATCTCTGTCCTGGGAGAACATCCAAGTTTCGATATGGATGCAAACAGTGATTACCTCTAACACATGCAGAAGGGAGGGAGACCAGGAGAGAATTTTGCCCTGCAGACAGCCAGATGCAGGATACCATGAGCATTTCCCCAGCTGAGCAGGAGTGGGGCCCTGTGTACAGGAAGTATCAGGAAGCAGCTGGGCAGCTGGCCTTCCTAGGTCTTTGAAATTCTTATAGTGAGAATCGAAGAACATCTTTCTTTAAAGGGTGGGAAGTCCCGATTGCTCTGGGTTAGGGGTGGAATGCACACTTACTTGAAATATGACCCCAAGGTTCCTAAATCGTCGGGCTTCTGAGGGTCCTGGAGTGACCTTATAAATTTACACAGCTGTTAAACCACTTTTAGGAGAAAACTATTGTAACCGTGGGGATTTTTTCCAGGAGAAAACAAATGCAGGGCAGAGCCCTCTAGATCAGTCTCATCCTGAGGACTAGGTGAGAACTGGAGACATTGGGGTGTCAGGGGTGTGGGGCTGAAGGACAGGGAGTGGCCGCACACAAGAGTGGAGCTCAGAGCAAGACAAACCCAAAGGCATCAACCCTGTGTCCCTGTGTCTGTCACTGTTCTTAAAGAACCTTGCTCTGGCCCAGCTAGGACATAGAGACCTCTGCCCAAATGTCACTAATTATGAGCTCTGTACAAGCCTTTCAAAGCTACCCAGGGCTGCTCCAAGGTCCGTGGTTAAAGTTCTCATCCACAGGCATGAAGACATAAGCCTGTGTCCCTAGCACCCACATTAACATTGGGTGCAGAGGTGGGCACCTGTAGTCTCAACTCTACAGAGGTGGAGACAGGGGGATCGCTGTGTCTTGCCAGCTAGCCAGTTAGTTGGGCAGTGGGCTTCAGGTTCTGTGAGAGGCCTTATCTCACAAAACACAGCTAAGATGAAGAAGCAATAGAGCCCCTGACACCAGCCCCTAGCTCCCACACATACCCACATGAACATGTGCGTGTATCCCACATATGTCTGCACACACTACCTACAGAAAACAGAAAAATGAAAAGTAAAAGGAATTATTATCCATCCTACCCAAGTGTCTTATTAATCACACAACTCCTCTGGGAGTCCAAAACACATTCCAAGATGTGCAGTTTAGGGGCCACACAAGTACACAAGAGTCCCTGCTCTTCAACACAACCCAGCACCACCCAAGGGTGGCATTAAATTGTCTCCCTGTTTAAGGTTTGTGAATGAAGAATAGGTAGAAAGTTATAAGCAGAGGAGGAAGAGTTAGCAATTCAGAAATGGGAGAACATAGGTGATTGTAAGATAGCTGCGCAGGGGACCCGAGGCCTCGGATGGCTGCTGTTGAAGGCCCCACCTGCCCTTCCCAAGGTTTCATTCCCAGCACCGCTCAAAGAAAGCAAACACACAGATGCATGCTGTCTGTGGAATGATGCCAGCAGGCAGTTGGTGAGGGTCAGGGGACACGTCCTTCCGTGATATACCTCTGCATTCTTGAAATTTCCCATCACGCATTGCTTAAAATTACCCTGATTAAAATGGCAAAGGTAAAACTTACTACATGAGATTTTTAGTTTGAGGTTTTACAACTGGCAGGTAGTGGGCACCATCGGGGAGTTGAGGCATGGAAGTTTCAGGAGTTCTGGGGAGGCAGAGTCCTCTGTACTCAGAGCTCCAGGGGGGAGCAGGAAGTTGGGGAGCTGCTGAGGGCTCGTCTGCAGGCTAGCCATGACACCCACATCTCAGACTGGGATGGATGGAACTTTGACTCTCACCTGGCTTCCCTGGAGAGAACAATGAGCTATTCTCATTTTGTTTAGATGCCAGTCTGCCCATGCCGCCAGGCTGGCACAGCTTCAGTGAGGATGATAATGCCTTTAAAGCGAGTAAACATTGTGCCACTCTGTCAGAGAGAGACACAAGGAGGGCAGCTTCCAGCAGTGGAGGTCCCTCTGCTGTGGTTCTAAAGCCGGAGGTTGAAGCCCAAAGGATTTTGCCCCTGGCAAAGGCTTCAGAGAGGAAGCTTTGTGATGTTTTTATGTGTTGGTGACTGCCAGCACACCGTGACTTATAGCCACATCACTCCCACCCCTGCCTCTGTGGTCATATAGACTTCTCTCTGTTCGTGTCAGCATCCTCTTATCCTAAATAAGGATCCTGTCTTTGGACAAAGGTCTTGCCTAGAAGGTCTAGAATGGTCTTTCCAATCTTAAGATCCACATAGCCAATAGACTAAGTCCAGGGATTGCATCGTACACGTATCTTTTGGGACTGCTATCAGTCCACTACACTCTATTACAAAGTCATGGCAGCTACTATTCTGCCGTGTTTGACTGTAATTATAAGCAGTGTACAGGTGGGTGCATACTGCTAGCTGACACACTTGGCTGTGGCCAGTTTCATTCTGCCTCAGTCCCAGGCCAAGTATGAGCCAAGTCTCTCCGCCTCTGTAGGAACACTGGACGCTGTTCTGGGAGCACTGAGGAGCCATTGGTGTCTGTGTGAGGGGTGATGGAGATGGTGACCAGCTTGGAGAGTGCCTGTGTGCTCCAGCTAAGCCTGTTTCCACTCACCCTGCCTCACCACCTCCTGGATCCTTTTCTCCTTTACTCCACGGTTCGCAGGCCTGGGGGCAGTCTGGCCTTGTCCTGCCTGCCCTGGTTCATGCCTCTGGCTCATTTCTGAGCACTCACCCCTCAGGCCTTGCTTTCAAGTCCCTTGCCTCCAGCTATCATCTCATTATTCCAACAGATGGTGACAACTGTGAAGCTGAGCCCAGAGACTAGTCACACGCACAGGGTGACTCAGGTGGGCCTGTGTAATGCCACCTCAGTTGCATGGTGGCCTTCCCTCTTGTGGGTTGCAATGGGTCTGGGGGCAGGCCCCTCTGAGTCTTGTTTGGAGGGATGGAATCACTAAAAACCCGCAAATACTGAAGACGGAAATAAAAAACAAAAGTGGTTGAAAAAGGAACTTTAGAAACTGTGCTGAACTCTTACACCTGAGTCTCCCTCATCCCCAGCTGCAGCCATACTCCTCCCTAGAGAGGCCAGAGTTTGACCCATCTAGCCTCAGTGGGGTGGGGACTGTCCTGCACCTCAACAGTGTTTCTCTGGATGCTTGGAACCCCAGGACTGGTTCTCAGGAAAGCTGGGGTTCATAGAAACCCCCGAAGGAGGAGCTGTCAGGCCCCAGCTCCTCTGCTGGTCTGTGCTGGTCTGGAAGTTGTAGGCTTGTGGTGTTTGTGTGGGGCTCTAAGCCAAAAACATGGCCCAGCCACCTAGATTCTCACAAAGTACTTCTGCCCAGAGAGCTGGTGTGTTTTTAACACTTTTAAGAACTTGAGTTTTCAAGGCCCTTCTCTGAAAGAGCCCCAAGCCTAAGCCGGATTTTGAAGTGAGTTCCCAAGATGGCTGGGTCCCCAGTGCATGCCTTCCCTTACTTCTGCATGCAAGGAGAAAAAGCAATTTCTTCAGCTACTGAGGGCTGACCATGGATGCAAGGCAGATCCAATAACAGGATGACCCGGGAGAATTACACAGTTTCTGCACAGGCTAGGCAGCACTGGTGCCAGTCAGACATCCCTCATGCCTGTCTGGTCTTCACATCAGTATGGATGACTGCATGGCGCTTGAGAAAGGTGGGTGATATTTCCCTTCATATGGGGAGGCCATGTTCCTAAGCGAGCAAGTGCTCCAAGGCCACCAGGGATGTTGCACAGCAGACACAGATTGGACTGGATGTCTTAGCCACTGTTCTATTGTTGTTAAGAGACACCATGACCATGGCAACGCTTATAAAAGACAACATTTACTTGGGGCTTGCTTAGTGTCAGAGGTTTGGTCCATTATCCTCATGCTAGGTAGATAGCAAGATGGTAGACAGGTAGACATGGTAGCCGAGAGTCCTACATTTGGATCTGCAGGCAGCTGGAGGAGAGAAAAACCACTGGGCTGACTTGGGCTTTTGAAACCTCAAAGCCCACCCCAGTGACACACGTCCTCTAACAAGGCCATGCCTCCAAATTCTTTCAAATAGTTCCCCTCTCTGCTGCCTAAGCACTCAAATAGACGAGCCTATGGAGGCCATTCTTATTCAAACCACCACACCAGAGTAATGCCTTTTCCAAAAAGGGAATACTATCTCAGCATCTTCCAACTGTTATTTGGGAGGGCTGAGGTTGACTTGGATGCAACAAATCCCACCTTTGAACCCTCAGGCTGAGACTGACTCTTTGTGGGCCACAGGTGCAACCATGGCCAAGTAGACCCCAAGGTACTGGGTACCCCTCCTCCATCAATGCCACCCCCCTGTAACACCTGAGAAAGACTCATAAAACTGGAGAGAAAAGTGGGTGAAGACAGTCCAGGTAAGGCATATGAGAGCAAGAAGCCTTTGCCGCAGTCATCCCACTGGGAGTCTGTACAAACTATGGCTAGTGGGTCTAGATAGACACAGTGCCTTTGTGGGGTTAGGATAAGGTGGTAGCGTCCTCCAAATCTAAAGGGCAGGCCCTATGGATTTTCTCCAGGAGTCTGACTTTCTGGGAGCAAGCGTTCCCTTGGGTCTCTGTCTGTTGCCCAGGCATCTCTCTAATAACCTCATTTTTCCTCCTTCAAATGCTGTGACCAGGACTGAGGAGTTTGCTCAGTCAGGAGGAGGCTTGCCTGGCATTCATAAGGTTCTAGGTTTGAACCCCATAAACTAGATCTGGCAATGTACAGGTGTAATTCCACTGCTTAGGAGGTGGAAGCAGGAGGATCGGAAATCCAAGGTCTTCCCTAACGATATTCTGAGTATAAGGCCAATGTGGGCTGTGTGGGACCCTGCTGCACATGGAACGGATCACCAGAGCACACAACACTGGTGACACAGCTCAGAGAAGCCTCTGGTCTTGCAGTCAGCCCATGGTTAACATTGAAATGCTGGCATCCACTAGCAGGTTCTCACTTGTGCACACTGATTTGCCTTCTAGCTATGCAGAGGAGGAAAGTCGTCCGTCCACCTCAACTGTCCCTTCTCTGCACAGTGCACCTCATGATCCTGTTTCTCAGGACCTCCCTGGCTGCTGATTACTGTGACTGCCACACGTAGGAGCCTCACTCTATGTCACAAACTCCATGCTCACCTTATCTGCCTGGATCTGCACTTGGGGGGAGTCTGTTTGGCGGGTCTCTTCCACTCTTTGTTAGTATAAATTATTTTCAGTCATTAATAGGCTAGTGGAGTCTCCAGGGGCTTGCATTTCCATCTAGAAATAAGAATGGGGCAACACAATGGGGAATGATGCAGTGCATTTCTTCACAATCAAAGGTGTTGTATGGAGAGGGCTGCTTGTTTGTCCTGGCTGCCCGGCTAGCTTAGTCCCAAAATAACTACACAGAAACTGCTTGGCCTATTAGCTCTAACATCTTATTGGCTAACTCTTACACCCTGATTTAGACCATTTCTATTATTCTGTATATCGCCACATGACAGTGGCTTACCAGGAAAGATTCTAACCAGTGTCAGCCTCAGGCGAAGGATCCATGGTGTCTCTGAATCTGCCCTCCTTCCTTCCAGTATTCAGTTCTGTTTTCCCTGCCTACCTAAGTTCTGCCCTATCAAAGGGCCAAGGCAGTTTCTTTATTCATTAACCAATGAAAGCAACACATAAACCAGAAGATCCTCCTATACCACAAAGGGTCTTCAGGTGAAGTTACTCCTCTGAAAATGGGTATCGTTTGCATGGAAAATTCAAAAAGGTATAAAGCCCAACCAGTCAAAGCTGACAATTGAAACTGGTCATGACAGCAGCACCATGGGTGGGAAATTCCCCTTTAAATGTCCACAGGCTGGTGACCTCTGAGAGCCCCATCAGTCTCTGACCTTGGGTCACACCTACTGTCAAATCCTCCTTTGTCATGTCAGCTCTCAACTTTTCTCTGAAAGACCCGGTGCCCGCGTTTGGTCCTGTAATGGTGAAGAAGTTTCCGCCACTGCTTGCTTGGTCCATGTGTCTGAAGGAGGTGGTGGTGCCTCCACTCCACTGGCATGGAGGATGGCCCCTTGCAGGATGTGATATTGCCTCCCCCACCTTCCAACACTGAAGGAGAAGGAATTCCAAGATGTTCCAGCGCACTTAGCTGTGTTCAGGGTGGTTTGCATTCCTCTCTGCAGCCCTGCCTGGCACCTCGCACGGCTTTCACACCCTCCTCCGGAGCACCTCACAACCCCTTCTGGTCTCCAGATGGAGATAAAGAGGGCCCTGGAAAAATGTGCTCTGAAGTGGCCCTTGCTAAGTGACTGACAGCAGACACAGGTCTTATCGGGCTGGGGCTACGTGAAGGCAAGGAACTAGAAAGCAGGTTCCCAAGAATGTCACCCACACCTGTCCCTTGTACCGCCCAGCTGAGCCACTTACATGTGCTGTAGATGACACCTGCCTGGAGCTCACGGAGGATGATGCAAGCGTCTGGTTTGCTGACAATGACACTCATGTTTTGTGGGAGGAGGCTTTCCAATCCTCCTGGGGGAGAATTTGAAATGTCTGCAAACAGATGGGCATGGAGTTATGTGGAGGGTACACAGCTCAGTGAAGCTATGTAGAATGATTTCTGGGCTCTCAGGAGCTTGGCTTCTAGGAGCAGCACCCTGGGAATGAAGACGTTGACTTCTACTCTCTGTTGACATGAGATCAGATCTGACGCACGAAGGTCTGTCTCTGCCTGCGAGGTCCTGTCAGGAAAATGTCTCAACGTAGGTGGGTGATGGCTAACGCTGGGGTGGCAGTGTTTTTGTGCGATCCCTAGCTGAGACTGTTAGTTTTGGAAGGCTCACATCTGTATGGAACTGGCACCGCATCACTCACTTGTGAGTCCTCTGGTTTATATAGAATGGATGCCCCTCGCAGGCATCACCTTCCGATGGACAGTACCACTTCCTACTGCTTCCTGGGGATGCACCAGTTCATTCTGTTTCTAGAGGCCTCTCTGTCTCCACAGCACTGTGCTGAGATGGGGTTGAATGTCCAAGATCTTCCCAGAGTGATGGATACTTACTCTGAAAGCAATGGGAACCTACTGCACAGTGGGTCCATGTGCACCGTACAGAGTTCAAATAGACCTTCCAGGGGCCGGTTCAGCCTTTACCATGTCTGGGTTGTGGCTTTAAGAGCATCTGCCTCCAGTTTGTGCCTCCACTCCATCACCTCTCTTGTTAGGCAGGAAAAGTGCCTGCCTTGTCCTCCTGCTGAGAGTTTGGGAAGGTAGATTCTAAAGGGCTGTGCAGAAGACTGGCCCTGTAGTGCAGCTCACAGGCGAGTGACAGCTGGTCCTCATGTGCTGCTGTGTTGTCCAGGAAGGGTCCTGTTGCTGCCACTAGAGTCAGATGAGGACACTGGACAGAGGAGATTATCATGGAGGGGTGTAGGGAGCAGGGGCCAGTCACATCAGAAGGCTTCTTCAGAAGGGACAGTTGTCTCATTTGGCTGAGCATAAATTGTGACCTGTGAGAACATGCCACAGTCAGCCCCAGATCCAGTCCCCACGTATTTTCTGGTGTAGACAAGCAGAATATGCCCCCTTCTATTTGTCTCCATTTCTTCTGACAAATAATAGCGGCCTCTGTGAGATAAGAAGACACAGCAAAGGGGAAAATCAAATGGAGACGCTAAAAAGAGTCTATAAATTTTCACCATGAATGACATTAATTTAAAATCATAAATCAGAACTTCAAACAAAAGCTCACAGGTCTAGAAGATGCCTCCAGTATATGGCAAGGCAATGAGGCCCCTAAGGGAAAAGGCTCCCAAAGGAGGAGTCCCCAAAAGAAGAGATCTACTTCCCTGGCAAGTGGAAAGAAGATTTGGGGTACAGAATATGAGGCCTTGTTCTTCCCACTCTGAAGGTACATATTCTTTTCTGTTCAAAGCTGAGCCCAACATATAGAGGGCCTGGATAAAGTGAAAGGGCAGAACTTCCTTTAAAAAGCCAACATGTATTCTAAATACCATTTGACCACTGGTGGAGAGAGGAGTATTTACCTATCCCCACACCCCTCGGCTTCTGACACTTTAACTATTCTAAACCTCAGATTCTCAATCACAGTGAGAGTTTTCTAATAATTCTTAATCTGCTCTCTTAAGGCAACTCTTGCTTCAAGGTGACCATTAAAAGTGCTTTGATATAATTTCAGCATATAGGAGCCGTGTGGGTCCTAGTGGAATGGAAGTTCTTGTTGGGTGACTTTCATTCTTTGAAGTCAGGGACCTTGTTGTATGGCGTCAAATCTTTAAAAAGATGCCTGATCACTTGGGAGTCTGGCCACGTCGTTCAAACTCCTGCTGTCTCTGTGGCCTTATCCTTATGTGTGCATCCTCACCTGCCCTGGCAAACTTCTTAAGAATGAGAGGGGAAGTGATTAATTTCTCAGGTAATTTCCCTTCTGCTGCAAGAATGTCTACCCTGGCACACACAGCATTCCTGGCTCCTTAATCTTCACTGCCTCTGTCGTTGAATTTGCTACCTCTGTGCAGAAAATTCTACACATCAAAAGTCCAATGAGCTCCCACAAAACGGAACACTGCATTCGCTTGCAGCCCACATACATCCTTCTGCACCCTTTAGATGCAGATTATCTGTGATAGTGTGTAAATGCTGTGTGAATAACTGTCATGCTGCATTGCTGAGGGGAAACCACACTCTCATGATGAACATCTTCCACAAATATCTTAATCTAGAGTTGGTAGTGTCGAAAAATAAAGAACCTGTGTATACAAAGGGCTGGCATGGGCTGCTTCCCTCTGCACTGATAGATTCTTATGTCTTGCAGCTTAATTCTTCACATATCTTGTACCCTTCCCACATCTTCCTTCTCTATTAAAGTGGATCACCACATAGATTTGCCTCCCTCTTGTTGGTGGAGAGCAAAGCCCCAGCTTGGCTGACCTCCACCATTATTGCACAGGCTCCCTGCCTCTGTGAATGTATTTTCTGTCCAGAAAAATAAGATCCTAGTGGAATAGAATTGTATCTGGCTTGATGACTTTCCCTTGAAGGATTTGTGTTGATGTTAGAGTCGTAGACATCCATCGCGGTTGAGGGTGCCTCTGCCCTAAGAAAATGTTTTTGGAAGCCTGTCGTTTTTCTAACAAAGGGTCATAGACTAAAACAAAAGCTCGAGGAAATAATGAAGCTTTAATAGAGTTCAGACAGCTTCATAACTAAACTGGAGCTGTTTTTACAGTGGCAACTGAGGCCTGGTTTGAAGTGCTTTGATATTCTTTCCTAACGTGTGGAAATCTGTCCGCACGATGTATTTTGAAATGTGGAGTAAATTACCAGAGCTGCCTCTTTGTGACAATTCTCCCATTCACTCTTTCATCTGAGCTGTGAACCAATAGCTCTGAATTCAGTGTGCGCCTGTGTCTGAGCTCCAGCATCCCAGTAGGGAGACCCAGAATTTGAAACAAGGAAACAGAAACCATAACTTTGGCAGGAGATGGGTTCCAGTCCAAGAAACATGCAAATACCAAAAGTCTTGTGTCTGGAGAGATGAACTTAAGAATGAGAGGATTTTTTATGTAAACGCTGGGAGGGGAAACATAGCTAAGAGTTGCCAGAGGAACTTATCTAGAAACACTTGCCCTCTGTGCTGAGACTGTGAACTTCTGGGGCTGGCTCCGTGATCACTGATGGAACTCATCATAACTGAGGAAGCCAATGAGGCCAGAAGTGCTTGAATTCTGACATGTCAGTTAAAAGCCAGAGAGCGTGCAATCAAGGATCAGAGGAGAGCTGTGTAAATAATGGTAGAACTGAGGTTTGTCTTCTGCCCAGCTCCTCTGGCCTAGTACTGTCTGATTAGGTCGGGTTCTGTCTGCTGCTCTTGAGTTCCAGGATCTGTATCTCCCTCTTGTTCTCATGAGGTTCTTTTAATTGGATCCCACAGGTGACATTGATTTGAGGGACTGTCCCACTGACATGGAAGCCTTGGAAGCAGAACAAATTCTAAGAGGAAGCTGGAGAGTTCTCAGGCTGTTGGGCCTCATGGCTGCCACTTCACAGGGCCATAGAGGGAAAGCTGTCTGAAGCTTACGAGAACCCAAACGTTCAGTGGTGAGGAGCTAATCTGCATCCAGCTTCAAGTGCTCTGCTGTACGTTGACAATGCCATTTGTCTGGCATGCACTCACTGGGACTCTTGGAGTCTAAAGGCCAACGTGAGGGTCAAGTCAGGTAAGGGGAGTGTTCCAACACAAGTCCGTCTCCAGGGCTACGGATCCCATAGAAACAGACATCCCACTCTGGTCAGAAAATCTATGGGGACAAGAGTTGTGCCAGCAGTTGGAGAGGTTAGAGACATCTAGACAGGAGAAGGCAGTGAGGTTCTTTAAAGGGGTAATTCATCAGAGGATACACAGACATCAGCGATGTCCCTGAAGGGATGGCAAGGGCTCCTGGTGAGCTGTGTGGCGGGTGCTGGAAGGTGTCCACCCCCAGAGGCACCTGGCTGAGAGAAGGTGCCTTGCCATGTGCCAACTGGGCATGAGAACTAAATGAGAAGTTGAAGGATTCAAAACCCTCATGGGGACCACACCGTGCTGTATCTAGGGTTACAGGATTGGAAGGCACCAATGATGACTGAGGTCCTTACAGGTGGATCCCATTGCCTCAATCTGGAGGGTAGTTACATGCTGAGGAATTGAGAATGTGGAGAAACTCCTAGGATTTGAGTCAGCAGAGGGTCCCAGGAAAGTAGGATGGGGCGGGGAAGGGAGAAAACTGTCTGTAAAATTATACAGGGAAGAGATGGGGCCAGTGGAAGTGGGGGTACAGCGGCAAGCATCTAAAACTAAGATGCACTCTGCCTCTGGATCTTTATTTCAATTCAGTGTTTTCAAGTTCCTTTTATAAAGCCGTCTCACACTCCGAATGCCATATTGGTGAGCTGTCTGACGCATGTTTGTTTTCTGCTTCTGTGCTCCATGAGTTCTTAGGCCGTGGAGTAGGCTGGGGCAGACAGAGAGACTTACATATATGCCAGGGTGCCTGGGATCAAGAGATATGAAACTGACAATGACAAAAATGCCTGACCCAAGAGCTACAGAAACCTTTCAGGGAGGAGCTAGAAGTGTAACTGTTCCCCAGGAGGGAGGGAAGGCTCACAGAGTATGTGTGTAAGTGAGGGAGAAAGTTACAGACAAGATGAAGTGGAAGGAGGATGGCTGAGAGAGAGAAGAGGTGGAAGGGATTATAGCAAATCCCATTCAAAAAGCTGGATATTTGCTCAAAGGAGTGGATGGAGATGGATACAGGATCACTGATGACGATCTCGGGGTGATGTGATATGAATGTGCGTGTGTAGCTATCATCTGTCTGCCTACACACCAATTGTCTGTCTATCAACTATTTATTCATCTATTTAGCTCTTATCTTTCATCTATTTTTCTATGGGCACTCACCCTCAACTCCCCAGTGTTTATGAGATGAAACACACCAGACAACATCTGAGATAAGAAGTATTCAACAAAATGTGTGTGTGTGCTCATGTGTGTATGTGCTCCTGTACAGGTAACCACATGTACGGCAGAGCAAGAAACTGCTCTTTGTGGCCATAGCTGGAGTTGGAAAATGATAGGAAACATGGGAGAAAACCCAAGTGCTTTGATGGGCTACTTCGAGTATAATAAAAATATGCCGGATGACCATGTGGGCAAGAGATAGCATAATGTGTGCCTATGAGGATGGGGACTTCATAACAACATGAAGATACAAGACTTATCTACTGCTAGGGAGATGGGAAGGACCTTGGAGGAGATGATGTGGGGATCATGATCAAAATACATTTTATAACAATTTTAATAAGAATATACAATAATAGTAATATACTGATCCCGGTTGAGCTGAGGCCAGAGGCTCACACCAAATGTTGTTCCAGTTCCTGCCCTTCTCCTATTCTCCTACTGAGGCTTCTTTCACTATAGGAAGGTTGGGAGCCTCCTGTAGGGCTGCTCTTCCTTTGAGAAGACCTCAGGATGGAAGCAAGAAGGACATCAGAGACACCAGGCACAGAATAACTCCTTCCTGTCGAGTGTCTTTGGCCTTCCCCTTTCTTTGGATTCTTTCCCTCCCTTTCTCCTTCCTGTAATAAACATTTCCCAGCACAGTTCTTCTGCGATACATATACTGTGCGATTTCTTGTAGCTTCATGTAGGGTGCTCATCGCCCCTAAGCTGTTCTTAATAACCAAAAAGAACCAGAACTTGACGTACATTCTGATTATTGCTGAGAGTTTGAACTCAGAAGGAGAGGCAGCCATGCAGCATGTAGGCGACAGGATGGAAAAGTCCAAAGGGTGGACCTGGGCTGCTGGTGGCTTTGCTCTGCAGCCAGTCCATTCCTCCCTTGCATGCAGCAACATGAGAACACTACCGAAAATGGATGCAAGCTCAGAGTGACCAAAAGCCAGCCAAGCCAGAGAACAGACTAGGGCAAGAGTCATAAACAATTACCTGACCAGATTAGGATTATAAAAATAAGCAAAATGGAGAAGAACCAAGCTAATTAGGCAACACTGGAAAAAATGCCTTCGCTTTCTTTCCATGCCCCATCACTAGGATGTCAGACTGGCTGACAGTTACATGGTGGCATCTTGCAGAATGCTGAGGCATGGAGAAAGTCCCAGCTCCATCTGTGGGATGTGCAAGCTGGAGCAGCCTGGAGTGTGCCTGGCAATGCTAATTATGGATGGAGCCACTTGGAAGACATTCACTGAAGCAAAAATATGTGTTCCCACACGGGGTAATTTCCCTGTAACTCTCTTTATTTTTTATTTGCTGATGCGAAGGGACTTTTGATGAATACTTATGGGGCACTTCAGGCTTGAGTAGGGTTAATCTCTTTAGTTCAGGTGAGTTCGTTTCAGCTGTGATCCACTCCATTGGCTATCTGTAATGATTATTAACAAGCTTAAAGACCTCTGGGAGATAGTGGATAAAACGGAAGCACCAAGGAAGGAGGCCATCATTATGCTAATAAGGTCGGTAGAATAATTACCAGGCACACAATTTCCACAGGAATTCTGGGGGCTGGAATTGGTCACCAGGTTAGGAAATCTCTCACAGGCTTTACAGCCTAGTGAATACATACTACACACATGCACAATCACATGTTCATGCGTGTGTTCATGTGCCTACACACACACAGTTTTTCTGAGGCAAAATATTAAATGTATTTTTATGTGCCTTGGTTTCCATTTCACATAAATGAATCCATCGAGAGATGAAGGAATATTCAAAGAAATAATTTCTGTGTTTTCATGCATCAGTGATACTTTTTAGTAGCCTTAAATATGGATTCTGTTAAAATAGTTTAGTATCTTCTTCAGATACATCACATGCACTCCAGATGCTGGCTCTTTGGGTGTTTCAGAGATGTTTCAGCAACAGTGTAGCAACAACCTTTGCTTTTCAGGTGAGACCCCAACCATCTTTATTGTTTTCTTTTATGTGTAAATGCCCTCTGTGGCCTCCCTGTTAATGCCTCACTACACGGCTTCCTGGGACCAGCCCTCTGCATTTGACTAAGGGTTCCTATGTGTAGAGAACATACTTCCTTAATTACACACATGCATCCAACTTAGCTACTTGCACATGAACTCTTCCAGCAAAGGCAATCTTTTAAATGCATCAAGAAGTGGTCATAGACACTCAGTCCACTGTGGCTAAATTTCCCACACCATGTCCACACACCTTTTCGGATTCCATCAGCTTCCCTTGTGCTGTCTCTCATGGGTTCCCTAGAGAGAGATGGCTGGGTGGGCACCTTTCTTTCTTGTGTAGTGTGCCAGGGACTGGAGCTTCCTGCTACGCTATAGGATCGCATCTGCTCTAACATGCATGACATCACGGAAGTGGAGTTCACCTCATGATGCAGACCCTCATCAATGAACCCAAGTTCATTATTGTTGACACTATCACCAGGAGGTGGTCTCTCTTGAACCAGTGCAGTAGAACCCCTTCAAAGAGCCCAAGGGAAGGGACCAGGATCATGGCAGGATCTTCTGGCTTTCAGGTATACCCAGGAGACATGCCCTATGTGGTGCTATATGCAGCAGCCAAGACAAAGTGACAGACAATAGGTATGACAATGTGGCATGCTGAGTCAGCAGGAGCGGGGTGGGCATGAGAAGTCCTTTCTAAGTAGTGATGGCAGCTTGTGGCATTGTCAATCAAGTGTTTAACCTTAATACATCAATGACCCCCCCAACATCTGGGAGAACCTAAGCAAGGAAGATGTTACTTCTTCGGATAAGCGATTTGCATCACATCGGTAACCCTTTTGAACTTTAAGCTTGGGTGACTTGAACATCCAGTGTCACTGCTGTCCCTCAAAAGTCCAGTGATGGCAACAAATTCGGGTTCCTGTCTTGTTGCACTTTTGACTTAATTATAACCATGAACAGTTAATGGTGCTCTTTAGTGGGTCATAGGTATCACCTCATGGTTTACCAAGGATGGTTGTTGAAGTATTTAATCAGGAACCAGTTTCCTGAGAAATCACCACACTGATTTCCAAAGTGGTTGCACAAGTTTGCATTCCCACCAGCAATGGATTGAGTGTGCCCCTTACTCCACAACCTCTCCAGCAAAGGCTATCATTGCTGTTTTTGATTTTAGCCATTCTGACAGGTGTAAGATGGTATCTCAAAGCTGTTTTAATTTGCATTTCTCTTATCGCTAAGGAGGTTGAGTATGATCTTAAGTGTCTTTTGGCCATTTGAATTTCTGAACCAGTGTCCAGACCCACCCGCAGGTCTTCTCGGGTACTCTGGGCAGGGCTGGATGCATGTCCTTAACGTACTCAGCTCAGAAAAATGCATCTACCTGGCAGATCACTGGTGATATTTAGCACAACGGGGAAGTGTGGATATGAACTTGCGTTAACAGGAGCCTCTCCCAGTTTCACTGCATTTAATGCAGGTTGAACTCATCAAAAACAAATTTTAAATGCCTATTTGTTTTTAATGAACCTCTCTCTCTCTCTCTCTCTCTCTCTCTCTCTCTCTCTCTCTCTGTGTGTGTGTGTGTGTGTAGGGTGTGTAGGGTGTTGTGTGTGTGCATATGAGCATATGAGAGTTTCTTTGGGGTACATATGTGTGTGAAGGCCAGAGACTGATGTCAGCTATCTTCCTCAATCACTCCCTACCTTGCCTACTGAAGCTGAGTCTCTCACTCGGTCCCTGAGCTCACTGACACAGTTAGTGTAGCCAGTCAGTGTGTCTGGGGATCTCCATCTCTGGATCCAGAATACTGGAATTGCAATCAGACTGCCATATGGGTCCCAGAGGCGAGTCCAATCCTCATGTTCATGCTGCATCTCTTTACTTGCTGAGTCATCCCCCGAGACGACAATCTTTAGGAGACATCCAGTCTTTAGAAAGCTTGTCTAAACACAGAATATTGAAATTCTGATATAGTCAGTTAAGGGCTCTTGAATTACCTTCTCAGGTGTGTTCCCCCTGGATCCATTGCTCAGATGTAAACATCAGTGGCTTTACTTTGGTTACCTCTGCCTGCACAACGGCATTTGTGCCGTCTTTCATCTTTGCCTCTTAACACAAATATTCCAACAGGGGATGCAGTCTTTATAAGTGCAGAATTTAGAGGGAACTTTCAAAACCACTCCCTAAGTCTCTTAGACCCAACTGAGGACTAAGACTAGAGAGTCCTTTGTGATGGGATGATGAAACTGAGACATGCAGGAGAGCTCCCAACCCCTTGTCTCTCCTTTTCTTGCCAGAGGAGTAAGCAGTAGTGGATGATCCTCCCTGGGTACCCCAAGTATTCCTGACTGAGAGGCTCCTGGGTTTTGCCTGTCTGTTTCTGACATCTCCCAAGGCAGCCTATCCTCCCCAGCAGCTGACACCAAAGCTCATGGTGACCCTCTTCCTTCACAATGAGTTGGCAGGAAGCTGAACAAGACAAAGTGGTTTTCAAACACACTCCTTATAGACTATTGGTTCTGTCTCCCATCTGGCGACCATCTCAGGAAGATCAAAGGAGTCAGCATCAGCCTGCACATCCTTGTCAGTCATTCCCGGGAGTGGGGGCTGGGGTCTAGAGGAACTGCAGAGAATAGAGACGGCCAGGTCTCAGATCTGAGCACACTCTCTTGGCCACTCTGGAGAACTGAACCGCGAGAGCAGGACAGCTGCCACTCCTGAACCCCTCTAAAACTCCTGTACTACCAGTCCCAGACAGGGGTCCCTCTTTTGTGGTCATTCTCCCAAGAACAGCCCCTATTTTTCTTTTCCCACCAATGGGGTCCTACGGGATAACCTATCCTGTACTGTCCTAATTTGCCTTCCATTGATGTGATAACTCCCTTGACCAAAAGCAACTTGGGGTTTGTTTGGTTTCTAGGTTACAGGTCATCATAGAGAGAAACCAAGGCAGGAATCTGGAGGTAAGAACTGAAGCGGAGACCATGGAGAAACATTGCTTTATGGGAATTCTTCTTGGCTTGCTCAGTCTGTGTTCTTATATCACCCAGACCACCTGCTGAAGGATGGCACTGCCCACAGAAGGCTGGGGCCTCCTACATCAATCATTAATCAATACAATGCCCACAGGTATCCTGCCCTTGGACCAATCTGATGGAGGCAATTTCTCAGATGAAGAACTTCTCAGAAGACTCTGGTGTGTGTCACATTGATGGGAACTAAACAGCATATGTTCTTTCCTTCCAGGCTTTGTTTTCTCAACCTTAGCCATCCCCCTCTCTCTAGATGGGCATATGCCACGAATCTGTGAAGACTGGAATTCATGAGTGTTCAAATGAAGATAAGCATTTCAGATCTTCTTACAAGCAGAGCTGTGTGCACAGTAGTAGTTCCTGGACTACATTGCCACTTCCCCGTATGTCTGGTTTCTTGTTTCTAATGTACCTCCTATTGTATTACCTAAAGATTTGTTTGTAAATGTTTCCACACAATTTTTGGCCCATACAGGAGAACACACACATAGACGCGTATGCACACCCTAATAAACACCCATGCACCCAGCTCTAGCTTGTCCAATATTTTTACAAGTCTGTTCAGAGAAGGGCAGCGACTGTAGCCCTTAGGTGTTGGAGGTCAAGGCCTTGCTCCTGTAGTCTGCACCCCTTGGTAAGCATTTGAAGAGGAGTGCAGAGCTCACTAGCAGTGCTTAGCAGAGCAACCCCAGCACGGCAGGCACCCTTTTGGTAAGGAGATGGGGAAATCCTTGTCCTGAGCCTCAAACATGAAAGCTCTGCTCCTCACACATCTAGAGAAGAGATCACTGAGTCTCACTCTGCTGGTGTGGGTTTATGTGTTCTTCAGAGTCTTACCTATGCAAACTCGTTTAAGAATGCACAGCATACAGGTATGAACAGAGAGTGAACATTCTTCATCTGTATTTGTGTGTATGAGTGGGTGTGTGCATGTTTTCGATGTGTGTGTGTGAGCACACTGGTGTGTACTGTATGTACATGTGTACGGGGACCGAGGTTCAAGGCTGAAGTGTGGCCTTGTCTTCAGTTGCTCTCCGTCTTCTTCACTGGGGCTGGGTCTCTTAATCACCAGCATTTGAGAATGAGATTAACTAGCCATCTTGCTACAGGCTGCCACACCCACCTAGAGACTCAGTCTCAGTCTTCATCACTATTCAACAAGTGCTTCATGTATGGGGCCTTCTCCCCAGCCTCTAATAATGACTTTTCACGAGTGAAAACTCCTTCTTCACATGCTGAACCGAAAAGCATCCACTGTCAGTGTAATCCTGTATTCTGTATCTGGCCACATGTAAGAGAAAGCATGTTTTACCTGCTTGTAGGGAATGCCTGTGATGCTCAGGAGAGAAGCTGATCTTGGTGATCAACTGTAAGAGGCCATCAGACATGCACTCCCATGAACAATCAAGTCTTGCAATCACACTTGCAACCCTTGTCCAGGAGTAGAGCCATGGAATGAGTTTGCGAAGGGCAGCTGGGAAGCCTGGGAAGCTGCCATCGCGGGATAAAAGGCCTGAATTATAATATCACATTCAATTATCCAAGGACTTTTCTCTCCAGATGGTGCTCATGTGTCGGGTGCAGAAAACAAGCTTTATTCTGGCTCTGCAGTTGGATCAAGGGCTTGCTGGAGACAGGACAGAGTTCCTGGGCACCAAGCATGGAGGAAATCTCTTGCCCTCTACGACACCACTCCTGGATGGGAGACTCAGGTGACCAGAGCCAGGCATAGAAGGATTGCATGCTTGGTACAGAATGCATTTCTGGGTTGAGTGAAGATGCGAGCGTCTTAAGCTTCCTAAGCTCAGGGATGTCCACAAATCCAGCCCTGGTCTACACGTTTGAGGGACAGATGATAGCAGTCCTGTGAGGACCTGGCAAATGTGTGAACCTAAGCCCAAGTTCATATCGGCCCCTACCTGACTTTTATGTAACTCTCAATGTTTTCAGAAATGCAATGTCCAGGAACCTCCTATCCCTATGGGAAGCGTGACATTGAAGGTGGGACAGAACAGGCAACCTGTGCTTCCCCAGGGGCCTTGGGGTACAAATAAAACTCACTGTCCTTTGTTTTCTAAGTGTCAAGAAAAGTAGACTCATCAAACATGCATGCATTATTAGGATATTCGTAATAATAAAGCTAGCCCAGAAGTGTTTTCCTAGAAAGAGGGTAGAGAAAATCAGGGAATCTTCTTCTGCAGGCTCTAAAGGAATGTCAAGTGAGATTGATGGAGCTTGATGAGGTGCCGGGGGGATAGAGGAGGGAAACAAACTGAAAAGTTTTCAAAAACTGCATTTCTGACAGGTTCTGCTATGCATGATGCTCGTGGGATTGAAAGGCGATAACAAAGTCAGACCTGGGCCATTGAAGTGAAGGCTGCGAATGCTTTGTTGAGTAGACGGGTTTTCCTTTAGGCCGCCAGCTCACAAATAATGACACAGAGACATGATTAATTATGAAAGCTCAGCCTTAGCTTAGGCTTGTCATTTTTTTACCTTAAAATAGCCCATTTATTTTAATCTACCATTTGTCGTGTGGCTTGCTACCTCATGTCTCCATACTGTCCTTGCTGGTCACTCTACCATCTTCTTCCCAGAGTTCTCTCTCTACCCAGAAGTCCCATGTATACCTCCTGCCTAACTATTAGCCATTTAGCTTTTAATTAAACCAATCCTGGTGACACATCTTCACACAGTATAATCAGATGTCTCTCAACGGTTGAGGGCCAACTTTTTGCCTCCACAGTAACTATAATGATACAATAGCTTGCTCTTCATGATGTCTGGTATATTGCTAGCCTGAGCATCTTCTCAGGCAAAGGGCTAGCCTTTCAGGGGACACGTCAGGGTCAGACATGTCAGGGCCACACATGGCTCTGTGACTTTTGTCCCTCCAGGATGCTCTGTTCAGCCTCATCCACCAGTCTCTTGTATTTAAAGGATGAGTCCTCTCTTAGACACTTGGGAGGACAGAAGATGGCTTAGGAGACAGGAACCATTCTTGAAAAGACCCTGTACTCACAAAACAGATGCTCCAGAAATGTGGCCCCAATTTTCTCCTCACGGTCCTCTAGACCCCTAAAATAAAAGTTAACAATCGAGCATTTCCATGGTTTATTTTTGTTGTTTGTTTGTTTGGAGGCAGGGCTTCATGTACTAAACTCTAAACTTGGTGTGTAACTGAGGATGATCTTGAACTCTGACTCTCCTCATTCTGCCCCCTGAGTACAGAGATCACAGGCATGCACCACTACCTCTAATTTATGAGGTTCTGATGATTGAACCCAAGACTTCATGCAAGCTAGGCAAAAACTCTACCAACTGATCTACATCCCAGTTCCCACTCCCATCTTTATTTTGACATTTAGAGCTGGCCACCATAATTAAACAGCTGCTAAGTGTGTAATTCAGGTTAGCATCTTAAAACAAAGTTGTCAACCCTTCTTTTCAATGGTTGTTTATCCAATGGCACACTTTCCAAATCTACTACTGACCTCGAAGTTCAATGGTAACACTGAACTGAGATAATCCTCCTCTAGACAAAAGTATATAAAAAATATGAACAGGGCACTGACTGCGCTGATATACATTGATGTCTATTCGTCAAAGCAAAGACAATCTCTTCTTTAGTTGCTATAGAATGGTGCTTGTATGAGCCTTCTTCTTGGACTGTGTGGAATATTCCAGGTTTTGAAATGGGCTGTCCATTCCCAGAAGCCTGCAGAATGTTTCTTGTTCCTATATTAATTTGGGACAAGAATAAAGACAAACCCCTTTAAGCATTTGGCCATGTTGTTCCATGAGATAGAGACGCTTAGCCACCCACACACTTTTGAAGAGCTGAGGGGAAGCACAAGTTATCAGACACCAATGTGCAGCTGCTGGCACAAGGCCACACCATCACACAGCCATGGAAGAAGGTGCAGAAGAAGCTTGAATGCTGGCACTAAGCTCTTCTTGCAATCTACTGAGGAAATGAAGAAGAAAAGCTAAACACTGATGGTCTCACAGGAGCTTAGACATAGGCTGTGGGCTACTGGGTCTGCAAACCAGATAAAGGTTATGGCGTGTGAACCCTACAAAACACTGCAGCACCACAGTCTGGGAGTATTCAGCCTGTGATCATTGACTCTGCCACTTTGGGCCCATGGAGAGCGTGACAGGGATGTGTAGGGAAGATACAACTTCTCACACCACAGCCTAGAAGCAGGAATGGGCTGGTGTTCTAGTACCACCTTCAGGGGCACACCCCAGTAAGCTCGACCCTACCACCAACCCCCCCTCCATTCACCAAATCTCCAATGCAAGCACCTTTGTGGTCACTCCAGATCCAAGCCACCTCTCCAGCAACACAGGTAACTACTCTCTACCTCTTCCCTCTCCTTTCTTGCCCTTTCTTCCTCTCTCCTCTCCCTCTGTCCTCTTTTCTTTCTTCTCCCTTCCTTACTCTCTCTTCTCTCCTTCTGTCTACTCCTTCCTCCCTCCTCTCTTTTTGCTTAGCCCCTTCCCCTCCCCTCCCCTCCTCTCTCCTATCTCCTTATCTTCTGTTCCCTTCTTCCTCTCTCCTTCCTTCTGTACCCTTCATCATCCCTCAATCCTCTTTTTTCTCACCTTCTCTTTCCTCTCTATTCCTCCCCTCACATCTCCTCCCCTTCACCCCTTACCCTCTCTTTGCTTGGAGTAGCTACCAGGTCCCACAAACACACAGGGCAGGGCAGGGTTGAAAGGCTTGACTGTTGGAGGGGGCGATATTTGCAGTTATTATTTGGAATGTTTGTCCTTTTTCCTTTCGTATAATTATGGAACTTACTTTAGCTAAGAATGCCCCTATATGTCATCAATCAATGAAATAAATGCAACCTGCACAGTAGCTGTACTTAGAAATGTCAGAAAAGCTTAATCCTGGAGCGCTCGTGAACGTGCTGCCTGCAGCCCTGGGGGTGGGTGGGTACTCCAACATACAGCTCTCCACTATCTATCTGATGTAAAGGTCTGTGGACATGGCTTCAAGAACGCACGACTGATCATAGTGTTTGGGGTATGGACATTTGGTTGAAGGTCTGGGGAAGCCCTCCGGCCAAGCAACATGTCATTCATGGGCAGTATTTGTCCCCAGATGGCAAGGCAACAACTTTCTCCCACTCCAGCTCCGCTCTTGGCCAGTGAACAGCCTGGCTGCTGGAATTCTGACTGGAAATGAAGTCTGGGGGTCTCGAATCTCATCACATAGCCCAGACGCCTTGCTGAGTGTTCGTATGGGCTGGCAACGTTTTGTTCGGAGGTGGACAGGAGTTGCACAGCCCGGGCTGAGCGGCACGCCTTACAGAGTGTTCTCCAGGAGGTGTAAATGAGGCACAAGTGTTAACGTGGATCCTGGTACAGGGCGCTATTTTAAACAATTACAGATGGTGGAGGGCTGGCTATAATTGACAGCAGTGTCGGCCCAGAAAGGGGCTTGACAGGCATCGGTGCGATGATTAATTGCATCGGGCTGTCTCTGCATTCCAGTTTCCTCCTGTGCAGCTCACAGCTCACGTAGAATCTGTGGCTCTTATTACACCGCACCACACAGGAAATGGCTTTGCAGGGTCCTGCCGAGGACTGCTCATGTCAGAGAAAGGGGCTCCAGCCAGTCTCCCTCTGATGATTGTCTGTGTAGTTCTTGTCACCCAAGGAACCAGAACAGATGTGAACATGAGGGACGGCCCCTCCCTTCTGTCCTTACTGGTAGATGATGGTCACTTATCAGTGAGGCTGTGTTGCTGGAGGAAGGGAATTCTGCAGGAGGATGGCTTTGGAGTGACAGTCGAAAATCCTTCCTGGACTTCCTCTCTTTAAGTTGAGCTGGAATGAAGAGACGTCCGGGAACCTGCATCACCATGCTACTGAAGAAGTGCTTCACGGCCCATGCATCACGGAGCTAGACACTGAGAACATGCTGATGGAGCATGGGGTTCTGACCCAGGAAGTCTAGAAAGCTGGCATTCTCTGAGGTTATCCTGAACCCCAATACTTGAGGAATTCTTTTTTTTTTTTTTTTTTTTGGTTTTTCGAGACAGGGTTTCTCTGTAGCTTTGGAGCCTGTCCTGGAACTCCCTTTGTAGCCCAGGCTGGCCTCGAACTCCCAGAGATCCGCCTGCCTCTGCCTCCCGAGTGCTGGGATTAAAGGTGTGCGTCACCACCGCCCGGCTTACTTGAGGAATTCTTAAGAGGAGCTGAGTATCATTGGAGACTACTTGAGGTCTGTCATCACAGAGTAATGAGACATCCAGGACAGCTGGATGGAGTGTGCTGATGCGCCCCAGTGTAGTCTGTGGATGTGTGTGACTCAGCTGAGGCTGGGGAAAAATGCAAATGGCCAATAAGGTCACCTGCAGAATCTAGAATGATTCAAAACAGTCATGCCATCCGCAAAGGCCAACAGAAGTCAGGAGGGACAAGGTGTGGACAGAATGTGAAGATTGTTGGAGCAAAGTGGAGGTGATTGTGTTAACACTGACAGGGGAAAGCAGTAAAGGCAGAGGTGATGAAGAAGAGGAGGAGGAGGAAGAGGAAGAAAAGAAGAAGAAGAAGAACAAGGAGGAGGAGGAGGAGGAGGAGGAGGAGAAGGAGAAGGAGAAGGAGAAGAAAACCCTATAACGGGAAATAGCTAATAGTTTGATGATCGCTGTGCTCAGAAGCTCTGCCAGAGTCCAGGACTGTATAGGGGACCCAGAAGTCTCACAGGGAAAGCACTTCTGCAAGGACACCCACCCCCCGAAACCTTTTATTCAGAACTTGATGCCACTTTTTCTTAATTCTCAGAGCCAAGAATTATTGATAGAACATTTGTAACACTGATTTCCTCACTTTTGCCTGAGAAAACTCTTCTTTGGGACTTGGGATGCCCTCAGGAACACAGGGAATACTTTGTATGTGCACAGCTCTGGGTGTGAGAGCCTGCACCTCACATGTAAATAAACAACGCCAACTGTGCCTTGGTCTGCTGGAGAAGGAGCTGTTTCACCATGGGCCCATTCCCATGCCAGTGCTCTGTTTCCAAGGAAATGCCAGTGTTCTTCAGAGAGATAACTCTGTCAAACTGGGTTTTAGTGATAGACAACAGAAAAGTTTGTCTCTCAACCCTCTTTAGGATCTGTGTCTGGTTCTTTCCCTGGATGAGCGCAGGACCCAGGCTCCATGAATCTACATCTGATTCACACACAAGGTTCACTGTTCTTGCTGCTTCTGAGTCTTCCTTTGGGTTTCTTCTAGCCCTGATATAACAACATGGCTATTCAAAGGGCCTCCACCTTTTATAGTATCTGCAAGACGCAGAGTCTGGCTGGCCATTCCCATTGGCAGACAGGCATGGTGGCCCCTTTGTTTTAACATGTAAAAGCAAAATGCCCACCTCTGTAAAGTCAGACACCAGATTGTGCCCTCCTGATGCTGATGGCAGGGTCTAGCAAGAAAAGGATGTGTTTCTTTGTGGGACACTGTGTCAAGTTCCAACATTTTCCCTCTTACCGCCGCATCTATAAAGCATGGCATCTCCGGAAGATAGAGTCTGTGGTGAGGTGTGGTCAGTCATGATTCTGAGCTAGCTTGAAGGGGTTTTCAAGGCAAACACAGGTTCAGAGGCTACCCTGACCTCGAGCCCAGGTTGGTCCAGGTTGTTCACTCCTGGCCTCGACGCTACCTCTGATGCGTTGCTCTAGCCATACACGTACCTACCAGAAATCCTGTGGAGGCACAGTGAGTAGGAAAGCCAATCAGGCAATAGCATCGATTACCTGACTTTTATGGGACGGACAGCCACCTTATCAATGACCTTAGCTATGAAGACACACAGACAAAGAAAGTGAGACAGGATCATTCCAACAGCCTGGGCTACGAGAGCAAGCAGAATTCAACCTCTCTTTCAAGGAAATACAAACTAGGCCCTCTCCACTTACCAATATCCAGAAGCCTGGGCAGGGTTGCTGTGGGAATATGAGGGCAGGAAGCAGGGGTCAGGGTCTGACTGTCAAGTGTGTCTGCTCTGTCCAGGAGCTTAGCTCATAGGCCCCGCAGGAGGCTGCCCTGAGACCTACCAGCTCTCCTGCACAGGCTGGTGGGTCCCCTGCGATGGCTTTGCCTCACTGGCAAGTTGGAATACTAATGCAACGTGACACCCACATGCAGGGCACGGCGGGATCCGGAGAGCTTGTCTAGACAGCCTGGACACGAGGGAGTCTGCCCTCCTATGGCTTGGAGGAAACACTCCGGCATAAAGGAAGTCTTTTTTTATCGCATTCTAATGCCCAATTCTCTATGGCTCTTTGGTCTGGAGCAGTGAGCATCCTGTCTCCCTTCCCTGACAATTAGCATCCAGAATTTGACACCAGCATCCCAGGAGCTTTCTGGGCTATGGTAACACTGCTGCACCAGGAAGCCAGTTGTACTGTGAGCCATCTGACTTCAGGGTTAGCCTTAGGCATTGCAGCTTGAGCACCCACAGCTGCCTCTGACCTGTGTCTGCAAGTGGTACCCAAACTTCACCCTCTTAAACCTACTCAGCTACCTGCTCAGGCCACAGCTGGATAATTCAGTCTTCATCAAGTAGTACTGGGAAGAGAACAGGTCTTTCTGTGACCTACCTGTTGCTGACTCCGCTTGCAAGATGATAGTATGTGGATCGAGTCATGTGGTTCTACATGTGTAGTTTTTAGTGGTGTGTTTATCTTCCTTCTCAGTGTGGAGGTTGAGCCCAGGGCTGCTCTGCCACACACTGGTGGCAAGAGTTTACTATTATGAAGCAAGAGCAATAAAGGCCTTCATGTCAGTGGGTGGCAGGCCCTCTCCACTTGCATGATGACCTCCTGACCCATCTCAGCTGGCAGCACAGCACGCGGGGAGACCGCATGTGCTATTAGCTCACCCACAGGTGAGGGAAGGGAGACAGGAGGCAGGCATTGGCCAGAGGAGTAGGATCAGGGAAAAGGAGGAATTCCATCCCCTTATCTTCCTCTCCCAATGCCCCCATCCTCTGTCTCTGAACTATGGCTCTTTCTCCCACAAAACTGTAAGTTAGCACGTTCCCCTCCCGTGGTTCAGATGCAGTCACTGTGTATAGGAAGCTGCTTCATGAAACTGATCTTTTGGACAAGATTTACCACAAGTCAAGAGGTCTCCATAGTCACCAGTCACAGTGGCACATACCTTTTCTTTATAAAAAAACCTTTATTTATTCTTTGTGTCTTTCACATCATGCATTTCAATCCCATTCATTTCCAGTCCCTTTGCATTTGCCCTCTGCCCTTGCAATTTCCATCCCAAAATAAAATAAAATTTAAAATGGGAAAAAAAGGAAAGGAATGGGAACATCTTGTCATGGAAGCTGTGGTGTGACACAGTGAGTCACACAGAGACATCTTTTAGCTCCAGCACTTTGGAGGGAGAGATAGGCAGATCTTTGAATTCTAGGTCAGACTGGTATATAGAGAGAGTTTCAGGACAACCAAGACTACACCCTCCAAAAAGCAAGCAAGCAAAGAAACAAAAGCAGAAACAAACTCACAGTCTACAAGATACACCAATTCAGCAAATTCAACAATTGTAGACATTTGATGGCCGCTTGTAGGAAGACAGAGTGACTTCGTTTTAAGAAAAAAAGATGTTTTCTACTTCTGCTGTGAGCAATGGTCTATGAAGTGACCTTCTCTATCCTGAGGACAAGCGTGGGGAGAGCATCGCTTTCCCGAGGTGAGAAGATGCGTATTTAGTTACTATTCTCTGTGCGGAGACCAAATACCCGACAAACAGGAAGAACATCTTTTGGCTTACAGATCAGAGGGCTTTGAGTCTATCATGGCCAGGAAGGAAAGGCTGCGGGAGTAGCCTGGTCCATGACATGTTCCAGGCAGAGAGGACTGATAATCCTTTGGTGTTTGTCTCTGTTCGTTTTCACTCAGTCTCAGACCAAAGCCCACTGGATGGAGCCCCCACACTCAGGCTCAGACCAAATGCCCACTGCATGAAGTCCCCCACACTCAGGGTTACTTTTCCTCAGTTAAACCATTTCTGAGAAGTCACCCCAAATAAATACACAGAGTTATACACTCTTAGGACCTAAAGCACTTCTTATTCCTATCAAGTTGACAAAGGAAAGTAACAAGCACCCCAAGAACTGCCAAGTTTTGGGGAGAATTCCCTGGCAACAATTTTTACAAAGACTTGGGGGATTTTAGGAGTTCCCAGCAAAAATCATTGGATAAATCCAAAAAATGTATAACTTAAGGATTGACATTTAAATGATGCTTGTAATAATGACAAATTAGATACAACTGAGGAAGGAAAACTCAGGTTTTCATCAAATAAAGTATTCTAGTGAAAGTCATTGCAGTTTAAATTCAGATGAGGGTGTGTGTTTTGGCATGGAACTATGGTCATCCATTGTAGCCTGTTATAGTAAAGTTACTGGGTATTATGACCCAATTTTTACCACTCTTTTTAATTATTGTTTTTGTTTTTGGGTTTTGGTTTTTGTTTTTAAGATGATGACTCAATGTACAACCCAAGCAAGCCTCAAGCATGGTGATTCTTCTGCCTTGCTCTCGTAAGGGCTGGGACTGTAGCTGTGAATGGCCACACCAGGTTATGGCTCAGTTTTCATAAAAGATGTAAAGATAGAAACAAAACAGAAATGAAAGCAAAAGTCTGAAGGAAGCGGCTGCATGATTAGAGTCACGCAGACCATCGGTGGCTGTGGAATCCGCATTTTTGGTCGCATCCCCTGAATCCATTTCCGTTGTATTCAATGGATATCGATTGCTTTTGTGGTGAGAAAAACAAAGTCACAGCCACACCTGCATTCTCCCACCCTGTGAGTTTTTATTTTGTTTGTTCTTTCAGATTGATTTTAGAACTGTTGTGGCAATCTCATCTAAAGTCCTTCAAATGTTTATTGACTGGCATCTAAATTACAAATTCTTTCTCTCCTCCTTTTTTTAAGAAAGAGGAAAGGAGGGTGTGGGAAGGATGTGCAAGAGGGATCTAGGGGCAGGGGGAGGGGGCAGTTGAGTGTATTGGCCAATATAAGCACGTATAAAATTGTCAAATAGTAAAAGAAACAGAACAAAAATTAAAGACAGAAAGAATTGCTCTAACTCCAAAAACGAGTTTCTGAAAACCTGGTAGACTCAGCTTCTTTAGGCTTTCAGAGAGCCCTGTGCAATGAGACCTGACATTTTCCCTCTCCTTTCCCAGTCCTCAGCATCCCAGGCCTGTGACAAGCTCAGCTGTAACCATCAACACAAACCATGGTCCATATAGCCCTAGCAAATATTCAATATTAGAAAGCCAACAAAGATATCCATAAATCTTTATACCTTTACTTTCTTTTTGAAAAAGAGATAGCCTTCTACAGTTGACACAAGTTTAGAAAGACAACAGAGACCTCTACTTTCCCTTCCTTTTGTGACTTAAATGTGCCTTCTCTTGCAAAAGGCACAGTAAATCAGAATTCAAGGAAAAGGCAAGCTCTACACAACGCTGGCCTCACTTCTCTGCCAGGACTCTGTGCTCATTGGTCCATCTGGACGCCTAGATGCTGTGGTAGCACACAGAGGTAAAGATGGGGACTCTTTGGACTTACAGGGCTTGGCCCTGCTGGTTTTGTGACTAGAGGCTTTCATCATTTGGCCATCGCAATCCACTACTGGATGCATATTTGTGTACATACATGCATGAGAAAGAGACCAAGAAGGTCAGAGATATTGACTACATAATGGATGTTGAGACCCTATATTGTCAAAGAGAACCAAAGTAGGATAGTTCAATTGTTGAAAATAGGTTTGATTTAGCAACTGTTGCAATGGGAGAATCAGAATTTCCCTGTAAGGTTACAGGAATAATTCTGAACACTGAAGGATAAATGTAGACCTTTGGTTTAAGGATAGGGTGGGAGGGGATTCATGGAGAATGACTGACATGCATCAGGAAGGAAATATAGCCATATAGAATCAGGAGGACCCTGGCTTTAACTGACATGGGTGTGTTTAAGATTATCTCTCCTCAAAATGACTGTCAGTCTTCAGGTGTGAGGTGAGTCTAGGAAGTATGTTGGTTAAATCCACTGCCTGCCTCTGCCCTGGAATCTGGTCAATGTAGTTTCACTTGAGTCTGGTATGAGATAAAACACAAGAAGAAGATTTTCCAAGTAACACGCAGGGGGTGCACATGGTCTTTCCAGGCACCTTGGGTCCCAATTCAAGTACTGCACATGTGGTCTCTACTGGATCATCAACATCTTTCACTCTGTCTTAGCCCTTGGCGAAGGGTGTTGACCCACAACTTGTACAGAGAGCTTCAGCTACATACATCTACACCAGAGACTGAGCTTCTAAGGGAAGAGAAACAAATTACCCCCTCAATGGTAACCAGCCAATTTAACTACATTGTGAGTATGTTGGGGGATGGAGAGCTGGGAGGATGATGCAGCCTATAAGATCGCCTCCTGTGCAAGCATGGGGACCAGAGTGCAGATCGCCAGTACCACTGTTAAAAAATAAAAGAAAAATACATATGTTTGAACAACACCATTATCATCATCATCAACAACAACAAAACTCATAGACAACAGAGTTCAGTGGATTTTCCCCTCTGGGAACCCATCTGACCATCAGAAGGTTGCTACATTTTTTCTCGATTCTTCACCTTTCTGTAATCTTCCTTAATTGAGCTTGATTCAGCTTTGCTTGGTCCCACAGGTGCCTGTGCCTTTAATCTTCAGTGGTATGCAGCTATGGCCTCAGAAGCCACAGTCCCTGCATGATCTTTGGTCACTGAGAGCATGAAGTGTACTATGTCATTGGTCCAGCACAACGAGGTCAATAAAGGTCTGTCGAAATGAAAGCAACACACAGGTTCTCTCCTTAGGTGAGTGGGAGAAAGAGCCGGCCCCACAGCCTCCAAATCCTAGAGCTGGTGCTTAACCAGCAGCGAGACAAGGGCTGGCACTATCTTTCTTTTTTATTTACAAGAAACAAAATAATAAAATTACATAGTAATAATAATAAATACTACTACTAATAATAAACTGTTCTAGAATACGTGAGGGTACAGCACTGAAGAAAAATGAAAAACAATCATTTTCCAATGTAGTGTTAAACATTTTTAATTCTGACACTATAATAAGCCTCTAATTTTCACAGATTCCCATCCTTGCAGTAATAGATACGTAGAACACAGTTGACATTTCACAGGTTGAGATGGGAAGAATCAGCACAATGAAATCGGGCTATTTTAAATGATGTCAATCTTCATGAGACAGTGCTTTTAGTACCTTCCATGTGCCAGGCACTTAGCTTGAGTTCACAGATTGCCACTGCATTCATTTGAAAAGACAATTTCAGTGGGGGACCATGGAGAGGGGGTATGTCTGTGGGCACATCTATGGGAGACTGCCTTAATTAAACAGATGAGGGAAGACTCAGTCCACTGTGAGTGGCACCATTCTCTAGGCTGCATGTCATGAAAAATTCTAAGAATGGATACATCAAGCAGAACACAAGGAAAAAAGCAAGTATGGGTACATTCATTTATTTCCCTCTGTTCTTGACTGTGGGTGTAATATGACAGTGCTTAAGGTTATATTGCCTTGACTTTGATAACAGGCTGTAACCTGGCACTGTGAGCTGACACAAACCCTAAGAAGCTCAGAAGTAGCTTTTATGTCAGGGTTATCACAGGTCATCACAGCAGCGGAAATGAATCCAGAACAAGGGGTGTATATGTGCATTGTGGGTGGTATAGTTGCTGATCTTGGGTAGAGATGCCTTAGCTTCCCTCAGGGTCACAGACGGGAAGTCTCTCATAACACCATTCACCTCAGCACCACTTAGTTTTGTTAGACAGGAAGATGTATTGCACCACCAGGCCTAGCCCTGAGGGAAATTCCTAAGTAGGACTCTCAATATTGCAAGAAGCAAAGAAACCAAGAATTCTCTCCAAGCTTGTCACTTTGCAGACATGGAGAAAGACACCAAGTGAAAAGGAGCTGATTCTCCACTTCCGTCACTCTCGAAGTGGGCTATTGCTGGGGGCCTAGAGTCAGTTCTCTCATTGAATTTATGAAAACCTCTCTCTCTCATCACCAACCTCTACCCTTTGGCTTAACACTCAAGAAATCTAAGATACTATATCTTGGTCAGGTAATATAATGATATCTCCTCAAAAATCAAAACAAAACCAAAACAAATTGACAAACACACACACACACACAAACTAATCAAGGCTAAGCATGTCCTCTTTTATGCACCTTCAAAACCAGCCTCCCTGGTGATCCCTCTTATCTCTACACTTCTGAAGTTCCTGCTAATGGTGATAGTAATGTATGAATAAAGAGCTTTGGGGGCATGGTGGACCACATTTCTGTAGGATCACACTCTGAATTCAAAGTGGTTCTTGTTCATCTAGACTTGGATGGTCATAAACCCTGAAATCTTGATACTGTACCCAGCCATATTAGCTTAAGAGTGACATTACATCACATAATGAACTCCCTTCAAACTTTGAAGTTTCAGCGGTATTCAGGAGTGTTGGGGCAGCCCAGTCCTCTGGACATAGTGGAGACAACTCAATGCTATGGAGCACGGGCGGCCTTCCCCTTTGCCTGAGTGTCAGTGCCACCTGTGTGGACACGGGCTTTCAAACAGGCCACAGACACACTTTGGTCCATCCCAGAAAAGGCTTGTTTGGTCTTTCTCTTTTTTAAATTCTTTGTATTTTTTAAAACTTAAACATCTAAGTATTTTTTAATTTTATTGATTTTTATTGATCTCTACATTTTTCTCTGCTCCCCTCCCTGTCTCTTCCCTCCTCTTCAACCCTCTCCCAAGGTCCCCAGGCTCCCAATTTACTCAGGATATCTTGTCTTTTTTACTTCCTATGTAGATTAGATCCATGTATTTCTCTCTTAGTGTCCTCATTGTTGTCTAAGTTCTCTGGGATTGTGATTTATAGGCTGGTTTTCTTTGATTTATGCTTAAAAACCATTTATGGGGGAGTACATGTAATAATTGTCTTTCTGGGTCTGGGTCACCTCACTCAAAATGATGTTTTCTAGCTCCATCTATTTTCCTGCAAAATTCAAGCTGTTGTTATCTTTTTCTGCTTTGTAGTACTCCATTATGTAAATGTACTACATTTTTCTTATCCATTCTTTGGCCAAGAGGCATTTAGGTTGTTTCCAGGTTTTGGCTATGACAAATAATGCTGCTATGAATATAGTTGAGTACATGTCCTTATGGCACATGGTTAACAAGAGAAAACAGGAGCCTACATAGTGGGAAAAGATCTTTACCAACCCCACATCAGACAGAGATCTGATCTCCAAAATATACAGAGAACTCAAGAAATTGGTCATTAAAAGAATAAATAATCCAATAAAAATGGAGTACAGACCAAAACAGAGAACTCTCAACAGAGTAATCTAAAATGGCTGAAAGACACTTAAGGAAATGCTCAACATCCTTAGCTATCAGAGAAATGCAAATCAAAACAACTCTGAGATTCCATCTTACACCTGTAAGAATGGCCAAGATCAAAAACACTGATGACAACTTATGCTGGAGAGGTTGTGGGTAAAGGAAACATTCCTGCATTGATGGTGGGAGTGCAAGTTGGTACAGCCCCTTTGCATGTCAGTGTGGTGATTTCTCAGAAAATTAGGAAACAACCTTCCTCAAGACCCAGTAATATCACTTTTGGGTATATATCCAAAGGATGCTCAATCGTGCTTATTCAGTCTTGATGAGTTTGCAAGCCCAGCAAGTGTCTCTTTTGCTGAATAACTACACCCCGCTGACCTACTTCTGTGCTGTCTGCATTGCATTTTGCATGAACCATGTTCATCTCATAGCATGTGATATTTTTTAGGTCTGAGGTGGTTTTTGTGTTGCTTTGCATTTTGAATCCTTTCCTTAGCCAGTGAGATTCTTTTTTCCATCTCTACAGGAGCTTGCTCTCCTTTAGAGCTTTATTTCACATCATCTTCTTGCTCTAGAACAGTTTGAACACCATTTTAGACATCTCAATACCTTACAGTATCTGGCCTGTATCCACAAGGCTTTCCAGAGAGTCAACTTGTATACAACAAGGTTTTTGCTTGTAACTGAAGGAAACCATAGTTGCTACTGTCAATCAAACACTGCCCCAAATATATATGTTGGCTCTTCTGAGCAAGTTTTGTGTGTGTGTGTGTGTGTGTGTGTGTGTGTAAATGTTGTACATCAGCAGGAAATCTCAAGTGTTGCAACCTAGACTATTGTTTTTTAAGTACTGTTTACACTTGTTTTAGTCAGAGTCTCTCACTGGCCTGGAGCAAGTTACCAAACTTTAAAAATTAGCTGGCCAACATGTCTTAGGAGTTTTCCTGTCTTTATCTCTCCAGCCTCTCCAGCATTGGGATTAACAACTGTAGATGGAAGTCTCCATCTTGCCAGGTTCTGGAGCAGCTCCGTCCCAAAGAAACACATAGAGATTTATATTAATTATAAACTTTTTAGCCTATTAGCTCAGGCTTATTATTAACTAGCCTTTACAACCTAAATTAACCCATGATTCTTATCTATGTTCAGTCATGTGGCTTGGTACCTTTTCTCAGTAAGGCGTTCTCATCTTGCTTCCTCTGCATCTGGCTGGTGACTGCATCTCTGCCTTTTTTCTTCCCAGAATTCTCAAAGTCTGTTTTCCCACCTATACCTCTTGCCTGACCAATCAGTGTTTTATTAAACCAATATGAGTGCCAAATCTTTAAGGTACAAGAGCATTTTCCCATATCAAACAACAATCTCTACAATGCTAGGCTTTCTTTGTATGTAAGACCTAGGGATGGAAGTTATGTTCTTCTGCTTGCATGACAAGCACTTCTCTGACTGAGCCATATCCCCAGCCTAGCTACTCTTTTCCACTGAACTAGTTTCCAAATACAGAGCAGTGAAATTCCTTAAGGAAATGCTTGTCTTTTTCTATTTCTTGCCAGCTGTCCAGAAGGCCCTTTCCTTGTGCAATGACTTCCTCATTGTGGGTAATGTTATGAGATATGATAGGTCCTGATTTCCCCAGTGGAGGTGGAGTAGGGATCTCTCTTTCCCCTACATCTGGAAAGGCAGGGTTGTTCACTTGACTCCTCACTCTAGACAAAGCATATCAAGAGAGGAGTGCACAGCCCTTCTTAGCCCTGCATTGTGGCCAGTCTCATCTACTCATGGTGGAAAGTAGGAAAAGTGGGCCTGGGAGGACAAGAGAAGACAGCAGCGGATTTTCTTTGTGGAGCATCTCCAAGGAGAGCCTATTCCCTTAAAGAAGAGCCTGATCCCTCTTCACAGCCTAGATACCTCTTAAAAGTCCCACTTACCAATTACTACTTGAGCACCAAAATTCTGTCTGACTTTTTGAGGTAACAAACTGTATCCAAATCATAACAACTCCTAAACTTCCCAGGCTAAAGCTCCAGCCCCCAGTACAGCTGTCTTTAGTAGAAGGGAGTAATTACCCAGCAATGATGCCGTAATAGTTAGAATGCAGACCAATGATGGAGGATGTATCTGAGGAGAGGAGAGGTCTTGTGCATGTGTAGCAGGAAGAGGGATGTCCCCAAGCCAGGAGGAGAGTCCTCAGGAGCAGTCAGTACCGCTGGATTGTCTCTGGACTCCTCAACTTGAGAACTGTGAGAAACTGATTATGAGCTCTTAAGAACCGGCCCTACAGCATTTCTCTCAGTTGCCTGAGGAGATGGACACAGGTGTAATCAGTCTATTTATGTCACAAGAGAAAATTGCCATTTATATAGAAAGGCAAGATGTTGTGAGCTTTTCTTTGGAGAGAGAAGTTTGTCATACTTGATTTGAGTCTTAGGATGAGAGATGACACCGGCACCTTGAAAAAACATCTTCACCAAAAATAATTACTGGAAATAAAAATAAAGCATTCCAGTGTGTGTTGTCCTGCTCCATGTGACTTGACTTTCACAGAGACTTCTCCTTGAACCTTTATGTTACTAGAGCCATTGAAAGAGGATAAGAGTTTGTCCTCAGACTTTGTCAAGGTAGAAACCTCTGGTTCAGAAGATTCTGTAAGCTCCTTGGATTGCACTGGGCCATGCCATGTCTCTGGGTTGTGAGTGGACAGGTCCTGAGAAATAGATATTTCTTTGTTTGTTTTTTATTGGTGTTGTTGAGCTCTACATTTTTCTCTGCTCCCCTCCCTTCCTCTATCCTCCCCTTCAATCCTCTCCCATGGTCCCCATGCTGCCAATTTTTTTTTTGTTTGTTTGTTTTATGTCTAAATACCACTTATGAGTGAGTGCATATGATAATTGTCTTTCTGGTTCTGGGTTACCTCACTTAAAATTATGTTTCCTAGATCCATCCATTTGCCTGCAAATTTAAGATGTCATTTTTTTTCTGCAGTGTAGTACTCCATTGTATAAATGTACCACATTTTTCTTATCCATTTTTTGGTCGAGGGACATTTAGGTTGTTTACAGGTTCTGGCTATAACAATGCTGCTATGAACATAGTTGAGCACATGTGCTTGTGGTACAATTGAGCATCCTTTGGGTATATACCCAAAAGTGGTATTACTGGGTCATGAGGAAGGTTGTTTCCTAATTTTCTGAAAAAATGTCATACTGATATTCAAAGGGGCTGTACCAGCTTGCACTCCCACCATCAATGCAGGATGTGTTTCATTTACCATATATCCTCTCCAGCATAAGTTGTCATCAGTGTTTTTTGTCTTTGCCATTCTTACAAATGTAATATGGAATCTCAGAGTTGTTTTGATTTGCATTTCTCTAATGACTAAGGATGTTGAGCATTTCCTTAAGTGTCTTTCAGCCATTTTAGATTCCTCTGTTGAGAGTTCTGTTTAGTTCTGTAACCCATTTTTTATTGGATTATTTGTTCTTTTGATGACCAATTTCTTGAGTTCTTTATATAATTTGGAGATCAGACCTCTGTCTGATGTGGGGTTGGTGAAGATCTTTTACCATTCTGTAGGCTGCCATTTTGTCTTCAATGTATTGGGTTTTGTTTGTTTGTTTGTTTTTGTTTTTTTTTTTGCCATGTCCTTTCCTTTAGAGAAGCTTTTCAGTTTCAGGAGGTCCCATTTATTAATTGTTTCTCTCAGTGTCTGTGCTGCTGGGGTTATATTTAAAAAGTGGTCTCCTGTGCCAATGCATTCAAGTGTACTTGCCACTTTCTCTTCTATGAGATTCAGTGTGGTTGGCTTTATGTTGAGGTCTTTGATTCATTTGGACTTGAATTTTGCATGGTGATAGATATGGATCTATTTTCATTCTTCTACATGTTGATATCCAGGTATGCCAGCACCATTTGTTAAATATGGTTTCTTTTTTCCATTTGGTATTATTTTTTTTTGCTCCCTTGTCAAAAATAAGATTTTGTAGGTGTGTGGATTAATATCTGGGTCTTCGATTCAGTTCCATTGGTCTTCCTGTCTGTTCGTATGCTGATACCAGGCTCTTTTCAGTCCTGTAGCTCTGTAGTAGAGTTTGAAGTCAGGGATTGTGATGCCTCCAGAAGTTTTTTTATTGTACAGAATTGTTTTGGCTATCCTGGGTTTTTTTTTTTTTTTCCATATGAAGTTGAGTACTATTCTTTTGAGATCTGTGAAGAATTTTGCTGGGATTTTGATGGGCAATGCATTAAATTTGTAGAATGCTTTTGGTAAGATTGTCATTTTTACTACGTTAATTCTACCTACCCAAGAGTATGGGAGATCTTTCCATTTTCTGGTGTCTTCTTCAATTTCTTTCTTCAAAGATTTAAAGTTCTTGTCATATGGTCTTCCATTTGTTTGGTTAGAGTTACTCCAAGATATTTTATGCTATTTGTGGCTATTGTGAAGGGTGAGGTTTCTCTGATTTCTTTCTCAGCCCATTTATTATCTGTGTAAAGGAGGGTCACAGGTTTTTTTTTTTTTAGTTAATCTTGTATCCTGCTACATTACTGAAAGTATTTATAGGTTGTAGAAGGTCCTTGGTAGAATTTTTGGGGTCGCTTATGTAAACTATCATATCATCAACAAATAGAGTTTGAATTCTTCCTTTGTGAATTGTGTCCCCTTTATCGTATTTCATTGTCTTATTGCTTTAGCTAGGACCTCAAGCACTATATTGAATACATATGGAGAGACTGGACAACCTTGTCTTCTTCCTGATTTCAGTGATATCACTGTAAGTTTCTCTCCATTTAGTTTGATGTTGGCTATTGGCTTGCTGTATGTTGCCTTTGTTATGTTTAGGTATGTTCCTTGTATCTCTGGTGTCTCCAAGACCTTTATCATGAAGGGATGCTGTATTTTGTCAAAAGCTTTTTCAGCATCTAATGAAATGATAATGTGTTTTTTTTTTCAGTTTGTTCATATAGTGGATTACATTGACAGATTTTTGTTGAACCATCCCTGTATCTCTGGGATGAAGCCGATTTGGAATTGTGGATGATGGTTCTGATGTGTTCTTGGATTTATTTTGCCATTATTTTAATGAGTATTTTTGCATCAATGTTTATGAGTGAGATTAGTCTGTAATTCTCTTTTTTAGTAATGTCCTTATGTCATTTGGGTATCAGGGTAATTGTAGCCTCATAAAATGTTTGGTAATGTTCCTTTTGTTTCTATTGTGTGGAACAATTTGAGGAGTATTGTTATTAGTTCTTTTTTGAAAATCTTGTATCATTCTGAGCTGAAATCTTGTGATCCTGGACTTTTTTTTTTGGTTTGAAAACTTTTGATGCCTGTTTCTATTTCTTTAGTAGTTATAGGTCTATATAATTTGCTTCTCTGGTCTTGATTTAATTTTGGTAAGTGATATTTATCCAGAAAGTTGTCCATTTCCTTTAAGTCTTCCAATTTTGTGGAGTACAGATTTTCAAAATATGACCTAATGATTCTCTGAATTTTAGGAGAGCTAGGTGGCAGGAAATAATCAAACTGAGAGCTGAAATCAACAAAACGGAAACAAAGAAAACAATACAAAAAATCAATGAGACAAAGAAACAAAGAAAATCAACAAAACTTTACCCAAACTAACCAAAAGGCAGAGAGAGAATTTCCAAATTAACAAAATCAGAAATGAAAAGAGGGGCATAACAGCAGACATGGAGGAAATCAAGAATAGGTTTTAAGGTGTCCTTGACCATGTTCGTTGTTGTCAGAGTCAAGGTGGACGCTATACAGTTGGAGTATTGAGGGGCTCTGTAGACCTCCAGACTCTGATGGCAGGCCTTTGCTTTCCATCCTAAGTTGTTCCCTGGGGTCCTTGGACATGCCTTTGCTTACCATGACCATTTGTACCCCTTCTCAAAGGCCCCTGATGTAAATACTGTGATGAAGATGCTGTATCCATAGTAACCAGAGCAATAACCATAACCATCACCATGCTGCTCATTGGCGGGTGCTACACTTCTGTGTAAGGTGAAGGTTATGGCTCACAACTAATAGAAGAGGAGGCAGACGCAGAAGTTTTTGGGGATGTCTCTGCGAGAAAGGTGGAGGGAAGTAGAAGCAGCAGTGGAGGTGACACCACAGCTTGGACACTATGGAATCGGTGACATTTAAATATCTCATGTCTAAAATTGAAGTCTTTGATACACTTTGCAGATGGGCATACGAGGTGCTACTCAAAGCCAGATTGACATCCCTCCCAAGAGAGCTGCAGGGTGGGGTGCTGTGCTGGGGTAGTTAGCATTGGAACCTAGGAGGAGTTCTGGCAGAAAACTGGAGACATGGGGATAGGGTTGGGTGGGAAAGCATGGGGGTTAATTTTCTTCCTTGTAGAAAAGCTCTTTTTTCCCTCCATTGTTAAATACTCTGCACTTGAGTTGGCCGGAGGGGCCATTCCAGCCTGACAACTCTTGTAGCATACTGCATGCTAACCCAGCTACAAGGCTTTCTGAGCTGAGAGAAGAGATGTCACTCTGAATGTCCTCCACCTGGCTATATCACCCCTTCTTGTGACAGGTGATAGCTGGACCACATGCAGGCTCAGGGTACCATGGTGAAGGGATCAGAGCTGACATCCTCTGACTCCCTGGGAGACGGGAAGGAGAGTAGATGCCTTCCTGGCACATCAGAGCTGGGTATGGTGAGTGGTGGAGGCACGCCTGCACACACTGCTTCTTGTCTACGCAAGTCTGATGAGGCCACATAAGGAAAGCCAAAAACACAGCACTGGGGTACACTGGGGAATTTCAGGCACACAAGACCCATAGGTGTGTGTGTGTGTGGTATCCATGTGTATGATATGTATAAGTCATTTGTGAATGTTTGTAGTGTGTGGGGTATACATGTATGAGACATGCTTTATGTATGTATGTACACATGGAGAGAAAGCTTAACTTTAAGTGCTAACCCATTTGCAATCCAGAGACTGATTGCAAGTTCTTTCTCCTTGATTAACTTGTGCTTGCCTAATGACTTGCGCTTATTAGAGAAGCCCTGCCCACACAACACACAAGGCCTGCCCACACAACACACAAGGCCCGCCCACACTACCTTGGGTCTCCTGACTCCACATATTTAATGTTAGGCACACTGGAAAAGCAGTGAAAAGACCAGTGTCTGATTGACTCCTGGCTGCTGCATCCAAGTTAAGCTGCTCATCACAGAACAATCATAGCTACTTAGCATCCTCTCGGAGAGGATGGTGCAGATGTCGACAGGGACAGGGACAGGGAGACGACGGGAAAGCCATGGCTGCTTTGCATAGGTCCCTTCAGCCTGGACATAGGTGTGTATCTACCTGCTGCCTGTACCCAACACTTTGGAGATAGGAAGCTGCTGGCCAGCAAAGCCTAGTCTCTTATCTAATCTTACTAAAGAAAGAGCAGGAGCTGGGTCCCCGGGGTCTGCTCACTGCCCTGAGTGTCTTATCCAGTGCCCCATCTCAGTAGCATGCTTTGCCATGTGGGCCTTAGCACAGGTCATAGCAGAAGCAAACACCTCCTGAAGTCAACTCCCATGTACAGAACAGGGCTCCTTACTCCGCCTGGCACTGTCATGTGTCTGACTGCTATCACAAGCCTAATGTACAGCTCTGAGTCTCTGGGCCCCTGCTATGAATTATCCCTTTCCATGACGGCAAGATGGTTTACTATGGGGGGATATAATAATAATTCAGTTATGTATTGACAGACAAAGCAGTATATACTCAACCCGTGTGAAGGGAGATGAATACAGCTCAGCATTATTCAAATGATAGGTATCAACAGTCACACAAATCTAAGTGGAGCTACTCCATGTCCGCCTGACTGACAAACCCTGAGTCCACGCTATGCGGCCTCTGTTGAACACAGAACAATTGATTCTGTTTTCATAGGGCTGATGGATGGCCACCATTGGTAGAGCCATGTGTCCTGGGACTACTCCTAGGCAGGAACTTGGAGCTGACATGGTTCTGTTTGAAAACCTATGGGTTGGGTCTGAATTTTTAACAGTGGGTAAGAGCACTTGCTGCTCTTGCAGAGGCCCTGGTTTGGTTCACGGTACTTATACAGCAGTTCACAACTGTCTGTAACTCTGATTCCAGGGAATCCAGTGCCCTCTTCTTGCCTCGGGGGCCTGTGGAGAAGCATGTGGTACCTATTCACACACATAAAAAAATCATAAATAAATCTTTTTTAAAAATCCTCTGTGGCTGTCTCATTCCCCTCTGGCTCTTTGTCTATGTTCCATCAGAAAATTATTAGTGTTTTTTTTTCTTGTTTCTTCAGATTTTCATGAAGGAACAAAAATAGTGTGATAGTTCTAGAAATGAGCCAATCAGATTTGGCATTCCGGACATGTTGGGGAAAGAATTGCGTATGAGCAGTGTGGAAATGAGGGACTTTTGAGGTGGCGTGTGAGATAAGGCAACAGGGACAACTGGGCTCAGTTTCCTGCTCTCAGTTTCTCCTGATGAAATGGTGGGTGACTGTCACAGAGAAAATGCTGCATAGAATGCAGTTCTCTGGTTTTAAGATCTACTGATCTACAGGGCCCTTTCTCCAAAGCACCAACACAGCCCTGAGAAATCAGGTGTGTAATGGAGTCTCCACTAGCAGCAAGATGGTTAGTAAGGGACTCCATTACTTTTCCATGACTGTGTCAAAACACCAGGACCAAGCCAACTTATAGGCAAAAGAGTGTGTTTAGATTCTAGAAGAATACCAGTCCATTGTGGAAGCAAGCCTCAGTCATGGTGGCTTGCACAGGAAGCTGAGAGCTCATCTTCTCAACCACAAGCAGGAAACAGAGAGCGTGCCAAAGGAAATGACCAGGGACTGGGTGACTTGTGACCAGAAATAATCTGTGTCTTGTGTTCCTGGAGTTAGTCTTCAATAGGGGAGTAAGGGCTTGGGAAGGACCCTCTCCTCGTCTACAGACTGCTGCCCCCTCACCTCATCCTCACCTGGCAGGAGGAGAGTAGAAATCCCTCTGCAGTCCCTTTTATAAGGATGCTAACCCACCCTCACCCTCCTGATCTAATCACCCTGCTTTTGGATGTTCTCCCACTGTGGGTTTAGATTCCTGCATACGCATTTCAAGAGGTTGGGTATGCACTGCATAATGGTTGGTTTAAAGATGGGAAATTGAGTTTGCAATTTCAGAGACTTGCAGCATTGGAAGAGGCGATTGCTTCTGATCCCCAAATTACGGTGACAAAATTGAAAAAAATATCAGAGCCACCAGAGTGAACTGAAACTTCAATTCGTGGCAAAGATCACATCAAGAATGTGTCTTCAGCATAAACATAAGACAAGGTTCTGGGAAGATGGAGGTTTAGATGGGCGGCAAGGTCGGGGGTGCGGTGACTGTGAATACTTAAACCTGAAGCAAAACTGCAGGAGGAAGAGGAGATACAGGCTGTTATCTCTGAGATGAAACCTAGGAAGAAAGAGAAGCAAAGTCAAGCTGACCAGGAGAGTGTGACTCCTGGTGCAATCAGAACCAATATGAGGAGGAGTCAAGATGGAGATCGGAACTCCCTATAGACCTGTGAGAGCTGACAGGTGAAGCTGAATTAGAAGATGTCTGGTTGCCAAGAAAGTAAGATCTCAGTGCTGGGGCAGAGAAGGAGTACCTGACAAGATTCACAGAAAGTAGCATATAGGAAGCTGCCACAAGGAGCTGAATCAAGCAATAGTTAAATATATGTGTGTGTAAGGCATGCTATAGAAAAGGATGCTATGCAAGTATTTATGTGTGCTATACAATATATAATGTATTATATGTATATATGTGTGATATATGTGTCTAAAAGATAGGGAGCTCTCGAGCTTTGTCTGGAAGAAATGTTACAATTCCTTAGTTTCAATCTCAGCCACCCCCCCCCATTTCCATTTCCCAACTCTGCCATCTCACTCTTGTGCACATGTGGAGGAGGGGGCACTGTTGTCTGATGACAATGCCTAATGTTGCCGGGTACAGCACTCTCTAACTTTTGACTTGTTGCCACGACTGTATTTGAGAGAGTGCGAGTTGATTTGGAGTGTGTGGTGGAGCAGTGGGGCACTTCCATTGCTTCTCTCTCAGGCACAGTCATGTGAGTGTCTTGGCCAATCCAATTTTAGCAGAAGCAGTCTGTATCACATTGACATCTTTAAGGAGTCTTTGAAAACCCAGAGATGGTTTGCGTAGCTTTCCCCTGGCAAGTTCTAGATGGTGACACTTCTCGCAAGGCTGGATGGGCATGCCCTGTGTGAGGAGCAAGCCTGTCTAATATAGAACAATGATTTCAGGTCTGCAGCACAGCCAGACCCATCATAACAACGCACTACAGAATCCATCCTGGTGTTCTTTACTGTCCAAAGGTTTTGATTATTTCCTGTGTCTAATCATGCTCATCTTTTTACTTAGGGCTTCGGACCTTCATGGCACCTAAGTCCTCCTGTAGACATGGTTGAAAATCGTGGCTCCAAGATGGATTGACCTTCTTTGCTGGCTCCCTCCTTATACCCACTCTACTTTCCCAGCTCCGTCCCTCTGCTAACTGCCCTGCATTGGAAACACTGCATGAGTCTTTTTCTTTTAACTGAAATGAAGTCCATCAGTTGCAGTGACCTTGTTTGCTTCCTGTAAGAGCTGACACTGTCAACTTGCAGGACCTAGAGCCACCTGGAAGACGATCTCTAGAGAGTTCTGTGAGGAGTTTCTAGATTGAGTTGATGGAGAGTGGAAGTCTGCATTAAATAAGGGCAGATGATCCATTCTCAGTAGTCCTGAGTTAAATAACAGGGGAAGGAGAACTAAGCGCCATCACTCCTCTCTCGGCTTCCTGACTGAGGATGCAATGTGGAAAGCTGCCTCCTGCTGCCTTGACTTCCTTTCCTGATGGACTGTACTCTCGAATAGTAAGCAAAAAATAGATCTTTTCTTCTCTGTTTATCATATTTGCCAGAGGTTTTGTCACGGTGGTGAGAAAAGCAAGGAATGTACCTACTGAAGAGCATAAAGCACACACAGAAGGGAAAGATGGGTTCTGGTGACGGCTTGCCTGGGCTCATCCCTGCCTTTGCTTGAGCACTTAGAGGTTCACAAGGTGGATTTTTCCCTTCAAAATTCATTTCTGTGGCTGCTTCTCAGACACTGCCATCCAGTCACACCGCTCTGTTGGTCCCCCTCTGGCTGTCAGATATGACATCACACTTCTCTGTGTGTCAGCTCCTCCCTCCTGTTCCTCTTCCTCAGTCACAAATGGTCCCCCACCTCTCGAGGCATGACAGACCTTCAAAGACATATAACAATACAGGTTGGCTTTTCCTGTTATCTCTGTCATGCTGGGTGGAAGAACTAGATCCCCAAATGACCAGAGAGCAGGAGAAAGCATGGGGCAGGCATGCTGCAAAGGTGGAGAGAGCTGTCCTGCTCCTGTCCTCAAGTTAAAAACAACATTCCGTCCGCAGATATACAAGGAAACCGTGCTGAAGTGTGTCTTGATGGGACCAGAGTGTCTCATCCCACGAGACCTGTCACCATTTGCAGCCACACTCAGTCAGTTAAGGGGTCTCTAACGGATGGAAACCTCAGCGTGTCCAAATTCCATTTGTAGGTCAGGAAAGAAGGAAGCTGGCTGAAGAGGCCCCTGAGTGTTCCTTTGAGACAGCATTTGGCGTAAAGCCTTTCTTCTGCATTTGATTCTTACTAAACGGTTCGTCATTTAGCCCCTTGCTTTCGTGTCCTCATCAAGGAAACATTTTTGAGTGACAGCTCAGAAGCTGACCCTACAGAGGAGCTCTGGAAGTCAAGGGTGAACTCATATTTGAGGGAGAGGTGACCTCCTGTGGGCAGAGGAGGCCTTTTGCCCCTCGGGAATCATCCAGTGTCAACACATGTCAGTGCTACCTGGACGTGGAAGTTCTAACCCCCATCTGGGAGCAGAGCAAGTTTGGTTCAGCCCGCCCCTCCAAGCTTGACTTCCTCTTCCCTGGCCGTGGTAGGACACAGGCGACAAGTGACTTCTCAGACTGGAAAGTCCATCAGTACTCTAGAGCTCACCCCTAAGGTCACTTTTGCTATGCTAAAGGCCTCTTTGGCCACGTGGTGTTCAGGAAGAAGTGTGCTCAGCCCTCTTGAGAGTCCTTGACGGGTGAGGTGGCAAGGGAGATTATCCACTTTCGCAGGAGATTCTGCCTGAAGTGACTCACGCCGAGGGCTTGGGAGCTTGGTTCTATTTTGGGCAGGTTCTCCATCCCCTCTGGTTATCACTCCTCACAGCGGCACTAGTTATCTGGGAGCAAGCCTGGGGCAGGGCGTGAAGGGAGGAAAGGCCATGTAGTCACGCTTGAGCAGGAAGAGGGGGCCATGACAGCCCTAAGTGAGAAGGGAGGAGCTGGCCAGGCCAGGAGAAGTCCTGAAAGACTGGCAGGTTCACCCCACTTTTGGGACCTCTGATAGCCCAGAGCCCATGCTGAGGACTGGCCTGTGAGTGAGGTTTTGTGTCCTTTAACATGAAAGAACACGGAAAGCTCCATGTCTCATTGCTTGTTGTCAATGGGGACTTTTGCCCCAATTTGTAAAATTATGGTTAATTGTTGAAATAGCCTTAGGGTACCAGTATAAAGAAAATGACATTTAATCAAACCACAGAGACATAGCAGAAAGGACCTCGCTCTCATCTTAGCTCAAAGAGAAATGGGAAAATCTGTCTTTCTGCCATCAGAGAATTGCTTTGTGGGTGCTGGGGTCTGCCATACACCCACTGGACTGGACCAGTCTGGGAGATGACTTCTGGGAGAGGAGCGGAGGAAGACGGTGCAGCCTCATGGCAGGTGTCGCACATGAGCCGGGAGAATGGCTTCCAATGACCCCAACGCTGGGGGGAAGAACGGAAGAGGCAACCAGTCCCATAAAACTGCCTCCAGACACATACATGGCTGAAGAACATCACATAATGGCTCATGACATCGAATAGAAGTGGCCTATCATCTCTGTCACGGGTGACAACATGGGAGGAGTGGGTTCACCCTGAATTCCATCTGGTGACCTCTGCTGGCCATCACTGAGTTTTCACTGAGGTCTCCATTGAGAAACCCAATGGGTTGACCTCCGACCTCTAGGATGCAGCATTGGCTGTGATCTCCTCTGCCTGCAGGGGTCCCTGGGAACCAGGACAGGCAGGTGTCTTTGCTGTCCCTGGACCCCCTAGTATCTCTGCAGTGTGGCCCAGCCTCCCATGATATGGTCTGCCTGCACAAGGGCTGATGCATGCACACACAGTCTTCTACCAAGAGATGTGAGCAAGGAGAAGAGCTGCCCTCTGCCTTCCCGCATAAGCTCAACCCCCATCACTGCAGCCACTACAGAGCATCCTGGCAGGGAGGGGAGCTTCGACAGCTCTGATCTCTCTGGAGCCCAGGATAGCAGAGCAGCTATACAGGCCAGCACGAAGAACACTGGGTACCAAGATCACAAAAGGAGTTTTATATCAGGTTGTGGAGGGAACGAACCTCTACACATCCCTGGGACCAGACATTTCCTCCTCTACATCCCAAAAAAATACAAGGTAAAATGTGATCCCCCTCTCAAGACGGGGATGCCTGCACGCTCTGAAGGAAACAGGTCACTGGCCAGCATCGTGCATTCTCTCAGCAATTAAGCTGTTTCACACGTGTACCATTTATGTGTGTCTTTCATAATGGTTAGTTGTTCTGATGGGACCTGCCTGGTATTTATTTCAATTTCTTGTAAATATTTCTGAAATAAATATTATTAAATCACACACTGCCGGTTGCTTGATCCCTTCCACGCCCCACAGGTGGTAGCTCCAGGTTCTTTCTGGTTTTCGTGTGAGACAAGCTCCGGAGGATTGCTGGATACCGAGCATCTTCCTGTGAGCCTCACAGAAATCTTTCTTTCTTTTCTGACAAGTGACTCTGACAGAATATTAAGAGGTGTGTGCTCAAACACGGACTTACAAAGACCCCGCATAAGCATGTTCAATAAACTAAAAGAATACTACCAAAGACACAAGGAGACTGCTGGGGAGCCATGTGCGTGTTTAGTAGGCTACTATTATTAATCTTTAAATTATATGAACAATTAATCAAAATGACTATAAGACACAGCCATAGATCTTATAGAAAATCTAATAAAAAATGGTTAGATAAGACACATGAAGTCCAACTATATACTTTCGCCTTGATTGATTCTGATTAATAACCATAATGGAGCATTCTCGGGCCTTTATAGTGGGATCTCTGCATTTTATCCACAGCAGGTTCCGAGGTCAGAGTTTTTGCTACATTTCAGATCATCGGAGAATTTTCTTTCTTTCAGCAGACACTGAAGTGCACAGGAGGAAGAGACGACAGAGGGTATTTTAATTCAGAGGGGTGGTGCTGAATTGCAGGTTCGTTTTTAACCTTGCTGGACTACAGGTTTTTTTTTTTTTTCTACTTACAGAGAAACACGGTTTCCCTGAAACCCAGGAAACACAGAGAGCTTGGTTTGATCCGTGGATTGTGGTGGTCTCGTGAAGCCAGTGTGGGTATTCTGCCCTACCCCAAAGCAGCAGGTCTGCTCCTCAGTACCTGGAAATAGGTCCAATATGCAAAGAAGTAAATACCAAGGCCCATTGGGGAATCTGAAACATCACCCTTATGTCCACCTCTAGGGTAGAAGGAAAAGAATGAAGTCATGCTGTAAGCTAAGAACCGTGCTCTTTCCAGCATTAAGAACTTTTCTAAAGGCAAATCCTGGTGCCAAAGTGAGGCTCACACACTTGGGGCATAGGTGTCTCTAAGTAGCACTCTACTTTAGTAACACATAATCTCTCTCTCTCTCTCTCTCTCTCTTTCTTACTCTCTCCTTCTCTCTCTCTCTCTCTTTCCCTCCCTCCCTTCTTCCCTTCTTGTCTTTCTGTTCGTCCTCTCTAGATGTTTACATTCCTGCATACATAGATAACAATATGGGTAGATAGATGATAAATAAATCGTAGGTTGATGGGTAGATGATAAAAAGATGATACATAGAGGGATGAATAGGTAGGTAGATAGATGGGTGTAGATAATATATAGGAGATAGGTGAATAGATGATAGATAGATAGATAGATAGATAGATAGATGATAGATAGATAGATTATAGAAAGATAAGATAGATGATAGATAGACAGATAGGTGATAGATAATATATAGAAGATAAATGGATAGATAGGCAGATGATAGAGAGAGACAGACAGACAGACAGATAGACAGACAGATAGGTAATAGAAGGGTAAATAATAGATAGTGGATAGACAGATAGATGACAGATGATCAGTAGACACTGGCTGACTCTGTAGCACTGTCTCCCTCATAGTGAGTGCAGCTAAGGTTGTCACTGTGCCAGGGACAAATCACATTTTCAGAATTCTGGCAAATAAAGGAACAACACCTAGAAAATAGAATTCATTGTTTTGCATCATATGAAGTTAGTTCTTGGCCACTGGGTAAGCTCTCACTGGCTCATTCCCGCCTGCTATGATGTTCTTTAATGCTGGTAACTTGCCTTCGGAGATATGACGGAGGTTCAGGGTGTATGATGGAGGTTCACGCTTTCTGTTGGGTGAGGAACAGTATTGCCTGCCAGGGCCCTGCATAGGAAGCACTTGTTACCAAGGGAGGTTATAATCTCTGTGGGTAGTCAGGAAACTCTCACCAGGTCCCCAGAGCAGGGCTAAGTTGATATGTTGCTGCCTCCAGGGCCAGGAGACTCCTGGGAACCCAGTGGTACCTGCCACTGCAGCTTTGTAGAGGATTATGAGATGAAAGGCCCAGGGCTGCTGCCTCCACTCTGCCTATCTTAGATGCCTTTCAGAACAACTTTGTTCTTCGCAGCACGGACATCACATGGGTAGACGAAAGTAAAGCAAATCTGGGATCCAGACAATAGATGCCTTCTTGGGGTATCTACCAACAGCAGAACTCACCCTCAACTACCATGCCCTTTAAATGTCTAGGGAGTCTCTACCATGAGAGTCTGAGAATCAACACCCCCCACCCCCATGTGCCATTATCTACTTAGAAGTGAAAATGGAACTTGGGGCTCTTGGATACAGTAGCTATTTTCCCCAGAGCTGGGAATATGTCCCCCTTCCCCTCACCCCTTATATGGCCCACCCAGATGCCTACTGTTCACAGGAACAAGAGGTCCTGGTCCCAGAGCAGGTGTGTTTTCATCACTGCTATTTCCAGCAGCTCTCTGCCTGCCCAGGCTTCTGCAGGTGACAGGAGCAGGGCCACCAGACAGGCCACATGGATGTCCTGGTTCTTCATACTAACCTCACATGAAGAAACACACAGAAGGAAGAGAGGTCTGCCAGGAAAGGAGAGTCCAGGCTGGCAGCATCTTGAGGCTCAGATATACCAGGAATCCTCGATCTGGATTCTTTGGTTTTAAAGTCTTTGCCTCCGACTTTTGTGATACAGGAGAAATCCACTGTCACCCAGGATAAGGTGAAGAGGAACACATGCTCTCTCTGAACTCTGCCATACCAGGGATACCGTTTCTAGGAGGAACCACAGTGCAGCAATGAAATATCCAGACATTTGAGAAAGAGACATTAGGTATCAAACTTTGGGGTACACCATAAAGAAGATGAGAGAGAAGTGTGCTGCCTGGAGAGGCCATATTTATTCAGCAGATGCCACTCTGAAACACAGCAAGGCTACATGCTGATGCTTAAAGTTATTGTGTTCACATGTCAGTGGCCCCTGACATCAGCTATAACTTAGGACAGGTTGTTTGGCAGTCTAGAGTCACCAAACTTAGCCTGACTTGATGGCCCATCTCTGTTATCCTTGCAATCCACTGACTGAGACAGTGGATTGCCAGTTAGGAGCCTTCCTAGACTACACACCAAGACTCCTAGTCTAAATAAACAAACAAATAAATAAATAAGATAAACATCACTAAAATATTAAGTATTTCTGGAGGGAGCAGAGGAAGAAGAGATATTTTGGGAGCAAAACTGGAAGTAAATGAGAGAAGGAAGTGGTGGGGGAAGGTTGGAAAGGAACTCGAGGAGATGGAGGAGGAAGAAGAGGATGGAGTGGAGAGCGGAGAATTGGAGAGGCAAGGGCAAAGGGTGTGGAGGAGAGGATGGAAGGACTGAGGAGGGAATGAGGAGGAGGGAGTGGAGGAGATCGGGGAGGAGGAACGGGAGGGGTTGTTGCAGTGGGACCAGCTGAACTGCCCGCTCTTCCCACTTGCTCTTGCCCTTTGGTTATTGGCTATTTTTTTAATTACTATTTTTTATTTATGTAACGGTCAGTCACAGGTAATAAAAGAATAGGTCATAAGAAATGCTTGATGTGATCTATTTGCTACTATTTTAGACTCTTTCGTGACTGAGTCTCTCCTATTATCCAACTCTCCCATCTGCACACTCAATCTTTGTCTCCTAAAGGGAGGTAAGGTCAGACCTAGGAATGCCATGGCACACCTAAAAGAAAATATTTCTGCAAGCAGGCGCGCAGGGTCCTAAAGAAAACACGAGCCAAACTGCAAAGGACTGAGGCCAAGTGGGTCCTCAGGTCAGGCACACCTTCCTCTGATGACCCAGCAGTGAACTCCCATGTGCGACCCTGGGGTAGGGGATGGGGGGGTGGCAGGGCTGACCAGGCTTGCAGGCTACAGGACACTGTCCACTCTCCTGGGCTGCGTTCAGTTAGCATCAGATGCATTTGTCCGCAGGGCAACACCCAATAAAACCGGGGGAAAGTCAATCAATACCGAATCACGAATTACGACACCAACTTGGAAATGCCTTTCCTGTGTCTCCCATCCGCAGGGCTGGAGTGGGCTCACTCGCTGCTGCACTGGCTGACAGAATGATAAGCGGCGGTAATTTGCCTTAAAAACCTTAATGAGTGGATCACCGCATGGAGGAAAGTCAAGCAGACCCGGGTCCCACGGCGGCCCCGCGCCACGCTCGGCTGTGCAGTAAGCAGACAGCCACAGTGACATCGCAGCCTGGGCTCCCCAGATGCAAACCCTCTCCCTTGCTTCCAGAGGTAATGAGGAGGTAATGAGGCTTGGCCTTGGCGCAGGCTCTACCTCCCATCAGCTCCCGGGAGGCCCAGGCCCCGAGTCTGTACAGAGCTCTGCAAGAGAAAGTGGGGAAGCCGGGCCTCGCCAAGTCATCCATTCCCCGCAGAAGAAGGCTCCAAGATACCCTCCTTGACACTGGCAGACGCGGTCAGGCTGCTCAGTGTTTAATTTGGTTTGATGGAGCTGTGACCGCTCGGGCTAGCAGCCCCCTTCAGCTCTGGGCACTCCCTCGTCTCTTCCTCAGGTCTGCCTGATTCGAGGTCTCAGTTATAAAACACCCCCGAAAGGTGGGCAGTGGGGCTGTTTGAGAACGTCAGCTTAATTTGAGTTGAAAGGTCTTTGTTGTAAATCGGGGAAGGGAGGGGCCTGGGGACTTGAGCGAGTGTTTTGCTGGCAAGCTTGTTGAGATATGACGGCCTTTGTTGTGGTAATCTGAAATTAATTTGCACTTGAACCCAGCTTTCTTCTGGGCTCAATTTAAACACTGTTATAATTATGCACCCTGCATGAAATTGAGAACAGACCCAGATACACAAAGCCGAATATATGAATTCCCCAGGTAGGAAGTGCCTTCCCCCTCTTATCTCACAAGGTAATAAAACAAAATGTTCTGGGGGCCTACGCTTAAGAGAGAGGTACTTGCCTGAGGGGGACACAGTTAATCAGCCGTCTACACGCTGTACTGGGCGCGTTCACAGTGGGTCAATCGCTTCCTTTCAAAGTGATGTTAAAGTTTCGCTAATACTAGTTGATTGGTACCGGGCTCATCATTGTTTTTAAGTGAGAATGGTATATTTCCTTGCATGTCATGGCCCTCATCTGGGAGCCATCTTCCTAAGCGTCTGTTCCTCAGGCTCCTCTTAGCCCTGAGTGAGTAGCCACCGGTTCTCCCATCACCACTCATCTCCCCAGCACCTTTCTTGCTCAGTGTCCCACTAGCATTCCTTTAGCTTTAACCCAGGTTAGTATTTTTGGTGAGGAATCTCATTAACCCCTAAGCCTGTCTGCTCTGTGACTGTCTTTGGCATTTTAATGCCAGGAAGGTGAAACCCCTCCCCCCTGCACCCACAGTTCCTCCTCAACTCAACCCACCCATCCTCTTAAATGGTGAATTCACTCCTCTCATAGAACACTGTCTAAAAGTCGGGAATAAGTGTTAATTCCCATCAAAAGAAACACTGGGAGTGGTATGAGGATGGGAAGCTGAGGGAGATGAGCCAGTGGACCTGTGAGTGGCTGGCTCCCCCAATCACCCCTACCTCAGTCTATCTGCCCACTTCCCACCACACATCACTCACCAAGATGTTCATGGCTCCTTAACTGTCTTCCTTACCCACTGTCGGGTGCACAGAAGGACAGAGATGGCCTGGCGCTGGGCAAGCCCTGGACAGACATCTGACAAAGAAGGCCAGCTACAGGGAGAGGTGAGTTAGCACTCACTCTACCTGGGCTTTGCTCAGGCCAACATTGGATGCTGCCCTTGTTTAGAAGTAAAATCCTCAAAAATAAAAACACTTATATGCTTCTATTAAATAAAATGAGAGCATTTCCCCCTAAAGGGATCTCTAACCTGTCACTCGGGGAGGAATGGCAGTGTGGATGTAGTTGGCTGCACTCATTGGTTACAAATTTGTTTTGGAGAAACCCATGAGTAAGCAGGCACAGTGGTTTTAGGGAGTGACAGGCTTTGGTAGAATGGTTTTTTTTGTGTGTGAATTCATAGTCTGGGGAAAGGAAGAACTTTCTTACTCTAAGGCCACAATACCAATAGAGTCACATTATTTGCTGGTTCCCCAACCTTGTGAAAAACAAAGAGAAAGAAAACATGAACACGTGGTTTTTATTCCCTGTAACCACTTTGCTGGGTGCGTTATTTCAAACTCCTGGAGCCAAGATTCAGAGAGTTCACTGGTTGCTGCTGAGGACAGGGTTATACCATCAGCCCTGGTGTCCAGGGAGGTGGTGGCCATAGTGTGGCAGGCAGGTGTGTGCCCATACCCAGTGAGGGAGGCAGTGCTATCTGCATCCCTTGCTCCATAAGGAGATATGTGCCTCCGATAGCAGAGTGGGAGACTTGTACCACACAGTCCTCGCACCTCATTCCTGCACTAAAGAGGTGACCTGTTGCCCCCACTAGGATGTAGGGGTTAGACCTCATGGTAGAGAGGACTGGGGGTGGCACTTGGAGGAGGTCCCAAATGGGGGAGGGGTGGGAGTGCCCATCTCACAGGAAAGAGTGCAGAGCTGGTGAGCCTGCTTCCATAAAAATTGTAGAGGGACAGGACCATTTACTAGGGAATGTGGGCGGGCATACCCCAATTCTCAGAAAACACTCTGCAAGTCTATCCTGTACAGTAAACATGTGTGTCCTTGTGCCCTGGAAAGGGAATAGGGCTCTAAAATCAATAAACTAAGGGCACCTCAGAAATGCAGGAAGGTTCAACAGGCACCAGCCCAGAAACTTCTGCCAAGCTAAGGCCTCTCTCCACCCCCTTTCTCCCTCCCCCTCCCTAGCACTCAACTCACCTCTCTCTTGTCTTCTCTTCCCCACCTCCCCTCCTCCTCTGGGCTTTATCTCTGAGCACTCAATCATGCTGTGTGCATCCCCATTGCTCCCTGACAAACAGCCGGGCCAAACAACCTTCCCCACACAAAGCAGGGAGAGGCCTCTCCCAGGATGGCACCCTGATCTCATTATCGATTATCTGCTTCCTTGGGTTTTGTTTCCGGAAAGTTTGATACGGGGCAACAGAGGTGACAAAGGATTGGCAGGGGCCCTGGAAGCTAAGTGGCTAGCATTAGATCAGCGGCAGATGGCGGGGTGTTGGGCAAAAGCCACAGACACATCTTGACTTCATCTCTGGCGCCTTTATCTCCGATCTGTTTGAGCTCTCCCAGGCAATTTACTATCCTTGTCGTTGATTTTATCTGCTAAATGTGCCCCTGTGAAGAACTAGGTTTTGAATGATGAATCAGCCCCTCCCCCTTAAAGGGAGTACACAGCTGCAATGTGCATAGAACCGCCTAGGAAGACCCTGGTCCTGTGAGTTCACCTTATCTGCTGCTGTAGCTGACTAGGTTTGCACAGGACTGAGGCTCACATCACACACTCAGCTCTGTATGAGGCAGAGGGTGCTCTGACACAATCTAGGAAAGAAACTCCCCATTTGTCTCCTCCTCTTGATGTCCTGTGACCTCTGTTGATGGGCACTTGTGACTGTGATGAGACCAAGCCTGCTATGGAGCCTATTCTGCTGGAGTTACTCAGCCCAGGGCCTCCTGATCAGAATGGCCATGGCGCTCAAGTGTGGTTTGTGGTTCTCAAGGGGGTCCTTGCCTTCCCAGTCCTCACTCCTGATTTCCTGGTTAATCTTTTTATCTACTTGACTAGAACAACTGAACAACCTACCCCTGGGCAGGTCTGTAAGGGTATTTCCTGGAAGGAGTAATCCAGGGAGCTAGAGCTTCCCCAAGAATAGACAATGTCTTTGAGTAGAGGTGGCCTTGATATAAGGAGATCTGAGGAAAAAGCATTTGTTTTGACCTGTTTTCATTCTCTCCCTTCTGGTGAGTTCATCTACTGGGTTGCTGCCGCTGCTGTTGCTGTCTCATCACTGATTTTGGAACCGGTTTCTTTGACATTTCAGGAATTCTCCAAGTTTTCGTAAGTAGATCAGAACTGCTAGGCATCTGGCCCTGTGGCCTGAGAAGCTCCAGTGCCTCCTGTTGCACCTGTGTGCATCTAGGCTATCGACTGATTCTCCAGCAGGCCCCAGCTAACACACAGTGGCTATCGAGATCCTGTCCCTCTCCCAGTGGCTCAGGCAGAAGCAGCTCAGGTAAAGAGGGCATGGGGGTGTGGACCTCTGTCGGCAAGCTACCTTTGGTGTTGATCTTGGGACAGTCTCAGCTGTGACCAGGTGGGAACTGGTGCTGACCTCACTCACACATGTTCCGTCACGGAGAAATGGATACTTCCTGCCTCTTCAGTGTTACTCATCAGGTTCAGCTTCCTATTCAGACACAGTGGAGTTAGAACACGCTTATGCAGAGGGAGACTTGGGGGTGTATAGTGCAGTTTGTATGGGGTAGTGTTGATGTGATAGTTACAGGTTTCTCATGCTTTGCGAGGCCCCGCGCCTCAGCTTGCGGGATCATTGCGATGTAGTGTGGAGTGTGGCCCATGACCTTAAATATGGGACCCATCATGTATAAGAATGTCTGTTCAACTTGTGGAGTTCAACAGAGAGGGCATCTTTGGTTCTCAGAGTCTGATCTCCATCCACCTTGTTTAGCTTCAGAGTCTACCCCTCTAAAGTCCCTACAGTCTGCATGGCACTGTGTTCCAGCCAGGCCACTGGTCCAGCCTCAGCTCCTCATCTTCTCCGCAGCCATAGCTACTGAGTCTACTTTTTGAGAAGTCTGTCGGACCCGATTGCCAAATCCTGATGAGTTTTCCTACTCTCCTGCATTGCCTGGCCTCTCCACTTCCTGTGGGTGGAGGCTTAAACACTTTCCTGGTTAAATCCCTGCAGAGCCCAGTGTTAAAATACATCTGGGTGAAGATTTTGTTAAAACATGAACTTTGAGGGGGTAGAGATGGCTCATAAGTTAAGAGCACTGATTGCTCTTGTGGAGAAGACAAATTCTCTTTGTAACTCCAGCACCAGGGAATCTGACACTCTCTTCTAGCCTCTCTGAGCACTCAAACACACAACACACACACACATACACATGCACACACAAGCATAAACTTTCACAGGCATATATATATATATATATGAACAATAAAATAATAAATCTTTAAAATTTATTATTGGAAATTTGAAAGATAATTGTATTATTTCTCCCCTCTCTCTTCTTCCTCTTCCCCTTCCCCTTAAATTCCCCACATCCTTTTCTTTAACCACTGTTACAAATACATGAAGATGAACCAACCTGGAAATACAGTCTGCTGAGTTCAGTCAGTGTCGCTGGTATGTATATTTTTCAGGGCTGACCACTCGGTATTGTGCTGTGGGATATTTTACTCTTTTGGTTTTTTTTTGGGGGGGGGGTTCGCCACCCAGCTCCCAAATAAATCACACGGAGTCTTATTCTTAGTTATGAATGCCCACCTTAGCGTGACTTGTTTCTTGCCAGCTTTTCTTAACAATTATCCCGACTCCCCTTTGTCTCTGGGCTTTTATGGTTCTCTATTTCTGTATACCTTTCTTTCCTTACTCTGTGACTGGCTGGGTGGTTTGGTGGTTGGCCCTGACATCCTCCTTTCCTTGTTCTCTTGCTCCTCTTCTCCTCCCAGGTTTCTCCTTCTATTTATCCTCTCTGCCTGTCAACCACTCCTATCCTTGCTCCTGCCTTGCTCTTTATTAGGGGCACCAGGTGTTTTAGACAGGCAAAGAACCATAGCTTCACGGTTAATCAAATGCAGGGGAAACAGCAGTAACACACCTGAAAACAATATTCCCCAACAGTATTGGGTGATTACTCCTCTCTTGGCAGTTGTTAATTGCTTGCAGTTTTCCCTCTAGAGGTGGAGCCTGTGAGATGATTGTCCCCAACTTTGTTGAGATGTCAATTATTGTTGGAATTGTTCGGGTCTTGTTGAGACAGCTGTGCTGTTGAGATTTTTGTGACTGTAGCTCCCCTGTCACAGCCACAAGCCAATCCTGCAGCACAGTTTCTGGTCCTCTGGTACTTAAAATTTTTCTACTCCTGCTTGCCTGATGTTCCCCCAGCCTTTGGTTCCTCCTGGGCATTGTTTTCTGCATTTAACTATGCTTGGCTTTCTATAATGGTCTTCAGCTTCACTGATGAGAGCTGAGAGCTACACTTACCTCCGGTGTCTGTTTTACCTTCCTTATTCAGTCCTATCTGGCAGTTCATTGGGCGGTGCCTCCCAGATCATGTTGGGTTTTCTGTCTCTGGAAGCACACATCCAAAGCCATGTCTCCTGGATGACTCAAATCCAGGAGCATTGACAATGAAGATTAACAATTAGATACAAGATTTTCCAATTAAATCTGATTTTATTCTTTTGGTTTTCCCACACAGGGTTTCTCTGTCTAACAGTCCTGCCTGTCCTGACACCCAATCTGTAGACCAGGCTAGTCTTGAATCCATTGAGATCCTCCTGCCTCTGCCTCCTGAGTGCTGGGATTAAAGGCATGTGCTTCTATTACCCGGCTTAAATCTGATTTTTAAAGAAGAGACAGTTGTTAAACTAAGCCAAAACTTTCTCTTCTTATAGGCACAACTTTGAGATTGATTATGTGTTGCTCTGGTGTTCTGTCTTGATGAATGACCAACAGGAGACATTTTTCTTCACCTTTAAATTTGGCAATGGAATGAATTTGAGAGAGATCAGTCAGTGGGTGGGGGAGAGATTCAGACGAAAGGGAAAGGAAGAATTATGCAATTATATTTTAACTTAAAAAATCTCCAATGATTGTTTAAGCTTTGTTATTTAGGCTGGGGAGGTGGATCAGCAGTGAAATGCTTGTCTATGCATCCCCAACTGCCTAAAAACAAACACGCACACAGCAAACAAACAAATTGGGTATTCACTCTTCTGTGCTGGGTGTTTTACTGCACCTCTCTGGGAAGAGTAGAGGGAATGACAAGCTCTAGATTCAGCAAAGGTAGCTACTCCTGGTAGTGAGACAAGACAGAGAGGAAGACACTGTGGCCGCTCCATTCAAATGGAAGTGAACGTACAAACACACTTCACTGCATGCACGCCTACATTAACGGCATGCATGGGTACGCATACACAGGCATACATAGGTTGCATAGACATGCATGTGAGCCAAAACAAAAATACCTAGTTGTGCCTTGATGAAGCCTGCTGGTGAACTGACACTCCATGCACAGTCCTAGAGTCATCTAGAAGTTTTTTATCAACTCCATCCCTGTTATGCTGACTGAGGTTTCAACCCTGAACAAGATGTTGTATGGCTCCTTCTAAGGCTCCTGGGCATTTCAGAAGAGGAGACTGGAGGATTATAGGAGCCCAAAGATGGAGAGGATTGTCAAGAAATGCGATCATATGGGAAAGAAATAGCTATTACTAAGCTCACAAACCCACACCAGGTGTTTACCCTAGATCTTCGCAGAAATGGGCCTGTCAATAGCCAGGTGTAGAATGGCGAGGGGCTCCAGGGACTGTCACATCAAGGCCGACTTATTGCTACCAATAGATTAATAAGGATGGAAAATTATTGTTTTCAGTTCTACACTTCCTCACGATCCCACCAAGCTCCCATGGGTCAGTGGGAATGGGGCATGAGGGTAATGGCAGGATAGAGAACAAAAATATGAGATGAAATTAATCAGGACACATAAATACATGGATGAAATTGTCAAATAAAATTAACCAATGTCAAATAAAAGTAACCTACCCAAAAGCACCTCCAAGCCCTTGACTCCAAGGCCTTGTTGATGATGTCTTTCCTGCTCTAGGTCACAGGGGGAGACAAAGAAGTTTCTTCAGGTTCAGTCAACAGTTGACCTTGTATTCAAACATCAGGACAGGGCTAGAGAAATAGCTCAGTGGTTAAGAGCACTGACTGCTCTTCCAGAGGACCCGGGTTCAATTCCCAGCACCCACATGGCAGCTCACAACTGTCTGAAAATCCAGTTCCAGGGGATGTGACACCTTCACATCAATGCACATAAAATAAAGATAAATCAGGACAAACTTCCAGGCTAAGCCAGGGATGGTGTTGCATGCTTGTAGTCCTAGCATTGGTGAGGCTAAGGCAGGGGTTGGGAATGGTCTGTTTGAGAGCAGTTTGGGCTAAACAGCAAGATCCTGTCTAAAAAAAAATAACAAAATAAATAAATGTCCTGCTGACCCAATGATGTGACTGAACCCAGCTGTGCAGCAGGACCCTGAGTGATGCGGAACCATTGCTGAAAGCACAGAACAGCCCATTAGAAAAGGAATCACAGTACGTTCTTATAGATGGGACCCCGTGCTCACCCCCAACCCTCAGAGTGAACAGGTGGAGCCCCAGGAACACTTTCACAAGTATTTCTCCAGACACACTCGGCAGGCAGACGGTTCACAGCTGCTGGATGTCCTTAATAACCTAAGGTATCTTCTGGAAGTGCCTGCAGAACCCGAGCCAACTGTCCACAGGGCACTCAAGTTCAGGACACACAGCCTGGCTCTTTGTCAATCAGGTCTCCTGGAAAGCAACGTGGTGGTGGTGGTGGTGGGGATCCAAAATGTTTTGTCTTGTCCCATTAAGCAGCAAGAGAGATTTCACTCAAAGAGTCAGGTGCATCCCAGAGCTGTGCTGGCTTTTCCTTTCTCACTTTTGAGAAAACTTTTTCCTGAGGAGACCAGGTGACCTTCTTGCCACCTTTGCTCTGTCAGGGCTTTCTGCGAGCGTCTTGAGTAAAGACTTCTGCATCTGGCCATGCCGTGTGCCTCCAGGTGCCTCCAGAGTCCTCCGTGCTTCCCAGGGACTCCAGCTGAGAATGAGCTCAGTTCTTGGTATTCTTAACCAGTCCCTGGCAATTCATTAGTATTTAAATTTATGCTAATTTCATCAAGGTGTGAAAAGATCTTTTTCTTGCATATACATGAAAGAACCATATTACTATTCAACTGGCTTTTCCCCCCTCTTTTTTTTTTTTTTGAAAAATCCAAGAAAAACTTGTCTTCACTTAACAAAAGACAAAGCAGAAATAAAAAAGCACAATGTAGAAAGAGTAAAAAGTGAGTTTTTAACTTCACGAGTAAGCGTTCATTCTGGGGCAATGCCAATGATCACTGGAGAAAGGACACTTTAATGAGAGTATGGGTGGCGGCGGCAGGCGGCACCTGGTATCCCAGCGGTTTGAACGAGCACCCTAAAATGCTTGGCTTCCTGCTACATTTGCACAGATATTTTTACCAGGACATGATGTGCTGCGTGGTTGCTACCAATGTGTTCAGTCCGAGCACCTCAGGGTGTCCACTCAGGGTGTAGAAAGAATCCTCAACGTTGGCCAACACGTATATTCTCATCCCAGCATCAGGATACGATAGAACACAGGATGAGTGTAAACTGGCTGCAGCTGCTCCAACAGCCTTGTCCTGAGAGAGCCAAGTGGCCCTCACCCTGTTTCCCCTGCAGGTAGCCACTTCTTCCCCTGCGCTGATGCCTTAAGGGACCTCAGTCCACAATGCTGCTGACCCTTTCTTCCAGAGCTCAGGGAGGCCATCATTAGGCCTTGTCTTCTACCCTCCTCATGATGCAGTTCAGTAACATTGGGTTGTGCCTGCTGGGTGGCAGATTGGGCCATGGCTGTATAGATTTACTGTCATTCTGCACATTGCCCACATTTGACAGAGGCCACGTGAAGTGTGGTGAGACAGGGCTGGGGTTAAGTATTCATGCCTCTTGGATGTTGCTCACAGAATTCCCAGGCAGGCAGGACATGCTGATACCTCAGGACACTTATACTGATGACAGCTGGATCTTAATGTCACAGTCCTGGCAATCAGCCTCACCCTACCATGATAAGGCAGTCACTCCCACCCCTTCCTGTAGATGCCACAGGATTCTTCTCTTTGGCTGGGGAAGGGGGAAATCTAGGACTCAATCCCAAACTTAATTGGCTTTAATCCTTTGGGTGGGAAACAGACCAGCTGTCCTCCTTAAAACAGTTATTTTTTCTATACGTAGAAGTATTTTGCTTGTGTATATGCATCACGTATGTGCAAATGTCTGAGTATGTGCATCACGTGTGTGCAAATGTCTAAGTATGTGCATCATATGTGTACAAATGTCTGAGTATGTGCACCACGTGTATGAAAATGTCTGAGTATATGCATCATGTGTGTGCAAATATGTGAGTATGTGCATCACATTGTGAAAATGTCTGAGTGTGTGCATCACGTGTGTGCAAATGTCTGAGTATGTGTATCACATATGTGCAAATGTTTGAGTATGTGCATCACATGTGTGCAAATGTCTGAGTATGTGCATCAGATGAGTGCAAACATTTGTGTAGATGCATCACGTGTGTGCAAATGTCTGAGTATGTGCATCACGTGTGTGCAAATGTCTGAGTATGTGCATCAGATGAGTGCAAATGTTTGAGTATGTGCATCACATGTGTGAAAATGTCTGAGTATGTGCATCACAGGTGTGCAAATGTCTGAGTATGTGTATCACATAGGTGCAAATGTTTGAGTATGTGCATCACATATGTGCAAATGTCTGAGTATGTGCATCATGTGTGTGCAAATGTCTGAGTATGTGCATCAGATGAGTGCAAACATTTGTGTAGATACATCACGTGTGTGCAAATGTCTGAGTATGAGGCCAGAGGAATGTGTTCGATGATGCCCTGGAACTGGAGTTATGGGTGGTTGTGAGCAACCACGTGGGTGCTCGGTATTGAAACCTGACCCTCTGCAAGAGCAACAAGTGCTCTCAACTGCCCAATCACTTCTTCAGCCCCATGGCTGTCAATTTTAGTGAGAAAAGCTTTTATACTGAAAACAGCTTTCAAGTTTTGTGGTGTAAAAACCAAACTTTCTTTTTTTTATTTTTGCTTGTCCTTCACTTATTCATCCATTTATTTATTCTTAATCTTAACCTTTAACTTTTCAGTTTGTTTTAGTCCAGGCTGACCTGACCTGGAACTTGAGGTGACCTTTGGTATTAGAATTAAGTGTGCATGTGTGTCGTGTGTGTGTGTGTGTATTAATTACTTTAGTTAGTGTACAAAACCGTGGGTATTGTCAGCATGTGTGTCGTGTGTGTGTGTATTAATTACTTTAGGTAGTGTACAAAACCGTGGGTATTGTCAGGAACCTTCCATGCATGTCATAGATAGCTCTATAACTTCTTCATCTCTCCACCACCATGTTCCCCACTCCCGGACCCTTTCATCCATTCTGCATGTCAAAACCTACATTAAGTCAACATTCTGTCATGAGAGAAAAACATGGACTATTTGTCTTTCTTTCCCTGGTTACCCTCCTCTGCTGCCGTCCTCCCTCTCCTTGAACACCATGCTCCCTTCTCAGGGATCCCTCCGAGCTCATATCCTTGTTGAATGTTTAAGAGTCTGTGCATGAGAGAAGACATGAAATGCTTACCTCTCTGAGTCAGGCTTATTTCTCCTTGCACGATGAACCAACACCTATCTGCAAACATCGTGATTTCATTCCTCTTTATGGCTGTATGAAACTCCATTGTGCATGTATGCCACATTTTATTTATCTGCTCCTCTGTTGATGAACGCTCAGCCTGGTACCCAGAAGCGGTGAAGTTGGGTCATGAGATAGCTCTAGTTTTAGTATCCGAGATATCTGTTTTGTCCGCTCACTTGGTACAAAAAGAAAGAAATTGTCTCAGTTTACTGATGGTCTCATTATTAAGAAATGGTTCCAGCCATCTTTGGGAGCTCTAATCAGGTGTTAAAAAAGAAGCCAGGAGAATAGCATGTGCTGCATGTAAATCCCGGAGCACCCCATCCTTTCCCCATTCCTGGACCGTGTTGCACACAGTGTGGCCTTGGATTACTGAGGCTTTTAATTCAGGCAATGAGCTCAATGCCAAAGTGTTGGGTCCTTTGTCTTTAACAATAAGCATTTAGCTCATCTAAATGAATAGAAATTGCTTTAGTGAATTACAAAAACGAAGGTCTTTTCAATGCACCAACAATGACATTAATTATTTTCAACATTGTCTTATTTTTACAAATAGATTGACTTGGAATTTCACTTAAAATGTAATATGTTCACTGACTGTTTAAACTAGGTAAATGTAAAAACATTGTTAGTAAACCAAAACATCAGCTGGCGGTGGTGAAAACCCTACCCTGACTAGATCACACACAACCTGGCACATAGTCATTTTCGCTTGTGTGTGGATCTGAGGTGGCCTCAGAATTTCAGTCTGTGTTCCTGATTGCCAATCCATAAGTGGACTGGTTACAGTGGGCACACCACCCGCTGTCCATCCTTGGGGCACCAGCTCCACCACCAGACAAGTTTGTCAACTTTAGCAAACAAGTGCACCCATTTTCCTGCATATAAAGTGTGTCTCACATTCAAAGTCTGCAGTGGTGTGCGTAGGGGGGTAGGGGGGAGTCTTCATCCCAGAATCCAGCCCCTCCTGCTGGTGACCAGCGAGATCTGAATGCCTATCCCAAAATCTTTGTAATCCAATAAGCATTTGTGTTTAGCAGCTTGTTTTGAAACTTGTCTCACACCCCAGCCTGTGCCTCACAAGGTCCCTAGCAGGCAGGTGAGCGCCCGAGGGCCTGATCATTATTCAAGGCAAGAGGCCTGCTCAGCCCCAAACAGAATGTAATTTGTAATTAACTGTCATTTACTTCTGTCTGCATTGACTTGTTGTTCAAAAGACAACGTAACTGGGCTGGTCACCGTTCCCCTTTGTTGTGGATATAATGTCTCTCAGATCTGGTTGTTTTCATAATGTTTAAAAACCTGGGGCTTACTCTCTTGAAACCGAGAGAAGAAGGGGAATTCATTGAAATAAATCCAACACAAATAATCTGTTATGCCATGACACATTGCTCATTCCATTTGATGAACAGAGCGCAGGCTGGGAGCGATCACTTGGGCGAATGAGGACGGCCTTCTTCGGAGCCCATCCTCTAAAGCGCAGGCTTCAAAGGCTGTCCGTTCAGTGGCCGTGGACTCTAATTTATGCTGGCTTTTTCAGTTTAATGATTTGCTTGTCACACTTTTCATTAGGAGAAAAATAAACAGAATGTGTGGCTAGGCCTGGGCCGGGTGCCTGTGTCCCTGAGATTGGCAAGTCATTTCAGCTTTAACTCCTTGAAAGTCAACAAAGCTTCGGGGCTATTTGAGCAGAAAAAGATGATGAAAGTATTCAGAGATTTGAAAAGAAATCATTAGATGGTCTTGCAATTAGAGCTCCTTAAAAAAAAAATCTGTTCTTGTCTCTATATTTGGAGAATTATGATGGTCTGGAGGGAGAGACAGCAGCGTCTCTCAGATGTTTGAGTTTCAATGGAATAACGTCAAATTGCTCTGTTGACTCATGTGCGTGCGTGCGTGTGTGTGTGTGTGTGTGTGTGTGTGCGTGTGTGCGTGGCCAGCAGGTCTTTGTGAGTTCCTGGCATGTAGGACAATAGAAGACAGAAGGTACTCTTGCTCTTGGAATGAACACTCTTCCCTAGTCTCCATCACTCTCCCCAAAACCCTCATGAGCCACACTGTGACTCCTCAGGACAAGGGCCACGAGTGCGCAGGATTCACTGCCTTGGAGAATCAGAGCCATGCGGACTCCAGGGCATCCCAGTATGTTAGGATTCAGCATTATGCCGGCCCCTGTCATCTGTCAGGATGCACCCAGGCAGTACCCTGGTCAACCCAGGGTCCTAGCCTGTACTGCAGGTGCAAAAGGGTCCTCTAACAGACAAGCCCTGCCTACTTCCCCTCTCTTCCTTTAGGCCAGTGGCCAGTTCTCTAAGGAGGCAGCTCGTGTGCACGTGCGCTCGCTCGCGCTCTCTCTCTCTCTCTCTCTCTCTCTCTCTCTCTCTCTCTCGCTCTCTCTCTCTCTCTCCTTCCCCTCCCCCTCTCACCTTCTTTCTTCCCTCCCCTATTCCCTTTATCTGAATAAATTCCACACTCAAGCTCTGTCTGTAATGCATATTTGCCCATAGTCCTCACCTGCCATGGGGTGAGGGTCCCTCTCACGCCATATTCATAACACAGTACTTACAGAAAGATGAGTTCAGCCTGGGGAACTGGACTTCAAGCCAGCAGAGGGGGTTGGAAAACATCGGAGCCTCGCTGAGAACACGGAGATGAGCAGCTGCTGAATTTCTTCTCTATATAGGAACGAAACATCTTCTCAGTCAAGCTGGTCTCTCCAGAACACACTTTGAATGGGTTTCAGAACCACAAGCAACAAAGACATTAGTTCTGTGCAGTTGCAAGGGAGACTCTCACCTCTGCAGCTTGGGGACCCCACCAACGACCCAGACGTCACAGCAGCTGCTCCGCAAAGCAGAATCCGGATTCACACCTTCCTAAAGGTAACCAAGAGTAGGGGCTGTACCCTTTGGGTCAGGATAGACCGCCTCAAGTGTGTCAGAAAATTCCCAGATGTATATATTGAATTCTACACCCTCAGTTCCTGCTGTAGATGCCCAAGTCAATCTCCAAATCTCCAAATCTTCCTGAAAAAGCCAATTCCTGCTGTGAATGCCTGAGCTTATAGGTAAGTGAAGTGCCAAAGTTCACCTATCACTGCCTAAGTCCTCCTGTAGATGTCCAAGTGGCCTGTAATACCCACGTTCATAGGTAAATGCCAAAATCCACCTATAAATGAACAGTCAACACATAAGACCCCAGATCCACGTCCACACTGGACTACAGAAGTTCCTGTGAAAATCTCAAGTTATAAAGTGACCATGTAGGTTTTCTTGATCTCTCTCTCTCTCTCTCTCTCTCTCTCTCTCTCTCTCTCTCTCTCTCTCTCTCCTCCCTCCCTCCCTCCCTCCCTCCCTCCCTCCCTCCTTCCCTCCCTCTCTCTCCCCTTTGGTTTGTATCCAAGTTACCCAGAAGAGGTGACGGTTGATGCAGATAGGCCAGTTTAATTACTTGTCAGCTTAACGTTCGGTCTCTGCCAGCTGTTGTACAAACTTGGCTTTCTTTTAGTAGCTTAAAACCTGCCCAACTGCTGGGGCTTTAGTGTGAGCCCCACGTCTCAGGCTACTGTTCAGGTAAAATACGAACTACATGAGTCATCTGTCTGATCTGTTAGCTAACACTGTGATCCCCAGTTTCCCCAAACTCCATGAGGATTTTAAGTGATGGGACACTGCGTGGACATGCTGACATAGAGGGACACTTGGATACATTCTAATTCCATTTTATACTTTCTCTGAGATGACGCTAAAGCATGCCTTCTGCTGCCTCTGTCTGGGAAGCACACACTATACTCATAAGAAGGAAGACTTCTAGTCAGGAAAGCATTAGTGGTGTAAATAACATATAAAGATATCCGCTGTGTTCATTTAAACCCTCCCTGATAGGAAGAGGGATATGACTATATCTATGATGAAAGCTTGTTATACTGCTCGGTGTTTAATTTCAGCCACTGTGCTTAAATGCCTGGTCAAGCACCCTGCCCCTATGGTTTAAGTCTTGCTCATCATGTTTGCCTTTCCTACTTCTGGACTTTGTGGGTTCAGGGAGAGTTAAGGTTCAATGCTCAGCTAGTTTAACCATGTGCGGGCTCCAAAGTCTCACCCTGGGGTTTCCTTACTATCCTACAGAGTGTTTTGATGTGTGTGTGTTTGTGTGTGTGTGTGTATAAGTGTACCTGCGTATGGGTATGTATACAGGTATGCGTGTATGTACATCCGCATGTGGGTATATAAATTAAATGTGTATATATCTCTCCATATGTGTACATGTGTATACATATTCAAATTTACCCTTGACTTTGCTATCCTGAGATGGATAGTTTTTCTCCAACTGAAGCCTGTAAGTGTGCGTTATAGTTCCGTATTGTCCACTTTACATCGTGAAAGACCAGGGGAGTGGGTTGCATTACCCAGTCAAGAGTAAAGAGTAGCAAGAACCCATGCCCCCGCCTCTGAGCCATCGGCCAACCAAGCCCGTCCTCTTTGATATGCTCTGGTATTTGTTGGATACAAAGAGAACTGAACTACTGTTCAATGAAGGCTCCATCTACAGTTTACTTGGGGGTAAAACTCTCTCAGAACAGCTTCCTTTGGTGAGGACAGGGGCTTACTGTTGATTCTCCCACTAGGGAAACATTGTGTGAGATTCAGCCCTGGGACTTGAGCGTGTCATCTGATGTCTGGACAAAAGTGACATTTTCAGTTTCGATGCTTTGCAATGACGTACTTCAAATTCCATCCCTGATAAATTGGATTCACCCTGAATCCTGAAAAGAGAAGATCCATATAAAGGAAGAGGGACATGTCGCTTTCTACAAGACAGAACCAAGAATCCACCTTCTGAGCTACATTCCGTGCTGCAGACATGCAGCCTCTAAGATGCCCAGGCCAGGCTGTGAGGACAGCATCTGTGTCTCTGGGAGAGATGATCACAGTCAACTGGGATGACCAGAAAGGAGTTAATTTGACTTGATGGCTGAGAAGGTAGTTGGGGGTGGGGGTTTCTCAATTCTTTCTTGGCTCTTAGGTCAATGGTTTGTCACCTGGTTCCCTGTCATCACAACTTGGCTCTGAGGACATTCTTTGCAACACTCATGGCTTTTTCAAGTTAAAACAAGCTAAGACCCACATCTCAACATACTCAACACACATAGTACTGAGTGCTGGGAGCTCTCTCAGCAGTAGGCTTGGATCAAAGCTCTCTACCATTTAATCTCTACTGCGAAATGATCTTTCTTGAATCTCCTGGATCTCCAAAATATGACAGAGAAAAAATAATTATAAAGATAAAATAATGCAGGGATCACAGCCAAGGAAAGGTCTCCAGGAGGACAAACGTGTCCCGTGTCTGGAAAGAGGGCACTCCTGTTCTCAGACTGCGTTTGACATTGCTGAAGGTTTTGTCTTGATTACTTTCAATAAAACCCAAAGTAAGGATGACTGTCTTGGCTCACTAAGCAACAAGGTTCTATCACTAATTACAATCCTTTATTATGGGTAGTTTAATAGGTTTATGATTGGTCATAAAACAATTCGGTATGGGAGTACATAAAAGGAACAGCTTATACAGCTGTGACATCTTAATATCCAGCCATTGTAATCATTTTATGATCTCTTATGATGGCGTCTTTTATTAAACTATGCACATATGCCTTTACATGGGCTGTGTTGCCGCCAAAACTGGGAGGCAAAGAGAAAAATCACATAAATACACACTAAAATGCCTAATGAGGCATCGTGAAAACTTCCATTGTCGGAAGTATGTCGACCAGATCACACGTGTGCAGTCTCATTACGGGTAATTATAATAAAATTATAAGTGCTGCAATAATTCTAACCTTGAAGGCACAATAAAGGGTGGTTAGATTTGCCTTCCTAGCCTGCACATCTGAGGCATTTTCTTCATTAATTATATTTCACGTTAGAATAATTATGTTGTGTAAGATGGAAATTCGGAGGCATGTGCCGAGTCCCAGCACCCTGTTCTCTCTCTTGTGAGCTTAATTATAAACACTACCTAAAGTTACACTCTGACAGACGCCTGTGTAGTCTGCAGGGGTGGGAGGAGGGGCTTGTTGTTGGTGTTAATTTTAGTTTGCAACCCAATTAGTTAAGTCAATACATAGGAAGAATGAGCATTGGGGCCCTGTGCCCAGTTCAGCCTCCTTACCCGGCTCCCTCCCACGGAGCACATAGATTCCCCCAGTCCTTTGGAAACAGGGTGCTTACTCAGAGAGTTTGTGCAGACCTAGATTTTCATTGTTCTGCCAACATCCGGGAAACTTATTTGTACAATCGTGACCTAAATATTTGCTTTCATTTTTCTGGCACACTGAGCGTCTTGTGCTGGGTTTGAAGGGAAAAAATATCTGACTTGACTGGGAATTGTGATCTCAGAGAGCAAATAATTTGGGAATTCAAATATATCACCAGGATTGAAAGTTTATTAACTGTATTTTATGTGTATTCATGAGAGCACGCATCCACACACACACACAGATGCGCACACGCACGCACACACTCCTTCTATCCCGAAAAACTCAGAAATTTGAGCTTTCAGTTCCAAGAAGACCATGGTTCTGCAGCACCCTCTCACCATGGGCCAGCTTCACCCTCCATGTTAGGATTCTAACTGGGAAGTTGGAAGTCACTTTAGAAATCAAGACAGGAAGTAGAAGCAACGTTCTGAAACAGCAGGACAATCTCCTCAAAGTAAACTTGCTAGGCGAAGTTCCTTACACATCGCAATCCTTTGTGGATACCTTTTGTAACTTTCAAATAAAATAGAAGCTTAACCCAGAGGTGGGTTAAAAAAAAAAAAAAGCAAAACAAAACAGCCACCCGTAGTTCTCCAGGGAATCACTTTGGTGACAAGACCCAAATGGCTTTTAATTAGCATTTAAATTGTTTGCATGTAAATGGCAATCCTAAAGGTATTTGAAAAGTTTATTTCAGATAGGACCCCCTGTCACCTTGTTTACAGTAACTTCACACTGGGCTGGACAGGATTTGCAGTTAGGGAACACCCTCCCTTGCCCCCACAGCTTCCCTCCCCCTCCCCGCTCCATCACAAATTACAAACCAGCAGCACACCAATTAATGAAGTTTATACAGAATTCAGTCAACTCAAGCCACAGGAGCTGTAATCCAAACACCAGCGCTTGATTATTATAATTTATTTAAATGCAATGCAGTGTTTGTCAAATTCCACAGGGCTGGAATCAATAGTTAGTTTAAGTTTATTTCAAAATACAAGCCCTGGAGCACCCCACCCCACGCTACACGTGGAAGCACAGCTGCTTGCCCTCCCTGAAGGATCAGAGTGTTGGAATAAAGGGTCAGGGAAGAGCGAGCCCTGAGTGAGTGAGTCCGTCTTCAGGTGAAACAGCTGGGATCTGGTTGGTCACCAGGCTTTCTTCAGTTCTTCCCTGGAATAGGCAGCGAGAAGTTCTGGAGACTGCCAACGTGGAGCTCCAGGCTGTCTTTCTGCCAGCCAGCGCTCTCAGGCATTTCAAGGGAGCTCCCATCCGAGGACAGTGGCCCATCCCCCTTGGGGGACAATGGCTCAGCTCCTTCAGCCGGAGCAAGGGAAGTCATTTCTCCGTTGCAGACCCCTGCTGGAAATGGAAGCACAGTGTGCTTTGTGGGACGGCGCTCATCCTACGGGAATAATTGGAGCTCCCAGGGAGCACAGTGGGACATAGTGGTCTTCCCGACTGAGGGATTCTCCTTCCCCTTCTGTATGGTCAGGCAGTTTGATATGCGTGTTACACTGAAGAGAGACAAATGGAAACTGTTGTCAAAACCTTCTTGTCGACTCCTACCCTGTGGGGCATCGGCACGGGAGAGCCAATCCTTTTCAGAGTGACCAGGTTCCCACTGGGCTGGCTGTTCTTGGGCCACCAGGTGTTCCCAACCCTCTAAGCAGCAGCTAGAAAACACAGCTCCTTGATTATGTGGGTACCCTCATCTTCTCTCAGACTACTTCCCCACAAATCTGATGCAGCTCTGGGTTTTCAAACATCTTTCAAATTAAAATCGTTTTTTTTCTAATTAAAAAACAAAACAAAACTTTTTTTTGAGACAATTTTCATGTAGCCCAGGCTGGACCCAGATTTGCTGCTTTGTCCAAGGTGACCATGAACATTTCCCCTGCTTCCTACTGACCCCCAAGCACTGAGATTATAAACTTTCACCGCTTGTCCTGTGATACTAGGCACAGAACACCAGGCATCCTGCACACTGGGTACATAGTCTACCAACTGAACTACATCCTTGTTCTGCCCCCACCCCCGTACATTGTTGTGACTATATATATTGTGTGTCTTTAGGGACAGATTTCCAATGGTATAAGTTTGATGCAGGAAATTCAACTGAATCTAATTTTGATAGCCAGTATCAAAATTCTCCCCAGGAATGGATCAAACTGATAGTGCCTGTTGGGTTTCTGTCAACTTTACAGAATCTAGAGTTATACAGGAAGAGGGAACTTCATCTAAGAAAATGCCTCCATCAGATTGGCATATGGGCATTTTCTTAAGTGGTGCTTGATGTGGGAGGGCCCAGCTCACTGTGAGTCTGTGGGAGCTGATGCCCCCAGCAGGGGGTACTGGGTACTAAAAGAAAGCAAGCTCATAGTTTAAATGAACTTCTCTTATCTGGGCTGATAATACTCCTTCTAAGTGCCAAAGACCATCTATCAAAACCCTCAATATCAGGCAAGAGAAATCCTCTTGTGAGTTATTGGTCAGGATTGTCCAAGAGCCACTCAAAACATAGACTTTAATTATTGCCCTTGAACCCCCTCTCCCCAAGAGGTGTGAGGTGAGTCCCTGTTGCTGAAGACACCATGATCTTCAGAAACAGAGTCTGGAGACCCCTGAACTGATCCTGAGATGAATGCCTCCTTCCTGAGGTCATGTTTTCACAAGCAATCAAAATGGCTGTGGAGCCCAGACCCAATGGATGCATCTTCAAGACATTTTTGCACCTAAGGTTCAGGGAACACAGCAGAAAAGAGGGCAGAGAGATTGCTAAGAACCGAAGAGCCAGGAAGTCTGCCATGAGATGGTGCTTCTTAGAAATGTCAGGAGCTGTGCCCAGGAAGTCTCACCAACATGACCATCCGAATGTGAGCTGAACAAAGACAATACAGACAGGCATGGTAAAGTGGATGTGGGGGGAAAGCCCAAGAGGCCTAAATCCTAGGCAGCTAAGGAATGCCAAGAACAGGAGAAATAGCACAGGGAAGAGCACACCAATTGGCTACGCAATACAAAATGGCTAGCCCCGGAAATGTACATAATGTACATAGGAGGAACACTCTACAGATTGAGGAATATGTATACATGCACACACACACACACACACACACCTGCAATCATGTAACAGCAATTAATGAAAAGAGACGATGAAGTTAAAAAGAGCAATATGGGGGACGGGTGGTTTGGAGGTAGAAAGGGAAAGGAAGAGATGATTAATTATAAATAAGTAAATAAATGAAAGCAGGTTGATTAAGTCACAGGCAAGCCATTCCTTCATGGCTTCTGATTCAGACCCTGCCCCCAGGTTGAATTCCTGCCCTGACTTCCCTCAATGGATGACTATGATCAGGATATGTAAACTAAATAAGCCCTTTCCTCCCCAAGTTGTTTTTGGTCACAGTATTTATCATAGCATTAAATAGAAGCTAAGTAAGATGCCTACCATAAAGGTCTATCTATCATTGGGCAGTGGTGGTCGAATGCTTTAATCCCAGCACTTGGGAGGCAGAGGCAGGCAAATCCCTGTGAATTGGAGGCCAGCCTGGTTTACAGAGCAAGTTTACAGGTTTACAAAACAGCTGGGGCTATTACACAGAGAAACCCTGTCTTGAAAGACAAAACCAAGCCAAACCAAAAAAACCTATCTATCTATCTATCTATCTATCTATCTATCTATCTATCTATCACCTATCTACCTATCTATATCATAATCATCTCTCTCTCTTTGTGTGTGTGTGTGTGTGTGTGTGTGTGTGTGAGAGAGAGAGAGAGAGAGAGAGAGAGAGAGAGAGAATGGAGCCTTTTGGTTTTGTTTTGTTTGTTTGGTTGGTTTTGGTTTTTCAATACAGGGTTTTTCGGTAGCCTTTGGAGCCTGTCCTGGAACTCCCTCTGTAGACCAGGTTGGCCTCTGCCCCTCAGGAGCTGGGATTAAAAGGCGTGTGCCACCACCGCCCGGTGAGTAATGGAGTTTTAAAACATTTGGTTCTCGTCACGTGTCAAACCCTGGGTGTCATTTGAGTTCTCATTCTTTAACTGTGAGTGAAGCTGAGCCTACTAATTGTGTTTATTGACGTGTTTCTGTCTATTTTCTATGAAGCTTGAGTTCACATCCGTCATTCTTCTTTCTATGTTTCTTAATTTCTGGAATTGTCAGTAACTCCAGAACGCATTCCCTTGTCCATGAATTAGGTAAGTGGAGGCATAAAGAAAACTGGTATGGGTGTGGGGGATTACATAAGCAAACTGTGTCAAAAGTGACCTGACCCAGCCAAGCCGCAGGGCAAGCTTCAGAAGAAGAGATTGCTTTTGACCTTTTGTTCCTCTTTCTCTTTCTTACGCAGTTTGTGTCTTGGGCATCCTTCTTTCGAAGGCTTGTCTTCTGTGAGACAACTCAAACATAGATTCATTTAGGTTCACAGGGAACCTTTCCAGAGATGTTTATGGAATTACGTTCTCTAGGGGAATTGACAACTGCTTTAATAATGTGACCTGGAAGCCACCTTCTGTGACAGTCAGTACAGGGATCCAGTGAGGATGTGACTGAGTCTGGGAATTCCCAGTGGGAAGGCTTGGGGAAGTTTACATCTACCAGTGCAATCTGTCTTTTATGTCAACAAAATGGGCAAGTGATGTACCTTGCCGTGTTGATGCCAAGACTGCACTGGGCTGGGGGGCTGCCAGGCAGAGCAGGTAGAGACATCTTCTGTGGAAGCCGACAGTCCCATCTCTCACCGCCAGGGGCAGGGGAGTCCTCGTGGTACCAAAGTTTTCCTAGATTCCTGTTTTTCACTCACCAGAGACTTTGCTGCTTCTGGATATTGGGCATATGCCTTATGAGGAGGCAATATTGCAACTGTCCCACACGATGCTCTGCCTGGGGTCAAAGGCGTCCAGTCAAGGACCTGTGCCTTTCTTCCTTTCTTGTTGTTTGCTCTCATGCTCCCCACCACACTCCTGCCTGCTCCTTGTTAACCATGCTAGGGAGTGCCAGGTGAGCCCAGGTTCTGCCCAGCACCTTGCACACACCGTTCTGTTTCATCCTCCCAAGAACCAACCTGGCTTCCTTAGCTGCTCATTGAGCCACACCTGTTAACAGTTCTCTTCAGAACCAGATGCCTCCGGAGTAGTCAAGCTTCTCCCGCTTTGGTATTAAAATGGGTTTAAATATTTTAATTACATTTTAAATATTAATATTTTAAATATACGTGTAAACATGCATTAATGACTCTCAAACAGAAAACTCTCAGAACCACTAAGCTAGATTGAAGTGAGACAATGGAATCAGGAAGGGCAGACCCTGCGCCTGATCTCTATGACTCCGGAGGTGAATGGAGGAGGCTGGGGCTACTGGACTAACTGTTCCAAATGCACTTGCCTTGTAAGGGCATCCAGACCTAGACTTGGTGGTTCCAGGAGTTAGACTGTGGCATAGCTATAGGACTGGGAGAAGAACAAGCCCCTGGGGATGAGCCCTCGGCTCTTTGTCATCTCCTTGGCAGTGTGGGAGACAGTTTATTGACTGTCTTTATTTCTCCAGATAACTTTCCCTCCTTGGCAAAGGCCTGGAAGAATCGAAGGGGACAGAAATGAACACCTAGAAGAGAGGTATGCTCTAAACGTACTGCTGGGTTGAAAGGAGTTTGGTCTAAAAGAGAAGGCTGCTGTGTCAGAGGCTCAGAATATTTGTGGCTAAGAAACGTACCCTCCTAGAAATCCATCCTCCAAGAGAAACACCCTCTGGGGGGACTCCACACACAGCTCAGGGTGACTTCTATACCCTTCCACATTAACTGCATGGTCTGCGGAACCAAGTGCCCTAGGACCTTCTGAGCACCTCTCTCAGGGGCAGCACACAGTCGGCGAGTGGATGTGTGCTCTGAAGATGTGGAGCAGAGTTGTGCCTTGCCACTTCAGGCCTCTCCCTTCCAACATATGCAGAAAGGGTCAGTAATGGGGAAACACTTCCCATCCTGCAGAAAGATAATTTCTGGCCCCATCAGGGACTGAAATCACCAACTCCCAATTTGTGTCTTGGTGTCGAGTTCCCAGACGTGTGAATGAAGGACAATGCGTTCATCTGGCTCTGAGTTGCAGGAAAAAGATATCGAGCCTTTGTGGGAACTTCTGAATTATAAATTTCTAGTGCATCTTCGACTTTGAGGTTACAGCCACGGCTGGGTCAGGTTGAAGGACTTGTCTCTCTTGGGAACTCTTTGATATTTAGAGCAGTGTTGAAGAGAAAGAGGCTACATTGAGAGCCCCGTGGAACAGGAAAAGATGGGCAGAGGACAACCGCAAACAAAACAAACCACCAATCCTCACCATTCAGTTCAGGCCAGACTGTTTGGGCGGTGTCCTGCATCTCTGAAACAGAACCGGCACATTCATTGTCTTCTTATAGAACTGGGCAAACAAGCCAAAGCTCTCACACGTGCTTCTGTCAAAAACAATGAAGCCAAAGCAAAGCCAGGCTGAGTTCAAGAACAGAGTGTGTGGATGCAGAAACGGTACTCACTCAAGATACTGTACCAGAGTCCAACCAGCCAAGGTAGAAAGGGAGGCTGAAGGAAAACCACTTGCATCTGGGAGCAATGGTAAGAGCAGAGGTTGTCTTTCCCATGGAAGAGCACACCAATTGGGTATCCAACACCAAATTGTCAGTTCTGAAAACACAGGCATACAAAAAAATATATGGACTGAGTAAGTTGTAGTCATGTATTTAGGAATACACACACACACACACACACACACACACATATATATATATATTATAATTAAACTATTAAATAGCAATTTATAAGGAGACTATGTATATGACCAAAATGGAGCAAGGGAGGGTACATGAGAGAGTTTGGAGAGAGGAAAGGGAGGGAGAAAGAAAGCAGTTGTATTATAATCTTTTTTTAAGATTATGAACTAGAGTTATGACCTTTGGCATGGGGGTGCTGAGAGGTGATGGAGTGTTTAAAAGACAGGGCTTCACCAGAGACAGGACCACAAGAAGGCTTTGTGCCATACACAGTGACTTAAGAGTGTGCTGGGGACTTTTAACCTGGAAGCCACGGGATAAATGAACTTTTTATAGTTTGTACTGTAACAACCTGTGGTGTCAGTGAGCTCCAATCAGTTCCATAAACAGTTCTTGCTCTTTGTCCATATTGATCACACATTCAAAAACAGGTCGAGCCTCCACCATGGGAGAGAGGGTTGCAGAGACTCAATGGGGACACCACCTGCCAAACCTGCAAGAGATCTGAGAAAGATGTCTCCCACAGGATGTAGAAAGCATGCTCTTTATATCGAAGCCTCAAGACAGGACAAGGAAAGCACTGTACAGTCGGGTCCGTGGGGAGAAGGTTGCTTCCTCTGCGGTGCTCCCCGGGAGCTTTCCCAGACACAGTGCCTTCTCCCCTTTGTCTATCTTTTCGAGGACAGATGTAAAGACCGCATCTTTGACATTTTCCTTCTCTTTCAAAGCTGCTTTTCTCACCTTGGCCCTACACTGGCTTAATCCCTTGCTAGCTCAAGCCACTCTTGACCTTGACTGAAGGTCAATCGAAGCACTTCCCCCAACACACGCCTCATTTAGCCTCATTTAACTCAACTGCCATCTGGCCTGAAGACTGTTTATCACAGGCTGGTGACAGCTCGAGGCCCTGGAAGAATTTTAGGAGTGTGACCCAACCTACGTGGCAGAAGGAGAATTACAAGTAGAAAGTTGAAGCTGGGTCTCCTGGGTTTATCCAGGAGAAAGGAGAGGGTGTGGCCCTTCCCTCCCATCCTTCCAAGCAAGTAAAGAGAGCCAGGTTATCTTCCAGGCCAAACTTTCAGAACTCTGTGCAACGTCAGGTTTCACTGGCTGTCTTGTACATGCTGGGACTAAAGTCAAGGATTTTTCTGATGGAGCCCAAGTCCAGTGCTATGTATTTCCCATCATCCTTCTTTAGTGTTAGCACCACACAGCTCAGGGGTGGTTTTACTGACCACTATTTTCCTAGAATCACATGGGCTAGCTCACAGGCCGTGTTCAATGTGTATTTAAGTGTATATATTTTGAAACTATATTATGTTTAATATACATACACTTTACATGTATTTCACATGCATACAAAATAGTCCCTGAGGACCATATTTGTTTGTTCCAATGTGTATGTAAGTGTATACATTTTGAAACTCTATATTATATTTAATATACATATACACTTTACATGTATTACACATGCGTACAAAATAGTCCACGGGGACCATATTTGTTTCTTTTTTTATTTTTATTTATTTATTTAATTATTAAACCATACTTGTTTCTATGCATATATATTTTTAAATTTCATTTTACATTCCAACCCCAGTACTCCCTCCCACAGCTCCTCCTGCTCCCCATGCTCCCTGTCTGCTCCCCCAGCCTGCTCTCTATTCACTCTTCCCAAAGAGTAAGGCCTTCCATGGGGAGTCAACAAAGCCTACTCCATTAAGTTGAGGGAGGACCAGGCCCCTCCCCTCTGCATTAAAGTTGAGCATAGCATCCCACCGTAGGGAATGGGCTCTAACAAGCTAGCTCAGGTCCCAGGGATAGATCCTGGTCCTACTGTTAGGGGGCCCTCAGATAGACCAAGACACACAACTGTCTCCCATGTCAGAGGGCCTAGTTCGATCTCATGGAGGCTCCACAGCTGTCAATCTAGGGTTCATGAGTTCCTGTAAACTTGGTTCAGCTGTCTCTGTAGATTTCTCCATCATGATCTTGACCTCCCTTGCTCACATATTCCCTCCTCCCTCTCTTTGACTGGATTCCTGGAGCTCAGCCTGGTGCTTGGTTATGGATCTCTACATCTGGTTCCATCAAGGGCTGGATGTAGGCTCTACGATGACAGTTGGTATATTTGCCAATCTTATTACAGGGGAAGGTCAGTTCAGGTACTCTCTCTAGTATTGCTGCTTTGCAGGTAAGGAAAATACTGGTGACTGAACACATGAGAAAGGCATCTTGGTCAGGGTTTTTGCTACCTAAAATGAAAATCTCCTATGGTTTAACATAAGCGCACTTTGGACTCTCATCTAACAAGGGCTGGAACTCAGTGGTTCTCTGTGACACTGTGGGATGTTCATGGCCTCCCTGACCTCTGTCCTCTTCAACAGTGTCCAAGAAGACATTTCCACGTGGCCCTCTCCGAGGTAGGATCCTTGTCGCTGGCTGAATGCTGTCCCTTTAAAATAGTACCTACTCCAGCTGTTCCTCCTCTGAAGCCAACATCTTTCCAGATGGAGGGGCACAGATTCTGCTCCTTTAATAACTTGTCCTTCTGGGTGTCTGTGCTAAGCCTCTACCACATATCACACATTACACCTTCAAAAATTTTATTTTATACTGATGCATTTGAATACTCTCAGATATATACATCTTGGAAGTTCATGTCCTGTCGGATCATAAATCCTTTGCCAAACCATCATTGTTGGCCACAAGGCATGCAATTTCCATGTAAAAGATTCTCGATATCCCAAAGCTCCCGACTGGCCTTGCATTCCCACAGTCACGCATGCACTCAGGTTTCTCAGCCTGACTTTCTGAACACGGGGGAATACTACTTTTGTTTGGGAAGGAAGACATTTGAGGAGATACTTTGAAATCATAAAAAAAGGCTTTGGTAGAGACCGGCGACCGTCTGGGTCTGCCTAGGCAGGGCTTGTCAGGAAGGGTTGATGAATGGCAGGCTCCTGAGGCCTCCCGTTTGTTTAGTGTTCTTGTTCTGCTACAGCTGCACACAAAACCAGCATTGAAGTGTCTGCCAGGAGACATAACATAACCTGGTCCGGCGCAGCCCACGGGGTACTGCCCCTAGAAGGCCAGATTGTTCCTCGGGGCCAGGCTCTGGCCGGAGATTCCCAAGTCGGGAAGTAGAGCAAGGCGTGCAGAAGTCTTTCCAGTACATTACACAGGGTCTGGCCACAGCCATCAATACTGGCCGACCTGACCCAGAGGATGACAGATGGGAAAGCAAGAACCTCCCTCAGCTATGAAGCTGGTCCTTCTTCATCCCGAAGCTGGGCGAAGCTGGGAGGTGTGTCATCAGGGGCTTAAGACTTCTGTGCTGTGGTCTTAAAGCCCTCTGACACACCACCAAGGAAGATCCACTCTTACCTCTCCCTCCAGGCTGGTGATTCTAGTTCTCCTTTCCTAACCTGGGTATTTACCACACCAGTGCAAGGTCACCAGACATTCACAGACACATTCAGGACACGGAAACCTCTATCTCCTCCATGGGGGCACCCCCCTCAACCATTTATTCATATTTTTATTTTATGTGTGGTGTATCAGTATACGTCACATGTCTGCAGATACTGGCAGATGCCAGAAGATGGTGTCAGATCCTCTGGAGCTACAGTTACAGGTAAATGTGAACTGCCCGGGCGGGTGTTGGGAACCAAACTCAGGTCTTCTGGAAAACTGTACCTGCTCTTAACAACAGAACCACCTAGTTACTTTCTTCCGCTAATAGTTTTCAAATGCTCTTTACACTTCTTAAGATAATTATCATGCCAATGAAAATGTATGCACTTAATTATTTATGCCTTATTTTAAATAGAAGTAATTAGGAAACAGATTCAAAATTAGCCTGTAAGGAACAAAGGAAGGATGGGTATGGATTTCAGCACAGTTTTCTCTATGAACTTTTTGTACTTAGAGTCAAGTCATTATCTGAAATCTGAATCTATAAGTTCATTTCTAGCACTTTAGACCTTAGTTTTACAAAGGAATATATATATATATATATATATATATCTCCAGGTATGTTACCATAAAATATAAATATATTACTAATAATACATATTATATTTACTACTAATTATTAGTTATATATATATAAGCAGTGACAACACATCCGGTCATTTTAACACACCTAGGTGTCCAATTCCAGATTCCAGCACATCTGTGTGTCTATTTCCAGAATTACCCCTAAACTGAAATCCCCATGCCAACTGAATAGCAACCTCCCATCCATCCACGCCCCAGTAAACAGCAGCCCACACCCCTCCACCCAGGCACACTCATTCCGCTAATTTTCCTCACGGGTTTCAGGACGCTGCACCTACTGTAAGCTGGGTCATACAGTTTTCCTCTGGATCTGGCTTCTGCCGCTTAGTACAAGGTGCTCCTGCTCACCCACACTGTAGCGTGTATCATCACTTCCCTCCGTTTGTAGCTGAGTGATATTCCATTGTGTGCACATTTTCTTCATCCACTCGTCTGTCACTAGATACTTGACAGACTGCAGGCTTTTGTTAGTCAGCATGGTGACAAAATACTGCGAAGAAAATCAGTTTGGAAGAGGAAGGATTTTTCTTGGCTTTTGACTTCAAAAGTCCAGTCCATGGCCAGAGGGCCCTACTGCCTTTTGTCTGAGGCAAGGGCAAACATCATGGTTTATCACCTCATACACGAGTATGTATGAAAATCTGAATTTCCCCACTCCTTATTTTAGGAAACAATGAGGAGGAATCAGTCTTCTCTTTGAACACACTGCTCATGAATATTCTTAACTAAATATCTCATACGGTCGCTGTTAAATCTTTTCCTTCTGTTTATTTGAGTGAGTGTGTATATATGTGTACACATTTTTTTGTTTGTGTTTTAAGATACGGTTTCTCTGTTTAGTCCCGAATGTCCTGAAACTATCTACAGAGACCTAATTGACCTTGAACTCACATGGATCTGCCTACCTCTGCCTCCTGTCTTTTGGCATTAAAGGTTTGAGTGCTATACTGGCGAGGTCTAGGAGATCTTGTACTGATGCCAATGAGCAGGTCAAGAAGGGCAGGCTTTGAGTCTGATACAACAAGTTTCAAAGAGACAGAACCTCTGGTATATCAAGATTTGGCCTCATCTGTAATCCACCACCATGGCTGAGGAAGGCACTGCTGCTGAAGGAGTAATGGACATTGACCAGTCCTTAAAAGAGATGTTAAAGATCTCCTTTATCCAAGGTGGGCTAGCACGCGGCACTCACAAAGCTGCCAAGCCCTCAGACAAGCAACATACCAATCACTGTGTACTGGCATCCATACAAACCTAAGTACGTCAAGTTAGCTGAAGCTCCTTGAGTGGAACACCAGATCATCCTAATTAAGGTTAATGCCAAAGAGAAACCAGGGGAATGGGGAGGTCTCTGCAGAAATCATCAGGAGAGCAAACCAAATAGAGTGGGTACTTACAGTTGTGTAGTAGGTAAGGACCATGGTGAAGAATCCCGGGCCGACAATATCACCAAAGGGAACTTCAAATGAAAGAAATGAACAAATGAAAGATTTGGATCATTAAAAAAATGAGTTAAGATTGGTAGAGAAAATGGATGTCCAGGAGAGACCATATACTCTCCCAGAAGTGTGATTCAGAGCAGCTTAGCAGAGATGAGCTGCAGGAAGGAGGAACTTGGCCAAGAGAGATCTAGGGAGATTAAAAAAAAAATATTTTGTATTTACTGAAAACATAGAATAAGTATATCAGTGTGTTTTGTAGCCAGTGGGAAAGAGCTGTTGTTCTTCTCTTAGGGCTCCTCATGACTTCTGTCCCATGACTTCTCTAGAAGAACTTCTCATGAAGATTTAGTGTGAATCTGTGGTAGACCCCACAGATTTATTTAAATGCGATTCATTTAAAATCGCATTATTCCTCAGCTTGGGCGTCAGAGCAAGAGTGCTCCTTAGAGACAGCACATTTCTGTCAGGGGATGGCAATGTGTGGAAGATGGTCAGTGGGATTCTGAAGAAAGGCCATGGCCAAGTTCATCATACTTACAAACTTGAACAGTTGGACGGTTTGGATTGCATAGCCATCCCATGGTGGTGTATGAAACATGGCTAATTTTTCCTGGCTACGTGTTGGGTACATTTATACTCTTTGGTTTGAAATGTGATCCATATCATCCACCATCAAATATGGAGATGCTTGAATAGTTGACGAATCTATGCTTTCTCTTGATAAATGTACAAGATATTTGACTCTGGTGAACTTATATGTGTGCAAGCTGGAGTTTGTGACTCTTTCAGGTCAGAGTGGCACAGTGCCTTAGCCACAGACACCCCACCTTTTCCCTCAGAAGGACAATGCCTCTTTCCAGTGTTGGCTGCAGGGTGTCTGCTCATGAAGAGCCTCTGCTAGCCTCGCTCCCTCGCCGTGAGGCAGAATCAGCTCATAAATACCTATCCCTTGACAAGATATCAGTTGAGCCACGTAGACCCCACTTCGTGTCTCTGTCCATATGTTTCTGTTATTTATGTACAGAAAATGGCATTTACCCCCGCACTCTGGGTGTTGATTAGAGCTTCCCTCCTGTGGTAGTGCTGCGGCCTGCCTGCTCATCACCCATTGGTAATACACAACTTTGTGTGGGTTTTCAGAGAGCTCCAGTGACCTCATAAATAAAGTGGTCCACAGTGTCATCTGCCCGCCGGATATGAGAGGGTGGAGACAGGGGTTTGTGTTTCCTGAGAAAGTTGTTGTAGTGACATTTCAGTATTTTAATAAATAAAGACTGCCTGTAGATCTGAGAGTAAAACAGTCCCACTGGTCAGCCTTATAGACTAGATTACGGTAACACACACCTTTACTCCCAGTAGCCACAATGACAGCATCTTTAATCCCAGTTCTTGAGAGGAATGTAACTGGGGGAGATAGTTCTCAGACACAGTCTCATTCTGAGATTCCTGGAGGCAGGATCACCACTTCAGGTTGAGGTCAAGGTAAGAGCCAGCGGCTGGCTGTTTTACTTTTTAGATCTTCAGGTTGAGCCCCGATTTCTGACCTTGATTTATTAATCGTGCATCAATTTGTATTGTACATAGCAATATTCTGACTAGAATGCAGAGATATTATACAGGCACGTCATCAAAAAGCCCTTTATGGGACTCAGTTCTTTATGCAAAAGCACCGCACATAGCACATTCCCACATGGACTGACCTTCAGCCCGTGGGCTGACTGCATGGTCTGCAATGTGATGCCAGCCTGGAGTCAGGGCAGATGTTCTGGTCAGTGGTGATTCTGAAAAGCCCAGTGTCAGACACCAGAGAGCACCTGACCTTGTCTGGTCTGTGACTGCGTCCACCTCTGGTTAACTCGGGTTTTGTCTTTGTCCTTTTTGCTACTATCATGCCAAGTAGGAAAGATATACATCACCTTAAATTTGGGGATAAAATAATTGGGATTAGGGTGTGAAGATGAAATGAGGCTCATCGGTGCTTGCTGAACACTACAAGAGCTTGGGTTGTTTCAGAAGGGAGAGAAGGAGGGAGAGAGTAGAGAGAGGGTAGAAAGAGATGAGAGAGGGAAGGAAGGGAGAGAGGAGAGAGAAAAAAGAGGAGAGAAGAGAGAGAAAAAAGAGGAGAGAAGAGAGAGGGAGAAGGAGAGAGAGAGGGAGGGAGAGAGGGGGAGGGGGTTAATAATTGTTTTTCAACTAACAATGCAATGCAAAATTTTCTGGGCTCTTAGCGTCCCTTAGTGTCCCCTGCATTCATATATACATCCATCCTAACAATAAATTTTCCTTTAACTTTCTATTTATTGCATGGAAACTTAACACAACTGCCTTTGTTTTATTCAGGAGCTTAGAAACTAATTCTTTCAATTAGAAAATAAAGTAACTTAATCCCAGGGCTACTTTTGTTTCTCCATGTATGAAAGGCAGGGTGTTCAGGCTACTTAATAGTGTAAAATGGAAGAAAGTAGCCATTTCTTTTCAGACGGAGCTTCTAAGAGCTTGTGTAATGACGGTTAGTGGTTCTTATCTTAGCCTGACAATGTGTATTGCTTCAGTTCAGTGTCTAGGGTGAGGTGGACCAAAATTGAATATAGATCAGATCTTGAACTTGGCTGTGGAACAAATTGCTCTGATTGTGTGGGATTACATGGTGCATGGATTTTTAAATGAAGCACTTTCTTGCCCTATTAAGTAATGCCAACAGCGCTGTTGCGGCGAGTCAGCCTCATTTCTTGAGTATTTTCATATATAGTCTTCTTCTATTAATCAATAGTCTTTTAGGTAGGTGTGATGGCAGCCCAGGGCTTCATCACTCGGAGCATTATTCAGATCATGTAAAATTTTGAGTGTTCCCATCCCCCTACTTTGTGAGGCTCATCACATTACACTTACTGCTTTTGTTGAAAAGTCAAATTCTGTCTTTTTCCTGGGTGCCTAAGCAACTCCTTCATTAAGATCGTGTTTCTATTTCCCATTTGCTTTCTTCTGGAATCCAATTTCGGGCCATTTTCTGATTGCGTCTGCCTTTGCTGTATTGGACTCACCCAGGCGTGTGAGGTTCTGAGAACCTCAGGAGTGTCAGGATGGAGGCTTAGGGATCACCTTCCTGAGCTTAGGCCACCCGTAGCTTAAGCCACTGGGATGTTTGAGTCCAACCTTCCACCACCACTGGATATGACAGAATCTCGTATGCATGGCTTGGTCCTTTATTAAAAGGTATTCAAAGGTGTTCATTTGAAACTCACTTTCACTGGGTGCGTGTGTACATTCAATTATCAAACATGGCAGCTGATGTTTCTCTATCCCAGTTGACCAATGCCATTGTGATGTCTAAACACGGTAGCGCGTGTGGGTCCTCATGTGCCCATTGAGATGACTCCGTCTCAAACTGTTTCCTGCTGTTATGGCAAGGCTCTCAAGACAAGGAAAGGAGGTTCAACTGGCTCACGGTCCAAGAGGGAAGTCCTAGGTCATGGTCATGGCACTTGACTGGTTTCTTCAAGGGCAGTTCATAAAAACTCAGAGACAGAAACTGGGGTTCAACCAGAAGGTCAGAGAAGCAAAGCAGCCAGCCACTGGCTCTTACTTCTACGTCAATCTGAAATGGAAATCCTTCCTCCAGGAATCTCAGAATGAGACTGTGTCTGAGAGTTGTCTCCTCCTGCTTTATAAACCTCTCTACTTCTGGGATTAAATGCACCACTACCGCCTGGTTTCTATGGCAAGCTACTGGGATTAAAGGTGTATGTCATTGTTGCCTGCTCTGTAAGGCTGCCCACTGTGGCTGTTTTACTTTTCTGATATTCAGGCAAGACCTGACCAGGCCTGATACACCTTCTGTTCACAGTAAAGGGTGGACAAGGATGTGGCCATGACATGCCCCTCCTACAGTGGACCTCATTGATCCTGGGGAGTGAAGTCACTCAGGTGAAAAAGGCTGGCGTCCATTCCTGAGGGTGCTACCCTGTGTCTCAGATGCCTCTTAGCCTCATCTGGCCACCAGATAATAGTACAATTGAAACTAAATTTCAGAGCCTACCACTGTCAGCCTGGGCTACCTGCCTCTCTTCAGAACAAGTTTCTTACCCTCTGTATATTACAGTGGTGCTTCTAATGGGGGAGTGTCCCTCACACCAAGAGAGTAGAAAAGTCTACCTGAGAGGGCAGACAACATCCCCAGTCCCCGGTTAAATGTTCTTTTTATCCCTGTCCACAATCCAAACAGAACTGTTCAAGCATCCAGGCTCAGAAGAGCTCTGAGATCCTCACAGGTACATGGGCCAGAGTGACCAGATGTGGCTCAGTGTCCTTACTCAGTGTCTTCACTGCAGCCCTTGGATACCATGACCAAATGCCACAGCTGATGAAAATTTCGTCTGCTCCCCACTACATTGGCAGAGGGGCTAACTGTGGCTAGTCTAGGCAGTAACAGTGATCAGTAATGTCAGCAATGGTGGCAGCAAGTGAACCTGTGCCTTGTAGGGCCCAGTTCCCTCCAAGTATCAACCATCTCATATGCTAGAAGCTTATTTAAGGACATAGATGAAGGAAACTTTCATTCTTTGCCTACTTGCCTTTGCCTTGCAACAACACCCATTCCTTGTGGGACTGGGCAATTTTAGAGTCTTAGACTTTCTGTCCACAACCAGTCATTTTTGGATTAGCTGGATCGCAGCCTGTAAGTCATTCCAATAAATCCTATATACACAGAAACATACACACACACATTCTATAAGTTCTCTGACTCTAAAAAACCATGAATAATACATATTTTGGTGCCATCACTGGGGTGTTACTGTGATAGGCCTGATCATGCTATTGTTTGAGGAGTGTGGACTTTGGGACTTTGAATTAGGAAAGCAGCTGAATGCTTTAAGCAGGGCTTAATGGGCCATACTAGTAGTAGAAAGAAAGATTGTGGTGCTGAGGGTGATTTGAACTGTGGGGACCTGGTTCAAGAGGGTTCAGAGGAGAGGAAGATTAATGTGTGGCCTAGATACTCCACTTGTGATATTTTGGTGGAGAATGTGACTGTGTTTTGCCCTTGTCCAAAGAGTCTGCCTGAGGCAAAGTTGAAGAGTTTTGGATTAACAGCTTTGGCTGAAGACATTTCAAAACAAGATACCATTGATTGTGTTGCTTGGTTAGTAGCTAGTACTATGTAAATCTGTAATGAAAAGGAGCAAGCTGAGAAAGATAAAATACAAAGTATACAGCTTTAGAAGAAAAGGAGCACCAGGGAAAAGTTTAAAAAAATGCCTGATGCTAAATGTAATAAAGAGAGTGGTGACTTCTGGGTAAGACGCCACCCAGCTAAACTTCCAGTTTATGAAATGGTCTAAGAGTGGTGGTGCACGCCTTTATTGCCTTTATTCCCAGACAGAGACAGTGGATCTCTGAGTTCAAGGCCAGCTTGGTCTACAGAACAAATTCCAGGACAGCCAAGTTTAGGTCGTGAAGAGAACCATCAAAAACAAAATGTTGAAGATGTAACTGAAGGAGGGGGCCATTTTCTAGCCCCAGCAATCAGCAGATCTTGGCAGCTTCAGACATAAGGTTCTGGCTTTAGAGTAACGGATACAAGAAAGGGTTTATAGAATCTCCCTCCATGAGTAAGGAAAGTCATTGAGGCCGGGCATGTGTCAGGGGTGTTCGTGCATCGAGGGACAGAGAGGTCATTGTATGAAGCTGTCCAGGCAAAGCTTGGATTGTGTTGGGGACCCCAAGATGTTAGAGATGGCTGAGTGAAGGGCTACCTTTTGATGAAAGCTGATAACAGGGAGTGGAAGCAGCCCAAGAGAAGAGAGTGTGTTTCAGTCGACACTGCTAAATAGATTTGCAGATCTGAAGAACATTTTGATATCAGACATGGAGATGCGGAGTTTGGCGTTTGCTCAGTTGGTGTTAGGTCTTGCTTTGGTCCAGCATTTTTCTCAGATGCTCTGTTCCCTCCCTTCCAGAATGGTAATGTATATCCTTTATGTTGGAAGTTTGTGATCTAGTTTTTCATTTTGATTTTATAGGGGTTACAGTTAAGAGGCTACGTGAATCTCAGGAGAGACTTTGAACTTTTTTAGACAGTGCTGATACTGTTATAGACTATGGGGGCTTTTGAAGTTGGTCTAAATGCATTTTGAATTGCCATATGACTACAAGCCTATGGGGACAGGGAGGTTCCATATACTCAGGAAACCACCCAGTGTGTCAGTCAACTTCCTGTTCCCTGCAAGATGTAGGATGTTGGGACCATTTTGAGTCCTGACCTTCAGCTTCTCTTCCCTGCTAGAGCCTTCTGATTGGAGTTACTAAAAGCTGTGCCTTGAGGATCAGAGGATGGGATTCTCACCTGTTGGCCCACTTGACTGCTGGGTATTTAAGCCTCCATGTTACTATGAAATAAAGGGCTTTTTACCAGTGACTATACGTCCGTTTGTCTGTCTGTCTGTCTCTGTGTGTCTTTTCTCAACCTCCAGCCCCTTGCTCGAAGCTTGCGAACTGTATTGTAGCGCACAGAGTGCAGACGGAGGTGCGGTGCGCCGCAGTAGGACACTCGGACATTTCTCCATCACCATGTCTACCTGCATGTTGCCATGATGGACTGAACCTCTGAACTGTAAGCCACCACTATGAAATGTCTCCTTCTTAAGAGTTGCCATGGTCACAGTGTCTCTTCACAGCAATAGTAATCCTAATTGAGATACCACATATGGTTTCTGATTTCAAAAATCTTTACCAAACCCTTAGGCGCAAACATTGCTTCAGATACTCTCCAAAGTGTCAGGGAGTTTGCTTTCATAATGGAATATACGGTCAGTCTCATCAGGGTTGGAATGTGGTGTGGAGAAAGCGGCGAGTTTTGATATAGCCATCTGTCATACACTCACACAATGTAATGGTCAGTATCGACTATCACCTGGACACAATGTAGTAATCAAGGAGACTCTGGGCATGTGTGAGAGGAAGCTTTTGGATTAGGTTGAAGTAAGAAAACACTCCCTTCATTGTGAGTGGCACCATAATGTGGGCTGGGCTCCAAGACTGAATACAAATAAGAAATGAAGCCAAGAGCAGGCATTCTCCACCGCTTCCTGACTACAGGTGCAATGTGACCAGCTGCTTCAAGCTATGACTGCCTTCATCTCCCCAGCACGATGGATTGTACCCTCAAACTATGAGCCCAAATAAACCCTTCCTTCCTTTCTTGCTTTTTTTTGTGTATTTTGTTTCAGCAGTAAATAATTAGCTAATATAATATGTTTATATTTTAATATTGTCTTTTGATAAGACCATCCACTGAATTCCATTGATGCCATTGCTGAAATTTATTTTCATATTGTTTGCGGGTATGTCTTAAGACTGCTGGATCACTAGGTGGTGGTGGCACATGTCTTTAATTCCAGCTCTTGGGAGGAAGAGACAGGTGTGAGTTCAAGTCTCGCCTGGTCTATGAAGCAGGTTCAAGGACAGCTACAGCAGTTACACAGAGAAACCTTGTCTTGAGAAATGAAAACAAACAAACAAACAAAAACCCAAAACTGCTGTATCTTGTATCCTGTTGGTCTCTTCGATCTTTTGCAGGTACAATGAGGTTTACCTAAGATTAAATGCAATTTGGTTATTAAAACTCCAAACACATAACACATACAGTGCAAATCCACAAACTGTGTTATTTTATTTCCAGCTTGACTTGGCTACCCTTGTTCCTTTGGCACTCCATCTATACTAAAGCATCCACTCATCAGTTTCTGCATAAAGCCTGCTGGAGCATGACTTCTGTATACAAATTAACCTTGCTGCAAATGCCCTTGCTTCTTCTTCATTCACATACATGCATGAGCATACACAGAGTTGGGTAAGGCATTTCACACCTGTAGTCATGACCCTTGGGAGACAGTGGCATAGGATCATGAGTTTGAACCCAGCTCATGCTATACAGTGAGATCCTGTCACAAAAATCACAGCACAACAACAACAAAAGCCTCTATGCATGACGTTAGACTCTCTCACCAGTGTAAGACAAGAAACCATCCTCCCATCTCCGATGATTGTTCTGGAGAGATCTGTTTATTCCTGATATAGTTTACTATTCACTTTCAATGGTTTTGACTCACTCTGTCCTATAGCTCATTATGAAACTTCTACTCAAGGTGACATCTTGTATCAGCCCCCTCACTCTGGGAGATTGCAGTTGGAAGCCACCTTCCTTTCTTGGATGACTCTTGTCTTAGTACTGGGAACAAACACAGATATATCATAGAGCAGCCTGACTTCTCTTGTGTCCACTTCCTTGTACATGTAGACCATATTATCCATTAGAGGACATGCAACCCATGTTAGAGGGATTGGTTAATTACTAGTGCAAAGATACCATAAATGAACTCTGCAGACATTTCAACATGGATAAGGTCTCAGGTAGAAAATGTTAATTAAACATGTATAAAACAAACATAAAGGGGACTTTGGTGGAATGTAAAAAACATTTAGGCAAAATCGTATTATCCTAAATTATGAAAAAGAAAAGCAGAATAATGCTGTTATTGGATTTTTACACAACTTCAAATAGTGTTTTGCAAGTTGTAGGAAGTTAATACCTACCGGGCCAAGAGACAAGACAACCTGAAGTCTGTCTCTCATTGTCAGAGGTCCTGATTGATGTGGGATGTCCTTCTGTATATTTCTTATTTTTATTAGTTGATGAATAAAGTTACTTTGTCAATGGATTAATAGAGTAAAGCCAGGAAGGAAATCTGGAAAGAAAGAGGCAGAGGGAGAGAGAAAGAGAGAGAGAGAGAGAGAGAGAGAGAGAGAGAGAGAGAGAGAGAGAGAGAGAGAGAGAGAAAGGAGATGCTATGTAGCTGCTGAAGGAGAAACATGCCATAACATTACTGGTAAGCCACAGCCTCGTGGCAATGCACAGATTAATAGAAATGGGTTAATTTAAGATATAAGAGCTAGCTAGAAATACACTTGAGTCATTGGCCAAACAGTGTTGTAATTAATATAGTTTCTGTATATTCTGTATATATTCAGGTATAGGTGGTTGGGAAATGAAGATACAGTCTCCATTTACATCGTACCAAACAAAGTGCTCAAACCCACAACCCTGAGATTAAGGTTTTCATGCTCTACTGACTGAGCTAGAATTCTGGGAAGAATTCAGCTCTACAGACTGACTGAAGAGAATTCTGGGAAGAAGAATGGTAGAGATGCAGTCACTGGTCAGACACAGAGGAAGCAAGATAAGAACGCCTTACTGAGAAAAGTTACCAAACCACATGGCTAGACATAGATTAGAATTATGGGTTAGTTTAAGTTGTAAGAGCTAGTTAATAATAAGCTTGAGCTAATAGGCTAAGCAGTTCATAATTAATATAAGCCTCTATGTGTTTCTTTGGCACTGAAAGGCTGAAAGACTGGGAGGGACAGAAACTTCCATCTACACCTGATTATTCATAGCCAATGGGGGCAACCACAAGATGTCAATGGACCAGAATGCCTTTATTCTGGGAGGGTATATAAGATCCTCCCCATTGTTAAATAAACAAGTCTGCTGTCTGCTGTTTCCCTTTCACCTGACTCCCATAGGCTATGTCAGTGATGCTGCACCTTCTCACCTGCCCCTTATTAGGAAGCTGTTAGGACCCAACTACAATGAGTAATTACAATTTTCTTTATGTATACATTTATTTTTTATTATCTACTGATGTGTATATCTATGTTTATGTGAGTGGGAGTGCAGGCATTGCACAGAGAAGAAGATGGTTTAAGATCTCAAACTGAGGGTACAGGAGATGGTGAACTGTCTGATGTGGGTGCTCAGATGCAATCTGAGGATCTCTGGAAGAGCAGCCCATGCTCCTGCCCAGTGAGCCATATCTCCTGGCCCTTCCAAATTTTGATGACTAAATTTGTTGCTTGATTTGACATCTGTTACAAATGAGTTTCCTTCTTTTTTTCTTCCCAGATCCTTTATGGTTGTTGTATTATTTACTTTTCTCATGCTATGGTAAAATAGCTGGAAAAAAAAAAAAACACAGCTAGCTTGAGGAGAAGAGGTTTATTTTGGCTCACAGGCCTCAAAAACATGAGGCTGCTGGTCACATTACAACCATCACCAGGAAACGTAGCTGGATGCCAGTGCTCAGCTAGCTCTTTTGTTCTTTTTTTTTTTTTTCTGGATGAATCACAGGTGTGGTGGGTCTTCTGACCATGGTAAATCTAGAAAATCCGTTAGAGACATAACCAGAGCCTTATCTCAGAGATTCTAGATCCTGTCAAGTTATCAAACAGTATTAACCATCTCCATTGTTAAATAGAACATTGGTTTGTACAAATGTATTTTGAAAGTTTGAAAATTGGCTTTTAAAAACTACCATTAAAAACTTTGAAATAATTGTTCAAAGTGTCTCTCTGCTCTTTCTTCCCTGTGTGTGTGTTCTAGCTTGTTCTTGTATCGTGTGACTGTACAAAAGACATAACACATATGGTTTGACGTTCTCTGTAGTGTCTAGGAGGACCTAATGGAGGGATCCTGGTGCTGTGATAAACTTGTTGATTATTTAATGTGTGTTGTGTGTGTTAGTAAAAGCAGGCGGTGACAAAGTTGTGACCTTTGTCCTGGTTTGGAATGGCTTTGCTTCTCTGTTCTTCCATGATGCTCATACAGGAGCTGGCCCATCTGCAAGTGAGCAGCAGAGAGGCCATGGGGCATTCAGTCAGTTAGCGGGTCCCCTGCTGAGAGTTTGTTCTCTTAGCTCCATGGACTCCAGATGGAGTCTTGACAGTGCTGTGAAATTCAAAGGTGTCTTAGTTAGGGTTTCTATTGCTGTTAAAGACACTATGACCAGGGCAACTCTTATAAAGGACACATTTCATTGAGGTGGCTCACTTACAGTTTCAGAGGTTCAGTCCATAGTCATAATAACAGGGAACATGGCAGCATGCAGACAGACACAGGGCCACATATTGATCGGAAGGAAACAGGAAGTGGACTGAAGCACTGTGCAGCACCATGAGCAGAATGAGAATAGGAAACCTCAAAGCCCATCTCTACAGTGACACACTTCCTCCAAAATGCCTTACTCAGGCTAACAAAACCATATTTCATAACTGAGTCACTTCCTATAGATTATGGAGGCCAATTACATTCAAACTATTACAGAGGGTGACCTCAGATAATCAACTAGACAGAACTTCAGGCCTTCTGGAAACCAGAAAGTCTTGAGACTCAGTGGCCAGGCAGTGAGAGAGAAAGAATTGGGAATTTCTCACATAAGTAAGCAGTTGATTGGGGTGGGGGGTGTCTTTGCTGGAGTGGAGGCATCTGACACAATGATAAAATCAGTTTTTAGATGTTCCATGTTTAAGAAGTCCTGATGTTGTTCAGATGACACGTTCACTGTTCAACATTCTCAAGCCATGGACATGGTCATGGGCAAACTTCTCAGTCCTTGGGAAGCCTGGTTCCTCCTTTCAGCAAATGTGGACATGAGAAGATGCTGATGGTTATTGAAGAGACAGAGCATAACAGGTTCCCTTCAAGGATAACATGGAAGAGCAATCACAAAGGAAAGTGCAGGATTAACACAAAGCCTTGTGTTGGAAAAATGAAAGCTTCAGAATATCATATGTACTTGCACACAAAAAGCTGGGAGGTCAGCATAGAGTCGACAGAACCATATTTTTTTTTAAATTAAGAGTGGGGTGGAAGGATGGCTCAGCAGTTAAGAGCATCCTCTTGCAGAGAACTTGTGTTCTGCTCACAGCATCCAACTCAGGTGGCTCTAAACCGCATGTAACTCCAGCTCCAGAAAAAAAAAAGTCCTTTTGACCTCTCCAGGAACCTGTACTCACAAAGCATGCACAAACATAAATAAAAAATATAAGCAATTATTTTAAAAAGTAAGAGAAGCTGCATGCACAAACATAAATAAAAAATATAAGCAATTATTTTAAAAAGTAAGAGAAGCTGACTTCTGATGACTGTCTTCACTCTTTTCAAGGTTGATATAAGTGGAACTACGCCTTCCCTCATTTACTAAGGAGATAGGCATATCAACTGTTGCAGTTGCCTCTGGAGATGTGGCCCTAGCCTCCCAAGTAGTGTTCTCCAGTCAGAGAGGTGATGCTGAGGCCTTCTGATGAGCTTTGGTTGAATCTGTTATTCTTCTAAGAACTGATGAGCCAAAGTACTTTGAGCTTAAGAATACTCTTTGTGTGCACACACCCATGTGTTTGTCTGCCTACAGGTATGAATATGTTCCTGTGTATGTACATTGTGTATATTAACAGATGATAACATTGAATGTCCTTCCACAGGAGTCCTCTTGTTTTTATTAAGTCGGGGTTTTTTCCTTGGGCAAGGTCTCACCAACCTGTATGTAGGTAGATAGATGAGGATAGAATGATTATGGTATTTAAATGATAGATTATAAATACATGATTGATACATAAATGATAAATAGATAATATATGGATGATAAATAGTAGGTGATGGGTAGATAGATGATAGAAAATAGAATTACATTTAGAAGTATTTCATTAATTTACAAATTGAGCACTTGCTGTATAGAATGAAATAAGTAGTATTCAAATATACACTTGTAGAACAGGGATATAATTTGCTCACATGTAAGTTATAGAGTGTTGGCTTAATTCAAGCAATTTCTGTGAAAATCTTGCTGGCAATTACATTCTTTCACATGAAATGAACCTTATCTGACTCCCTGATCCAATAGCCAAATGTGCACTTCACCAGGGAATCAGCTCTGGTCCTCCGGGAGAGACTAAACAATGGCAGTAAAGAATGGTAAAAGATTTTAAAGGGAAAATTATAGTTTCTGGAAGCTTCTACCATGATAATGAGCTCTGCATAGAGCCTCTGTTTCATCACTGGCATCAGCTCCTCTGCAGGCCTCTGACGATGAACAGAGGGCTTCAAGTGAGAGGATGTTCTCATTTGTACCACACAGGGTCCCAGCTTGTCAGAAATCCAAAACATTTGCATACTTGGATGTGATACATGGGCTCACAGGAGCAAAAGCAACAAAACAAAGCTTGGGGACAGAAAACACTGTGTCTGACCTGGCGGCAGGATCCATTGCCAATTCTCAGGACAGCCGTGTCTGAGGCTAGACAAACCAGCTGTGTGTCGGGGACATTGGGGGTCTCAGATAGTGCTTGCTGTTGCACTGGGAAGAAGAGCAGAGTGTTGCACCAGGAAGAAGAGCAGAGTGTTGCACCATGAAGAAGAGCAGGGTGTTGCACCAGGAAGAAGAGCAGGGTGTTGCACCGTGAAGAAGAGCAGGGTGTTGCACCGGGAAGAAGAGCAGGGTGTTGCACCGGGAAGAAGAGCAGGGTGTTGCACCGTGAAGAAGAGCAGGGTGTTGCACCATGAAGAAGAGCAGGGTGTTGCACCGGGAAGAAGAGCAGGGTGTTGCACTGGGAAGAAGAGCAGGGTGTTGCATGGGAAAGAAGAGTGGCAGAGCAGGAGGACGCTCTTCCAATGGCAGGGGAGTACAGCTTTCCATGGTTGATTGATTAGAAAATGGGTCGGCAGGTTGAGAATTCAGATTCTACTTTCTAGTTGCTGACTTTCTTCATAAAAAGCAAAATACAGATAGCGAAGCGAAAACAGTGAGTTGTGCCTTTATTTTTCTGACTCTGGTTTCTTCTGAAAAGGTTTTTGATGTTCTTATTTATGATATGAGAAAGAAACTTGGTAAATGTGACATTTAAATCTCTTCTAGCTTCATATCTATTCCTGTGATATAGATACTCTGTCTAAAAGCAAATTTGGAGAGGAAGGGTTTATTTGACTTACAATTCCATAATTTTAGGAATGTCACATCAGGGTCTTCAGTAGCTGGTGACATCACATCAACAGTCAAGAGCACACATTGATTGATTGAGCTTATGCTCAGTCAGCTTTCTCTACTCTTAACATGGTGAGCCCCTGACTGAAAAATAATGCTGCCCATACTCAGGGTGAGTTTTCCAACTGCAACTGACAATCAAAACAATCCCTTACAGACATGGATCCTAGCAGCAGCTACATGGCTTCTCCCGACTCTGCCTTCTTTCTCCTAGCAATCAGTTTAGTTTTCCCTGCCTATCTCTATTCTGCCCTATTACAGGCCAAAACAGCTTTTTTATTCATTAACTAATAAAAACAACACATATACAGTAGGACTTCCCATACCAATTCCCCATTTTCTTAGTTAGGGTTTCTATTGCTGTAAAGAGACACCACGACCATGGCAACTCTTATAAGGAAAACATTTAATTGAGGGGCCTCACTAGCAGTTTCAGAGATTTAATCCATTATCATCATGGTGGGGAGCATGGCAACATGCAAGTAGACATGGTGCTGGAGGAGTAACTGAGGGTCCGACATCTTGCAAGCAACAGGAAGTAGGCCGAGACACTGGGAGATAGTCTGAGCACAGGAAACCCAAAGCCCACCCCACACAGACATATGGGAGATAGTCTGAGCACAGGAAACCCAAAGCCCACCCTACACAGACATACTTTCTCTGACAAGGGGGTATTCACTCCAACAAAGCCGCCCCTCCCTAGTGCCACTCCCTATGCTAGCAAGGAGGCCAATTACATTCAAACCAAGATATCCATGACAACACATATCTGACTGCTGCTTTTTTAAATTCAGTTTTATAGTTCCTGTCTTTTATTTACAGATGAGGACTGTTTATACTAATCGTGTCTTATTGTGACTGTATTTAGACTTATCATCCTACTGTTTCCCGTCTATACCAGATATTCTCATCTCTGTTTTATTCATTTCCTGCTTTACTAGTGAGTGTATAACAATTCCCCATCTTTAATGTTACTATGAGGAATTATTCTTCGGTTTAAAGTCCTCTAAGGAAATAAAAGCCCCTTAGAAAAAGAGCTATTTCTTTTAAGAAGAGGGCTATTTCTTCATGGGTACATAGATTTAATTTCATATTCCTTTTGTCACTGACCCAGCTGTTACTACATGGCACAGACTGTACTAGTGGGTTCCAGTATCTGTGCCAAGATAAAGTTAGAAGGAGTATGTGTTGATCCATGATGGGCTTTCCTGGAGTAAATAAAACCAACAGGCATGGGTAATTATTTAGTTATTTAGTGATTTTACTGATTGCAATTCTATACTTCTGTCTAGAATACATCCTTCTGGAGCCTTACTGTAAAGTAAGTGTTAATATCCCCCAAATTTGTATGCTGAAACCCTAGTCCCCAGTGTGATGGGGTAGGCGTCTAGGGGACAACTGGACTCCATGAGCTGCACTGGGTGGAGCCTCATTGATGATGCCCATGCCCTAGAAGATATGGAAGACCATTGTCTCACCACATCCAAGAGCGTGCCACACCTGACCTTGGACTTCTGGTATCCAGACTGTGTTCAATACATGTTTGCTGTATAAGCCACATAGTCCACAGAGGCCTGACCTGATAAAGACAGGTCTTCTTGTGAAAACACAGCTTCAATAAAAGCCAGCACAGATCATGTCGACTTGACCATGACCACGAAGAGCAGGCAGCAAGTGCTGTAGCACTCCCTGTTCTTCTGTCCGTCTGTCTGTGTAAATAAAATTTATTTTATAAATTTAACATGTGAGTAAAATTGATTTTTCAGTGAGTTGGTTTTCTTCCCTTCTCTATTTTCGACAGCGAGGATCGATGTGGTGATTGTGAGTATCCTGATATGTGTCTTAGCAGCCTGTTCTGCCTGATATCAGAGACAGAAAACTTAGCTCCCACAGGCTTCTTGGGGTGATCAATACCAGGGCACATACGAGAGATAAGTCAGCAGTTTCTGCTTTGTGGACTGTGCTGCTTAATTTGCCAAAAGATTGTTGGGCACTGTAAACTTCTACCCTTGACCCTGGAAGCACAAGGAATTTAAAATGTGTGACTTCAAGGGTAGAGAGTCTGTTTCCATAAAAATCAATGATTGGTGTGATTTCTGTAGCAGAAATATAAATTCCTGGGTTAGGAGAAAATGCGTGTTTTTGAGATTCATGGTAATTATTCATATATATCATTAAATTATATTTGTTTTGCTTATTGTATATGTGAATAAGGAGATGTGAGGTCACCTTTCAGGATTCAGCTTTCTCCTGTCACCATGAGGGTCCCAAGGAGCACGCTGAGAATGTCAGCCTGGGTAGCAAGCACCTTTTCCACTAAGCCATTTTTCTGGTCCTGTCCATATGTATATATGGATAATGGTTGCTTCATGTGACATTTTTTAGACATGTTTCAATAAATTAACTATTTACTTTGTAAAAAAATATTTATATCATAGTGGAAATGGCTTCCTTTTAGTTGCATGGACAACATAGAGACCATTAATAAGTAATAGGTTTTACAATTCTTTTAATGGGAAAACAGCATCAGTCGCGCACTGTGGAAGAGTCCCTGTAAACATGTCCCTGACAGAAGCTTTGCCGAGAGACAGTCAGCTTTTACTTCCCTTGACTACATTGCCCAGTTTTGTCTCAAAGTGAGCGTGCTCATAGGCTCTTCAGTCAACACAGGCTGGGGTTCTCTAGGCAGTTTGTGGTTAGACATTAGAAATAACTTCACATGACCACAGTAAGATGGTACTTCCCACTGACCGATAGCCTTCGACATCTGCTTATGTCTGTAAGGTCCCCTTCCACAACTTGCAGTTGTGTGCATCTGTCTGCTATACACTTGCTGGTCTTCCGATGGTTCTTCTTTATAATTCTCTTTTTCTTAGCCAGACATGTATATTCTAAGTACCTTTCTTGTATTTTAAATTTATGTTATGTACTGCAAAAACTATAAATGGTGAAGTCAGATTCAGAAAACGTTCCCTTTATGTTACATACATTTTGAACATATTTAAACTATTAGATAATTGACAGTGAATTCAAACAACAGAACATTGACAAAGCATTCAAATGATCATGAAGAATTGACAAATTATTCAGACACTCTGCTTTGGATGTCTGCATGTAACCTGGAGATGAAAACATAATCTCCCTCTGGGGGTAAGAGAATCAAACAAGCTCATGAAATCACAGTGCTTAGAATCATGTATGTATATTAAAAAGCTGAATGGAAATTAGATATATTTTGTTGTTTTGCTCTGTCTGGATTTTTTTTCTGCTATTTGGGGGGTTTGGATAACAGTTATGCTAACATCTTGGGATTACTATTTTGTGAGTTAAAAATATCTATTCTGTTAGTAGTTATAATACATTTTGAATCAAATACAGGAGGTGCTTTCTGCTCTTTTATTTTTTGCCTTTACTCTTCAAATATCAATGAATTTTTATCGATTAATTTTATTTTGTAATTTACGCATGTATTTTGTGCATTTTGATTATTTCTGTCTCATCACTGTTAATCTTGCCAGCTCCCGCCCTGCCAGCTCTTTTCTAAATTCATGACTTTGGTTTTACTCAGGGCCATGTGTGGTCAGCACTGCAAACTCGACCTAAGACAATGACCTCCCAGTCTTTAAATCTCTCAGTAGTGAACAGTCCCGCAGTGAGGGATGGAGACGGCTCAGCCCCATCTCTGTCTGTGTGCGTCTATAGCTGCCCCATTCTTGTGCAGCCAGTGCAGGTACCCACTGCTGCTGGGAGCTGGTGATCACAATGGCTGTGCCCTACCAAGAAAATCTAAATTCCCTGCTTTTCTACTTCTTTTTTGTTTTTTCCTCCTCTTTCCATTGCCTCTCCACAATGTTCCCTAAGTCTTAGAGAGGTGGTCTAAATGACTACTTCAGGGCTAAACCATTTTCTTATCCCCTTCTACAGCTATGACTCTGCATTCATCCTTGTTCATTGGAGAGTAAAGCTTCTTTGACTAAGGCTATGAGTAGTGTTGATCTACAGGCATCAACAGGAATACATAGAAGATATTATTTAGTGCCCCACACCCAGGGCCTATAATATCCATCACCATAAGTTCTGGAACAGGTTCAAGTACAGGACTTGGCTTCTTTCCTGTGGAGGAGGTCTCACAAGCAGGGAACAGTTGGTTACACCCCTAAAAGTATTGCCACTATTGCATAAGTCGGTCCCATTGTGTTTGGTGGGTCAGCCGCATGGGTCATACAATTTACTGATGCACAGCTGGTTAAAATCACTGGGGTCTCTTTCTCTTCAGCAGCCTGCAGAGTTGTGAGAACTGGTCCGGACAAAGGAAAGCTGACAATTTAGTCAGTTTCTTTGTCTCTTGTAAGTAATGTGCAGCTTCTTTATCAATGGAATCTTATCATCCAGCTGTGGAGGGCAATCAAATAAAATGACAAAAGCTTGTTTGGTGTGTGGCGGGGGTTGGGACATCTTTGAGCAGCAATTCATTAGTAAGTACCCTACAATTGGATCTATCCATACACACATATACATCCCAAAGTTTTTGAGTTTCTGGGAACAGATTTCTCCACCTAAGCAGAGTATCTACCTTAAAACTTTATATGTACGCATGTGTGTGTGTGTGTGTGTGTGTATATAGTGCATGCACATATATATGTGCTTATATATAATTTATATATTTTTATTTAGGTACGAGACAGTAGGCTTTCATATGGCTCTGTTATTCATTCTTCACTTTGTCGACCCCTCCCCACAAACCCCTTGTCTCCCCTTTCTCCCACTCTGTCCCGGGTTAAACCTTTCCACCCCTACCCTACTTCTTCCTTTTTGTTTTGACAACTTGCAACTACTATCCTCTATTAAGTTATAAGCCTCTCAAAGCTTTATTTCTGATTTCCTGGATTATACAGGAGTTCTAAGTAGATCATGACATTATAGATTAAAGTCTAATATCGATGAATGTGTGAGAAAATTATCCCCTTGCCCCATCTCTGGGTTACATCATCATACAATATAGTATTTTATTTTCTTTTCTGTTTTTTTCTTTGTGTGTTTGTTTTTTGAGACAGGGTTTTTCTGTGTAACAGTCCTGACTGTCCTGGAACTCATTCTGTAGATCAGGCTATCCTTGAACTCACAAAGATCTGGCTGCCTCTGCCTCCCAAGTACCAGGATTAAAGGCCAATGCCACCATCACCTGGAAATATAGTATTTTCTAATTTCATACATCTACCTGAAATTTTCATAATTTAAATTTTTTTATATCTGAATAAACTCTATGGTCTGTATGCCCTACATTTTTGTCTCTTAGTGTCTACTGTCTCCCTTCCTATTCAGTATGAAAGCTCGGAATCTTAGCCAAAGAAATCACACGAGATGGAAAAAAGGGGGGATACAAATAGGGAAAGAAGTAAAAGACAGTATATATGCACATTATATGTTGATATGCATAAGAGAGACCCTAGAGACTCCATCCAAAAACCCTTAGTGCTAATTAATATTTCAACAGGATACAAAATTAACAAACAAAACCCAGCACCCATTCTACACATCAGAGAAAAGCACTCCAAGAAAGAAATCAGAGAAACATTCCCATTCACGATAGCATAAAAAGTAACACACGAGAGTGAACCTAAGCAAATAGCTATGGGATCATTGAAATGAAAACTTTAAAAATACAGGGAAAAAAGAAAGTGGAGAAGACATGTGAATATCCTTCCATGCTCATGAACTGGAAGACTTAATACCGTGAAAAATGACCATCTTACAAATAGCACTGTGAAGATTTAGTGCGATCCTGATCAACACTTCCATCCTGATCAACACTGATTAGACAAAAAATAATAATAATAATCTTAAGGCCAAATGGTTGCAAAAACTCCTGAATAGGCAAACCACTAATGGATGTGAAGGCATCACCAGACTGATCTCAAGATGAATCACAGAGTATTAGCAATAAAACGACATGGCACTGGTACAAAATCAGACATGTGGACCCGTGAAACTTGGTAAAAGACCCAAATTTAAGCCTACACAACTACAGGCACCCACCACTTTTTTTTTTTTTTTAAATTTCAGTGGGTATGAAGGGCGAAAGGAATGGGTTATACAAACTAGATTGGGAGGGCAGAGTAGAGAAGGGATTATGGGTAAGGGAAACAGTCCGTGTTAGGGTTTACTATGGCTATTATGAACACATGACCCAAAGTAACTTGAGGAGGAAAGGGGTTATTTGGCTTATACTTTCACATCGTCCTTAGTCTTGGAAGGAAGTCAGGGCAGGAACTCAAGAAGGGAAGGAAACTGGAGGAAAGAGCATATGCAGAGGAAGGAGATAAAGGAGTCTTTCTTAATGGCTTGCTCCTCGTGGCCTGCTCAGTCTGCTTTTTTACAGAACCAAGGACTGCCTGCCCATCAGGGATGCACCCATAATGGGCTAAATCCTTTTACATCAATCACTGACTGACAAGAAAATGCCCCACAGGCTTGCCTACAGCTGAATCTTATGGAGACATTTTCTTAATAGAGGTCCTTCCTCTCAGATGACTTTGGTTTGTGCCAAGTGAACACAAAACTAGCCAGCACAGTGACTAACACTAAAGTTCTTTGCAGAAATTGTATGGACCTATTTCTGTAGAATTTTCTTTCTACAATTTTATTATAACATCTTATTCCTTGAGAGTCTTATGTTATATACAAAGAGATATAATCATGTCTGTCCTCCTTTCCCTCCAGCTTCTCCTATACCCCTCCCATCATGTCTACTTCCCAATGGACGAGTGATGATCCACCAGGCCCCACTAATGATGTCCTTATATGCATGGTTGTGGGGCCATTCACAGGAGAATGAAACCTACTTGTGGCTACAGCATCAAAGAATGAGCACCCCCCCCCCCTGCAAATTTCTCAGCAGCTATCCACTGCCAGCACCTCCTCAGGAAGGGCTGGGGTCTGGAGTGCATTTAATAAATCTATTCTGGAATTTTGGTTGGCTGGATCTGTGTAGGTAACAGCTATCATGAGTTCGTGAGAATAATAAATATACCATATCCAAAAGATAGAATTACACAATTCTTATCCCATCCAGGTCTTAGATTCTTTCTCTTTTCCATGATACTCTCTGAACCTTGGAAAGATGTGTGTGTGTGTGTGTGTGTGTGTGTGTGTGTGCATGTGTGTGCTTTTTATGGCTAAATACCATCTGTGTCTAAATAGTCTTGAGTTTCTTCATGGACTACTGTCTACTGCAAAGAGAAGGCTTCTCTGGCCAAGGATGAGAATAACTCATTTCTATGGATATAAACAGAAATATTTGAAAGGCAATTTGGCAACATGAACATTTAGCAAAATAACAATATCAGGTTCTCCCTAGGGCCCATGACCTCCTCTGTAATAGGTTTTTGACTATGATTATAGTACCAAGTATGAAGTACCCTCCTATGGAGCAAGCTTCAAATACAACCAAAAGTGGTGAGTTACCCCATGCCATGGTAGTCACCTGAATCCAAAATATGTACACAGAAGAAAAGACAGCATCTTGAACAAATAGTGCTGGGAAAACTAGATGTTCATGTGTAGAAGAATGAAACCTAACTTTTATCTCTCAAGCACAAAATCAACTTTAAATGTCTGAAAGACCTCAATGCAAAGTTACCAAGTCTGAAACTGCTTAGAAGAGAAGGCAGGAGATATGTACTACAGAAGCAAAGGCAAAGTCTTCCTAGGACCCCAGTCTTCCAGGAAATGATGCCAACAGTTGACAAGGGAACCCCATGAAACAAAATGCTTCTCTGCAGAGAAGAGGCACCCTACTGAGAATAGGAGAAAAATAATTACCAGCTATTCATCTGACAGAGGATTAGTATCTAGAATACATAAAGAACTCAATTATCCATCAGGGAAAAGCAAATTTAAACTACTTTGAGATACCATCTCACTTCAGTTAGAGCCTCTGTTCTCAAGAAGTCAAAGAAGAAGCAGGGTCTGGGGTAAGGACCACAGGTACCATGACAGACCTTGAAGGTGGACAAAGTATGTGTGTGTGTGTGTTTCTAAATATATAAGCAGAACCTGTTCAGTCCATATTCTGTTGCTTGTATCCATATCACTGAAGGGATGACCACTTGGTATTTGTGGCCTCTTTCCTAGGGAGAACTATTTTTCTACTCTCAGCATTTCTCAGTTGCCTGTAGTTTTTTTTCTAAGATTGTGGCCTGAGGGAGGCAGCAGTCTGAAGCAGTCTGTCTGAGGATGCAGTCAGAGGACTCAGTCTGAGAAAGCAGTCTGAGGACAGGATCGCCCTTTTGGTCTGAGTGTTGGTAGAGTAAAATCTCTAGTGGCTGATGTCTCTGCTTCTCGATCCTTCACCTTTCACCCCCATGACTGACTCTGAGTTTTTATTATTAAGACCAATTAGACCAATTAGAGTTTGTGCTGCATCCATTTTTAAGAGTCTATTAACTTTTGAATCATGCATTTCACAAGTTTCATGTCACCACATAGCAACTGAGATCATCTCTGTTAACCACATGACTTTCTGAGGCTTGGGCATGTGGTTTCCAGAACTCTAATGTGGAAGATTTCATAAGCTCAAATTAGACTGGTGATCTGCTAACTGTGGATGCATTTGTGCAGATGAAATTGGTGCAGCAGTGGAACTATAAACACCATGGATATACCTCAATTAAAATATGAGCATGTGGTCACCACCATATCAAGACATATAGATGTCTTGAAAGCATTGTGTAAGACCGCAGTCTGGTCTCTGATGGGCCTTTCTATCTCAATGCCTGTACAGAACACTCCTAAAATTTCCACCAGTTCTTACTAGGAGACAGTGGCAGAAAACCGAAGGTTTTTATTGGAAGCTGTTAAAAAAGCACTCAAACTCTATTTAGAAAATATGTTTTGATTGACAGATAAATGACTTGCAATACTTTGTATTAATTTGAAGATGAATCAAATGAAAGCTTCAATATAAACACAATTGATTTTTTTCTGTTGACATTTTATTGGCAGCAAGTTTTCTAAATTAGAGCTTGGTAGGAATTTCCTATTAGTCTGTTTCATGCCTTTAATAAATAGTTTAGTTTAGCAACCTCAGAAAGTTAAAAGAACTGAAAGTTCAGATTTGATCTGTTTTCTAATTTGTTTGACTATGATGCCAAGATGAGGTCTTTGTGGCCACAGCCTCAAGTGGTCCAAGTCGGTGGCAGATGCAGGCTTTGCTCTTGGGGAAGGAGAATGTGGGAACTCATCCCTGGATCATGGCAGTTTCAAGCAGTTATCCCCACGTTAGCACATGAACCCTAAAGGGAACAAGATGAAGCCCATGATCATTTGGGAAGCTGTGTGACAAGCAGAACCAGTAGGGAGACTATTCAAGCAAGAGCTGTTGAGTGTTTATTCAAGCAGAACCTGTTGGGTGTCTAACCAAACAGGTTTTGTAGGGGATCCATTCAAGCAGGACCTGTACAGAATTCTTTCAAGTAGGATCTGTTGGGTGTATATTCAAATGGGACCTTTTGGGAGTCCTATTCATACAGGATCTGTTGGGGGTCTATTCAAGCAGGATTCATTGGGTTATATTCAAGCAGGACCTGTTAGGGGCTATTCAACCAGGACCTGTTGAGGTCTATGAAGCAGGACCTGTAGGATATCCATTCAAGAATGACCTGTAAAATATCTATTCAAGCAGAACCTGTTGGGTGTTTATTCAAGTAGGAACTATTGGGAGTCTATTCAATCAGGACGTGTTTGTTGCCTATTTAGGAAGGAACCCTGAAGCTAGAACATCGAGTACTGTTTCCATATAAGATACTGGAGGGTGGGATGTTAACTAAAGCAAATGCAAAGTCTCAGATGAAGGGAAGGTCTAGGTACATGGGGTGGGGGCTGGACAAACAGCCAGCACCACGCTGTGAAGCACAGACAGGGACTGAGAAGGATGTCTTATCTATTGTTTTAAAATACTCTCTCTGTATTACTTGATGCCCTGGAAGTTCTGAACACTAATCTTATTGTCCTCACCTAAAGATGAGTAAGTAGCAGTGTCTCCTGATAGCATCCTTGGTTCCCACAGAGGACAGAAGAAGACATCAGATCCCCTGTAACTAGAGTTCTAGGTACTTGTGAGCCACCATGTAGGTTCTGGGAACCAAACCTGGGTCCTCTGCAAGAGCAGTAGGTGTTAACCACTTAACCACTGAGCCACCTCTCCTGCCCCTAAAGAGTTTTCTTTAAAAAGTCTAGAACTTTTAAATACTCCATGTACTTGAATTTGTTAACTATGGAGACACAGTGCTTCAGTTCTGTGGGGTTTATGATGACAGAGAACTTGAAAAGCAGAGGCTAAAACAGTGGATAGTGGATCTGAGCACAGATGGAGGGGGCATGGTGGATTCAGATCACTCCCTCAACAAAACAGACTGAGATAGAAACAGCTGTCATTCCCTGACATCATGTATCAATGGGTGAAAGGTTTAGGGATCACAAAACAAAAGTTCAGACTGGGCCCTGACACTCACTATGGTGGTTTGAAAGAAAATGGACCCCAATGGGAGTGGTGCTATTAGAAGGTGTGACTTTATTGGAGTGGGTATAGCCTTGTTGTAGGAAGTGTATCACTGTGGACGTTTGAGGTCTCATATGTTCAAGCTACACAGTGTCTCAGTTCACTTCCTGTTGCTTTTGGATGAAGATGTAGAATCTGCACCTCATTCTCCAGCACAATGTGTGCCTGTATGACACCATACTCCCAGCCATCACGCTCCCAGCTACCTTGCTTCCCACCCTGATGATAATAGGCTAAACTTCTGATATTGTAAGCCACCACCTCAATTAAATGTTTTTCTTTATAAGAGCTGCCTTGGTCATGGTGTCTCTTCATAGCAATAGAAACACTAACTAAGACAATGACCTCAAGCTGAACCTTTCTATGGTACTCATGTCTTGATCCTGGCATGTCACAATCCTCTGTGATGCACAAGTTCTTGTATAGGCTGTGCGGCATGTGCCTTTGTGGCATCTGTGTCCTGACATTGACCCCATGACATGTGCCTTCTTGTGACATGCTCCTCTTTGGGGTGCATACTCTGACATGGACCTGGTGTTGGCATGTTCCTTCGTGGCACCTGACATACTTCTTGGCATGCACTCTGCTGTATCTGGATTCTGACACTGACTGAGTAGCATACCCTTCTTTAGCCTTCTAGTGTACCACTCTGTCTCCTGGTGCACTCCTCTATTGAACTTGGGTTCTCACAAGAACCTCATGGCTGACACAGGTGTCATGCACATCTTCATAGCATTGCACATAAGTTGATGATCAACACCACCTTGGAGCACCACAGTGAGAAGCAGTCACTAAGTGGTAATAAAAGTTAACTCCTGCGTTGGTTTTTCTCCAGACAGATGAGAAAACCTGACCATCTCTGGTCATTTTGAGGATGGCCCAAACTCCAGACTGAATGCGTCTGGCACTAGTTACTTTGTTACTCTTTATGGACACATAATTGGCAAGAAACAATATTATGAAGAAGATGCTTAACTAGAGGATGGTCCATCATAGTAAGAACAGTTTAGCAGAGACGTGGGAGTATGTGGCTAAGACTCCTTAGCTAATCTAAAATCCACTCACAGGAAGTAGAGAAGGCTATAAGATATGACTTCTTTTACTAATTCCTCCAACTGTTTTCTACCTTCCAAAGTTTCCACTACCTTCTACAACAGAACCACCAGCTGAGGATAAAGTGGTCAAGCCCATGAGCTTTGGAAGATAGGTCCCATTCAAATGTGCCATAGCTGGGCTCAACCTTGTATGCTTTGGTTCTGGCACCAAGTAAGCTTCTCATTAAATATGTAGTATTAACAGAAAAGACATCAGATACCTGTTCTGTCTGGTGTAGAAGTGAAGTAACATGAACCACAGGGAAAATGAGTGTAAAGAAGCTTCTTAGGTGTCCAAAGGTTTCCGACGTCTATAAAACTATTTCTGCTATAAAATATTGATTGCCCGCTGACCCTTACCAAAGGAGGCACAGCCAGTGCTTAACACAGTTTGCTCTTAACTACAGGTACTCTCCCACCCTCTCTGTGTTGTCATAGCACCCTTTGAGTGGACCACAGCAGGGTGGGAAGAATTTAATACTTGCCCTGGTGCACAGAATGGCTTCTCCTTATGGCAAGGTTCACATTGACTGAAGAAATGGGAAGCACATAGTCATGACAGAAAATTTCAAAGAATGGATTGATTCCAACTCCAGAGCTATCCTAAAGCATATTAACCTAACTTCTAAACTCTGCCTGACTAACATAATTCTTTCACAAAGTCACCAATGCTCTCCTTAGCTACTAGTCATTTTGCTGGTTGCTTATAAACAGCAGGTCTTCGAAGAAGCCGGTGTCTGGGTATGTGTCTTGTAGGCATGCACCTTCAGCCTACATTTCAGATCACAGACACCTCCTACTTTTCATGTGAAAATAAATATGGAAGGAATAGTCACTGGATCGAGAGCTTAACTGAACAAAAGCCAGCAGACTCAAGACTGGAGGAGAGAGAGAAAGAAGCTTGTTCTGGGTAGGGTATAGGGTGGGAAAAAGCAATTTAAAGACACACATGCCATCCTTTTTACCACCTTCCATTTAACACTACAGGCAATGAGAACACATTCCCACTCTGGCCTTTATCTAAGAGTTTGAGTGTCCTCAGCATGGACAGCATCATCCTACCCCAGTGTTCCCTGCTCTGAGGGCAAAACTTCACACGCCTGGACATACACTCCTGAAGGGCATGTGTCCAGTACCTCATGGCTAGCACCTCTGCATCATACATCTCTTTTGGTTCAAGCAAAACCCAAATCCTATCCTGCTTAAGTTCCTGCAACTTGCGCGGACTACCCCGATTCTCAGTTTGAGGAACCAGAGCCCAGAGACAAAACTAAAGATGGTGTCCTTGGGTTGGTCATGCCAACCAGAATGTGGACGTCTTCACACACACCTACTTCCGTCACCCACTGTGATGCTGTATTCATCTATTTCCCATCCCTCGTGACCCAACACTCCTTTGCCACCATGGAGAGAAGAGCATCTTGACCTCTCTAACATAATTGTTCTCAGTCTTGCCTGTCCACGGCCTTCATCAATATCTACATGCAGGCATCATGGTACCCTCATTAAAAACTCCAGGGAATGTTTCCAGGGCAAGCCTGTGTGGTTCTCTCTCTCTCTCTTTTTTCATAACTACCAAGTTACAAAACACAGGAATGATGGGTGTTTGGATTTAATCAGAAGCCTGGTTAACTGTTCTTTCCTCTTCTCAGTAGACGGTTCTCTATTCATATGCCGGTGGCCAGGCAGACTTTCCTCCCTTTCTGGCAAGTCACTGTGGCCGACACATGGGGGGTGGGTGTCAGCTTTTAATTGTAACTGTCTTGCAGAGCGGTGTTGTTTTAATATCCTGTATAGATTTTTATGTAATACACTTACTCGCAGGCAGCCCGAAGCAAGAATCAATTCTGTGAAGGGCTCTTCTTTTGTTAAAAGCCAATCTTGTTTTAATGATGCATGAAGAAATATTCTAGCATTGACATTTTTCTGTCAGGTTTCTTTTGAAAAATCAATTAAGATAATACTGCTTTGACCTAGTTATCTAGTTAATGCTTATTAGGAATGTAATATGATTTACTGTCAGCATAATAATTTTTGTATCTTATCCCATTAGCTTGTGCATATTTCAAAGTGTATCATACAATGGTCACTTCTTAAAATGTAATGTAGCAGAATACATTAATTAGACAGACTGGGGTCATTAGACAGGAGCTATTTCATTGGCTCCTTGTATCAAATTTGTGTACAGTTTCTACCAAGATATCCTGTTATTTACATGTTCGAAAAACTAGTTCTTAACCAGTGGACTTAGTCACTTCGTGACCAACCTTCCTTCTACGAATTACAAATAAGGATATTTAGTGTTAAAATGGTCGGGTCCGGGGTCAGTCATTATGTGTGAAATTTAAGCAAATTAAGCCTCAAAGTAAGGGCAGTAGCCTGGGCAGTGAACATCTGGGATGCAGCAGACATGCTGTGGGAATCACAAAATATGCAAAATCCAGTCCTCTTTAAAAATGGTTCCTGTCTCTCTTTGTTGCCTTTGTGTTAACGACTGTCAGTGGCACCGTTTGAAAGAAGCGCTCACCGAGGCCCTTCCAGGGAAGGCATCGATTTCTTCCCGTTCGGGATTTGGTGGTAACTAGAGGCAGCGTCGCCACAACCTCGTTAAGTGGAATCCAAATTAAATCTCTTTCTGCTTTTATGTTGGCGGACGGAGATCTGCCTGAACGTTAGGACGGGCACTCGTGCTGGGGCTCTGCTGGTAGCGAGGTACCTGGTAGCGAGGACACTGGGTTTCCTTCCGGATCAATGTTCTTGCTGAGATGGAAGCCCATTCTTATCCCAGCTTTCAGCAGGCACCACACCAAAACGTCTTTTTTTCCTGTCTCCCTGGCTGGAGCTCACCCTGACACAGCTGCTGCTAGTGCCTGGTCACGGGGTTCTTTGCTGATCGACCTCACCTTCACCTGCTTGGCACTCTGAGTTGTTAGCACAATTGGATCCCACACTCCTGATCTGTGTTACCAACGCTCTGCACAACAGCAAACCTTTCGATGTGTGCAAAATATACAGGTCCTCCCATTTCGCTACTTAGGATTGATAACGAGCCAGTATAATGAATAAAGAACAGGGCAGCCCATCCATGAGTAAAGACCTTCCTACCTTCTCCGGGTCTGCTCACTCTCCACACTCCCTCCGTCTATAGAATCCTCTATCTGAATCATTAGGAACCACTTTGAGTCAGATGTCTGCCGTCCATCATTGCAAATTCACCCCGAGAATGTTTGCACTTAACAGAAATGATGGATTTGTGTGGCAAGCTTCGCAGAGCCTCCTCCCTAGCCTGGTAACGTTTTAATTAATTAAGAGAGGGAAAAAAAAATCAATGAACATGGGCTCTGTTTCCTAAAGGATATTTTATATTTTCTACTTTTGTGTTTTAAGATGAAGATTTTTTTGTTTCTCATTTTTGTTTACTCATAATTAATTTCACTTTCTCTTTCCCAGTTCCCTCACTCATATTCTCTCTCTCTCTCTCTCTCTTTCTCTCTCTCTCACTTCCTCCCTCCCTCCCTTCTTTCCTCCCTCCCTCTTAAAGTATATTTCTCTAGGGGCATTCGGGGTCCAGAGGGTCGCTGGCCATTCCACATGCACAGAGCGTCTGCATTCTCTAGACCTATATCTGAGAAAGTCGAAGCTCATCTGCCTAATGTGATGGCTTCCTGAAAGGCTAGAGGGGACGGAGCTGGAGGTGCAGCTCAGTGCTGGTTCCTCTGTGAAGCAGACACGACGGGCACAAAGGACTGTGGTAGTGGATGGGGCATCTGCCCACAGACTTAATAGAAAGTCCTTGTCAATAAAGCCCAGGGAGGCAGCCGCTGTGAGCTTTGCCTGCCTGTCCGTTTGCATACGGGCTCTGGGCTGCCCAGCACTGGGTGTGCCACTTTTAAACACCCAGTTAATTGACTTGATAGGGAGGTGAGCTCCTTTCTGAGTGAGGCTACTGCAGATGGACTGCGGTTTTAATTATGAGAAGCGTTAACTGTGGGTGGCAATTGGGAGCCTGAAATCATTGGCTAATAATCATTGATCAAACGTGGATTCCAAATAAAGGATATTAGAGCAGTAGACACGAACAGCGCGCTCTGGATTCCGCGTTATTATCTCTTGCCTAACTAGGTACTTTCCTGCGTATCTGAACTCTTTTGCCTTTTAACTGTGCCTGCTGTTGCTATGGCAATGGCATAATTTTTGTAATGGTCTAAAAATGACACTGGCATAGATACTGACAGATAGGAATTAATTCACTAACAAGTAATTATGTAGCGAAATGTTGACTGCCACGCAGAAGGTGTGCGGTGACACATTTTCTGTTTTCCAGGGCTGGCAGTAACATTAGCGTTGGTCATTAGTGGTAGACATCTCCGTACAGTGTTGGATACAGACTTATATGCAGACCTATTTAGTTACCTGTGTGACAGCCTTGTTCAGGACACCAGAAACAGCTGTCCCAGCCTGTATGAGCCAAAATAATTAGGCCTGTCATCTTACCGCTCTGATTCCCCCTTCAACCTGCCCACAAAATGCAAATATTGTCTTTCATTGTCACAGTCACCTTGACATGGATATTGCCTTGGCGCATAACTGGATGAGATGACTCCGAATTTGCATTGTTCGTTCTAATAAATTTGCTTTCCCTCCATTGCGTGGCAGGGACCCATCAGATAAAGTCTCCCGGAGTGTCATCAATCACCGGTCGTGACAGACGGCTTTTGCCTTCATTTGTTACATACGAGAACATGCTTAATTATTTGTCCTGTAATTAGTTGGGAAAATGTCAGGAAATGTCAGCTCTCTGTTCGCTGTGGAAGGACTCGGCTTGAAAGCAAGGATGACTGAAGTGTCATTAATGCTGCCTAACTAGAGGCAGATCAGCTGGGGAAAGTGAAAGCCCCTAAAAAAGTAATCATGGCGAGTTACAGAAAATGGAAAACCAGCGCCCACAGTGAGGCGTGTGGCCCATTAGCGAACACCCATGTGTTCTGTAGCTGGTCTCCACAATGAGCTACCCGGAGGACGAACAGACCCGACCGAGAAGAAGCCTCGTGGATTGCTATTAGGTCCGGCACCCTCTCCCCAGCAGTTCCTAAGCCAATCACGCTTGATGTGTTACTGTAAGGGCTCCTGGTATTTAATTTAAGGATTTAAAGCCCATCTTAGCATTCGGTCCGCGCCACACAAAGCCAAGGTGGGCTGCTCTGCATTCATCGAGGAGGGGAGGAACGGAAGGCGGGCGTCAGAACTGTCAGTCTCCTCTCAGAACCCCGCTAATAAGAGTAAATCACCATTCATCACCTCTTGGCAACAGAATGCACGAACACAAACAAAACGTGGGAAAGAAGCAAGGCACGCAAGCCACGCAGTTGTCTGCAGCCGCCGAGGAAGTTCAGGGGCGTGCTGCTTTGCCCACACCCAGAACTCCACCAGCAACGCATTGTTTCAGCAGCCGGATTTGAGACCTCTGTGATATTTACTAGCTAACTAAAGGAGGGACAGATTCTTCCGGAAGAGAGAACGATTCTCTCACGTGACAGGTAGCTCTGTTTTAAAGCAGACTCCACTTAGGTTTTTATCAAGCTTCGGAAGCTGGGACACCCTACCTGTGTGTGTTCCCTGTATCTTGTGGCTGATGTCCTTGGCCACGGTGCCTAGAATGTGTGTCATACAAATGCTACCGGTGGTTCTGTGTTGCCCCAAGTATTCCCACAACCCTTCATCACCATCCTTGATTTCCACGTTTCCCTGTTTGGAGAATAAGCAAATCATCCAGGACTGCTAAGCTGACAGGGTGTGGCGCAGTGACTACTCACTTGCCTCTGGAGGGCTTTGTGGACTAGGGAATGGTTAAGTACTCTGTGAGGGAGACTTCAGTGGTTCTCTGCAAATTATATTTAAAGCGAGGCTGTCTGATGCACAGACCTCCACTCAGGATGGAGAGCAAGCTCCACAAAAGCGCAAGACCGGGGGTCTCATCTCTGCTGTACCCCTGGTAGATGAGACTTTTTGCTTTATCTAGTGTTATCTATCTTTCAAAGTTTAGCCGTGGGTAGAGCCAATGCATGGAAGGAATGTGGTATGCACAGGTGCCCAGTGAGCACGTGTTACTGAGATTCCAGTTGTTAACAGGGTCACTTAGTTCAGAGGTCCAGCTCTGTCTAGCAAGTGCAAGGCTCTGGGTTTGGCCCTTAGAATTGAAAAATAAAGAAGGCTTTTTGAGAGGGAAGGAGGAAGGGAGATAGACACACACACACACCACACACACGGGGCAGGGGTGGGGTGGGGAATACAGTCATGGTTACTGTGAGGTGGCTGTCCTTCAAAGATTATTTTCATTTCCTCTTCATCCCATGCGTCAGACCAGCCCCACTTTTCCTGAGGGGAAAGCCTCTGTGTGGTCCCAGGTTGGGGACTCCTTTATTCTCTTTCCCTTTAAGAACTCTTTCTGCTGGGCTTTCAAAGGCATCTTGGGGTTGATGTTGAAAATTCCAGCAATTAACCACACAGAAGAACAATGTTCCCTTCAAACATTCTGGGATGTCCCTCATTTCTTACAGGTTGAGCATTTTCTAATGAATACCGAAAGACCAGTAACGCCTCCTTTTGTTGATGAAATCTTAGGACATCCCTGTCTCGTGGAGCAGAGAAGGGGTAAGAGCAGGAACACTTCCAAACCATCTCCTCAACTAACAGTTGGGTGGGGTCCACAGAGGTGCCGTGATGGGCGTAGCTCCCCTGGACCACTCCCTGATGGAGCAAATAGAGACAGGTTCTGAGGATGGCAGCCAGACTAAAGGAACTTTGTCTCTCCTCCAGGACAGAAGCCTCCCCTGTCCTCCACAAGAGAGAAAGGTCCTTTCGTTTCTGTGAGATTTAACTCTCAGAGCCAGCCTAGGCCAGGATGGACCAACGGGACCCCAGACACAGAGCAGGGCGCTTGCAAGGCCTGACAGTTTCCTGAGGGGGGTTAGCAGGATTGTCTGTGTTAGCAACGTTCTCACCGGAGCGACACTGCACAAGTTTACACCCACAGAGCTGTCCTTGTCATTTCTCTTTAGTCATCGCTGCAGGGGGGAAAACGCAGACAGACAGACAGACAGTCAGTCATGTTCTGGCTTATTAATAGAAAGCACAGGATATATTCATTTAGTCTAATAGTCCAAGCATGCAGGCTCACCCTCCTCCTTAGTGCAGACTGAACACACACAGCCTATGCCACACTCCCTGCATGGGTGGGGTCGGAAGGCAGGGACTGAAAGAATGAGGCTGTCTGCCTCTCAGCCTGGCCTGACCTGACCATCGGTTCAGGGACACAGGCTGTCCACCCACAAGGCTGCCTGCAGAGTAAGAGGCCGGTGCTGGGAGGTCAGGCTGTGCCCTGGAACCCTCTGCTGGCTCCCCAGCTGCTGCTTCCTGCACTCAGGCAGCTGTTCCCAGCGGCTGCGAGAAGACAAATCTTTCCGGGTGCTTTTGATAAAATAAATCACCATCATTTGGATAAGGCACATTTTATTAGTAGCAGAAAACCCACTTGGTGGATTTCTTTCTCCATATATATAAACGCGGCCAGTCAGGCTGTGAACGGCAAAGTTTGCCAGCGTGGCTCACAGTCCCGTGTATTCTCCCCTCTGCATGTTTTTTTTTTTTTTTTTTTTTTTTTGCGAATGAGGCAAGAGTGACTTGCTAGTCTGTTTTGGAGGATCAGTATGGATTCTGTTAAAGACAGACAAAGAAAGAGGTCAGCAAACCAGACCTCTCTCTTGAGTAAAGGCATTTTGAACACACCCGAAGCGACGCTCCCTGGAGGAGTTGTCTGTGGACCTGCAAGGCTGCAGCTCTAAGCCCAGAAGCTGCCACAGCTCTGGGTCTGCAGGTTCCCGGACCCGGTGCATATTTTATGAAATGATTAATGCCGGAAAGGAGCTCACATTTTTGCATTTCCATATTTAAGCATACATAATAAATCGAGAATTCTTACAAACAGATAAGACCGGTTTAATAGCATTATGGACAAATAACAATACAATAAGCTGGAAACAATACATTTAAGAGGAAGAGGAACACCGCCGCGAGGTCAGACAATATCTCCCACAACATTGGGAGAAGGCTGTCAATTGTTTGTATAACGTACGACGGCAAAGCCTCTTAGAACGTTGTTAAGTCTTTATTCAGTAATACATTATCATGCATATTTCATGGCAGGGATTACTAAGGCAGAATTGTGTGTCATTTTTGTTGTATGTCTTTATAATTACACCTTGAAGCCACCACTAGGTTTTTTTTTTTTTAAACTACATATTCATGAAAAGCGGACTTGTAATTTGATAAAGGGGAGCTTGTGTTCCCGTCTCCATTCAAACGGCATCATGAAGCGGAATAGAAGTAGGCATCTGTGTTCTCCGGCATTAATCTCCTCAAGCACATTCCGGCTGCTGTGATGTGCAGTAGGGAGATAAGTCCTGAGCGGGCTGGAGCCGAGCGGGCCAGACAACTCTATTATTGGCTTCATAATTGCTTAATTAAACTTTTGTCAGTAATCATTATGGGGGCAATAGAGCTGTTAGACTGGCTTCTGTTAAGCAAAAATCAATAAACTGTTGGAGTTAATTTCGCTGTATTTTTTGTCCTGCAAATGAAATTCATTGCTCCCGGTTAGTGATCTGTGTGGCTGCCGCCCGGCTGATATGAACAGCCATCACCATTTGAATTGAGGGTATTCAGTAGCACATGAATATGAACAAATGGCAAACATAAATCTCTTGCATGAAGTACACCTCCTACCCCTTTATTATGGAACAATTGACCCATCTAAAATGAATTCTAATGCCAGGAAAGCGTTTAGATTTAAATTACACCATGGTCCTCTGGATCTGAAAGATGGCAGCATAAAAAAGATTAATATGCTAATTATTTTTCTCCTTATTTTTTTTCCTTCGACATCCATGGTGGGGCATTGTGAAGCGTGTAAATAAGATGACGGTTTTGTCAAGAAATGGCTCCGAGGCACACTATATCCCATTGCAATTTAATTTGTTTATTCAAAACCTCACTCCAGATTTTAACTGTGTTCGCAATAACACTTTATTTTTTCACGTAATGTTTTCCTTTCACCAAGAATTCCTGGGAAAGTAAAGCATGTTTTTGTTTATTGAAATGGATTTAATGGTATTATGAATGATGATGTGCTTAACCGAGGCCGTATTTATAAATTCCTGTCAAACTTTTATTTTCTTCTTCTCTTCCCGGGTTTCTGGCATCGATCGTGGCAATGCTGTGTCTGTCTTTCCACTGGGCAGGGAGATGGAGGTGGTGACGGGGCAGGGGGGCTTTCTGTGACACACCGCCTTCCCTCACAGCCGTACAAGAGCCCCCCATCCTTAAAATGAGAAATTCAAATAAAAAAAAAAGAAACAAAAATGAAAGCACAGCCTCGCTGGACACAGCAGCTTGGCATGTGGTTAGGACTGACACCCGCAGTGTTCCCAGTCTGCATAAAGTCTTTATTCCATTTCTTCTTAGAAGCAACTTCTAGAGCAACAATAACCACTGTGACCAGAGGCCGGGGAAGAGGGAGCGACGTCTTGAGATGCGGTGTCCAAGGCCACCAGGTCCTTCTGCCAGCATCTTGGCAGACTCACACTGGGCTCTCATCCCACAGCTGGCTCACTGAAATGGGAGAGTTTGCAGGGTGGCTCCACCCTAGACATGCCAAGGAATGCGGTGAGGTTATGAAAATGTCCACAGGGATCTCAGAGCATGGGAAATGGCTGTGATATTCTTTCTGAGGCTAAACTGTCAGGGCTGATCATAGGGAGAAAATCTCTCTGTCTTTGAAGATGGAAGAAAAAAAGGTATTATTCTGAAGGATTTACTATTATTAAAAGATGGAAAATTGAAAGAAAATAAAAGTTAAGAGAACTTGATTTTAATATTTGTATAACTTGAGGTGATTCTTGACATTGTTTATTACTGACTACCTCACTTTTCTTTGTCTATGAGGAAGGAGGAAGACCCACATAGTTTCCAATACCATCACTGTCACTTGGGCTTGTCATCATCTAGTGTAAGCACGGCCAGTGCGTCTCATGCTTCCCCGAGATATCAGCATCTCCTGCCACCACCTGCAAGGGGCTGGAGCACAAGGCATCTGTGCTGCACAATTAAGGCCGAGTAAACGAACGCGCCAACACCCGGGTCAACCCATGGCTTGAGCATAGGGTTTGGACGGGCATGCTCATTTGTGTTCCAGATCGCTTCCAAGTTTCGCATATTTTGGTGTTTGCAAACCAACTTTCCAAGATGAATATGGCTAAAACGGTGCAACCAAGAATCCGGGCTAGAAAGGGAAGACACAAGTGGATATTTATGCCTATTTCAGTTGGTCCTGAGTGTGTGTCTCTTTGTCAGAATAATTTGAAGCTATTCTCTTTTTCATATCTCACTTCTGAGAATGTCTGATGTGGGAAAGGAAGTATTTCTCCTGCATTTAGCAAGATGGACACCATGATTAGAATTATTAATACTCCTGCCGTCTCCAGAATGGAGGGAGGGGCTGATCAATCCTCCTCTAATAAGAGAGTGTCTGACATGATATCTGGTCCTACAAGACTCTGAGTCTTGAGTGCTCCAATAAGTCTCATCATGGGAGCGTGCCGACTCCTAAGAAATACTGCTTGTGCTCACATGTAGATTAAGAGATGCTCCACTATGCATATGGAGATTTTAATTTTCATTATTGCATTCATTATATGATTTAAGTGAGATTACAGGACAACATAGAATGTACCTTGTGATTAAGTAACAGTATTTAAGCATCCTGGAAACCTTTGGGATAATTCTTTTGTAAAGTTGCAACTCATGCATTTCAGCATGCATTATGTATTGAGTTTTAAAGCTGCATAAAGCTTGGATAAAGAGCTGATTTTTCTCTCAGAACACCTAGAATTACGAGGGATTAGGAACCTTTTGGCTGGGTTGAGAGGGATGAAGGTGGCAAGGCCGAGGAAAGCTACTGGCAGTGCCCAACTTAAGCACGTACATCCTAGCAAATCAGGCTACTGATTTTGAAGAGTGGTGTGCCAGGGCTGGTCCCGTGGGAGATGCCCACACACACTGAAAAGGCTCTCGGGTTCTTCTGGAAATCGGTGGAAGCTTGTGTTCCCTGGGATCCTGAGCTCTTGTGACCTGGCTGAAGCTGCTTGTGGAAGACAGGGGCCCTGTGTATCTTCAGAGTCGGAACGATCTGATTTTTATAAAGCTCACCATCTGATTCCCTGAAATGCCCCCAAGCACATGGATTGGCTACCTTCCGTCTGAAGATGCATTCTCCTCCCGTGTGCTGCACATCCTTGCACAGATGTGTGGGATTTCCGATGATTCCTGGTCACGTCTTATGTCTGCACTGTCTTCATGGTTACCACACTTGTGACTGGCTTTGGAGGCAGGTACACACTTCCCTTAGATGCCCATGGTTTGCTTTCAGTCTGATTTGCTGACCTGTATGTATATGTATATGGGCACATTTGGTATAAGAAAAGCATGCCAGTTTGCAAGTGCTTAGCTTGCATTTATTACGGCTTTGTCATGTTCTTGACAACACAAAAACACAGGTACTTCACTATGGGGACCTTATTCTTTCTCCAAAGAAAAAGTAGGAATAGAGAACAAGAGAGAGGGGAGAGGAGAATGGAATGAGTGTGCTCAAATATGAAAGACCCAGTGCATTTGATAGAAGTATTTTATTACCTTGATGCGCATTACAAATGCATTCAAATTCAAGAAAACTTGTTCAGGTGACTTTTGCTGCTTTATTTGGTTTTTAAGCTACATGATTTGATTTTTAACCATGTGAACATCATTGCTTATAGGACTCAATTACTAAAGGGAAATTTGAGAGCCAGATTGAAAGACAGAAAAGCCTACAAAACAAAAACCTGAGATGTTGGAGGTCACATGCTATTCTGAGGAGAAAGTTTTCCCCCTGCACCAGCCCTGTGACCTTCTGTAGTTCCTCATTGCCCTTCATCCAAAAACCACTGGTTCTCTCATAACACCTGCTGTGGTCAAGGCATCTTACTATACTCATGTAAGCAACCCAAACAACTTTTAACCTGTGTCTAGTCCCATCATAACTCTTCTGCCCCAGGGCACCCTCTTTCCACAGCTCAGTCCCACAGGAATGCCCCCTGTGCCCCTGCCCCAGCCAGAGGCACCTATAAAAATAATATTATTATCTAGGTTTCTCATTATAGAGAAAGCATTGGCTATTTTTGTAGATGAAAATAAATAAGGAAAATCAGAAAGAAGAAAAATAGTTTTAGATTCTGAAGCAACCACCTCTGGCATTGTCATGTGCAGCCTGTGTTGGTGCAGGGCTCACCGTGTGGATGCGCTTGGCACAGTCTTAGATTCTCCCATGGAAGAGGTACAACTCTCTATGTCTGTACCCCTTCTACAGGCTGGAACAGTACATAGGACTTTTGCATGGCTGTCTGACACTTGTTAAGAAATCACTTTTAAAAGAAAATCCAGCATTCCATATCTTCAAAGAAAATGCAGTGGCCTTTGGGGTGTCTGGATAAGAAAGAGTGCAGGCAATACCACACAGCCTAACTGGGTGGAGGATGCCTTGTGGAAGGGCCTGCTTCTGCGGATGGACCCCCACTCCACATTGGCTTCTTGGGACTTTCTGCTATTGCCTGCACTGTTTTACACACAGACTCAAGAGACAAATCTCATCTGTGTAAAGAATCGGATTCTTTCCCTGGGCTGTGCTATCTGATCGTCACACTCATCACCTTTTCAAGTCTGATACAAAGACCGAAAACCATCAGAAAAGTAAACTTATTTTAACCAACTCTTGAACCCAATCTGAAAGCGCAACCTCTTGGTAGGGTAAGGGGATACCTTGTATGCCTTCCTTGGCTCCGAACTGTAGACTGTCCTTAGGGAAGCTGGCACCTGGCATAGTGCCTCCATGTCCTCCTGACCAAGCTGGTCTAAGCCCTGAAGCTAGTATGCTTTGCTGTAGCGTCATCCACAAGGCAACCTACAGAGGAAGAAATCTTTCCTGTTAGCCAGCATCTTCTCTTCCCTTGGCCTGGAGTGCGGATGCAGAACGGCCATCTTTAGCAGTTCAAGCACAGCCAGGGTATGCGAAATGAATCACAAGGTAATTGAATGTGGCCCCTTTTGGTTTTCACAAGCTGGGAACCAGCTTGGAGAGAAATCGCCACTGCAAGCATGCTGTGTGGAAGTCTTCCTGGACAGATCCTCAGAGCCCCCAGGCAAGACCTGTCTTCCTAAAAATACAGCACATTTTCTGTTCATTAAAAACCACCCTCAGCCCCACGCTTGGCTGCTCTCTTGCTGGCAGCTCCATCTTCCTGCACCTTTACTACAGGACTGTGGAGAGGTTCCACTCTTTCCCCTACACTAGCTTCAGACGGTGCTGCCTTCCTCTTTCTGGTCAGCATTTTATGTCAACTTTATAAGGGAGGAAATGGCTCTAAGTTCAGTTGATCACGGAACGTAGTGAGAGGAATTCTGTTCTTTCTAACTATACTGTGGGCACGTGTGAAACACGATTCCGTCTGGATTCCAGCGTCTCTCTATTTAGTGAAGATGCAAAGCCAAGCAGAAGCTTCTGCCTTCCAGAAAACCGTGATGGTTTTTCAGAGTGGGGCTCTTGGTTCTGAGCGAGAGCTTTTCTTTGCTTAGCAAAAGCCAGATTATTAATGAACTGAAAATAGTTCCAACGGGAGGGGGATGTCTCTTGGAAGAGAAGTTATTTAGACCATCCAAAAGACCATCTTAGGTTTGTCCTGGCCAGAGAGGGGGCCCCTCCCCCAGCCGAGCCACTGTCCTCCCATTTCCAAACAGAGCTTTGTGAGCAAGCCCATGGCCTTTTACGGCCGCCCTTTCTGGAGGCCCATTGATACCAGTGTTTATTCACGAAAACTCCTGAAGCGTGGCGAGCATGAAAACACGGAATTAAACGTGGAAACTTTAATTTTCATCTCATTAAGGGTGCACAAATTGAATGCTAATTATTAAAGGTGAAATAAACTAAAAATGCCCGCTGGAGCTAGACCAATTAAGCTCGCTTAGCCTTGGCCGCATTCATAAGAACAGCAAGGATTCAGTGGGTCAGGCTCAGTGATCGGACCTTGCCAGCTTCTCCCTTAGCACAGGGGAAGGGGCTGGGTGGGTCACAGACAGGAGGCATTGTCCAAGAGCCTCGTTTATGAAGTTTCATTGCAACCTGAGTTCAGCTGTCCATTTTTCCAATTTTTAAAATACTTACAATTCTCAACCCCATATTTCTGAAGAGACTTTTCCCCCCTCTTTCATAGAATTTAGTAAAGAAGTTACTAAAACTTAACTTTAAGTAACTTAAAGTGAGGCATGTGGCAGCCACAGCCAAAAAGTCATGTTGGTGACTCAAATTCCTCAATATGACTGAATGACAGGTACAGTTTCTAGGCTTTTTTATTTTTTATTTTTTGCAGCCAAGGAATTTACTGGTTCCACAGTGGAAAATAAAAAATAAATAATAATAATAATAATAATAATAATAAAACCCCACAGTCTGACCCTGGTGATAACACGGCTATGGAAACGTTAGGGGGCCAACTGAGGCTAAAGCCCTGGTCCTGAGTCCACGACTGCCAGGAATGGCAAATGCAGAAGCTGAGTGTGCAGTCTGCCAGCCATCCACCGCCAGCGGCCTCTGCTGCCGAGAAGCTGAGGCCTCACACAGTGCCCTCTGCTGAGCCACCAGAGGCTCCTCTCCCCCTTCTGGGGAGGAAGCTTTCTTCCTCTGTACTTGTTCATACCTTGTCACGTTTAAACTGAAAACAGGAGATCAAAAGCGCACATGCAGCATAGTGAGCCGGGCCCTCCAGTACGGACGGACACTCCGTGCAGTATTTTAAGAAAACTGAGTTAATTTCTTCAGAGCGAGGCAAACAGGCGTTGCCGACTCCTTCCCCAGATGGGTGGTGCAGTTTGGGGTGACATGCCGGTGTGTGCCGTTTGGAAAGTGGAGTGCTGAAATGTAGCCGTGGTTGTGTCTTTGTGAAGGTGAGACACGCGGTCTGTCTGTCAGACAAATTCCCCCAACAAGTACCGGTATTCAGAAGATGATCTCCCAACTTTGGTCTGAGGGGCCTTTTCAGCCAGACGTGGGAAGACTTGTCGAGCTCACTCACACTGAAATCTCTTAATGATGGTTAATGTCACCCTGTAATCTCCATAGCTCCCATTTAATAGCAACTTTTTCAAGCCTGTCTGCACCCTTGGAGGACGGCGGATCCCGCAGTCTTAAGGCTATTCAGGTGGTCCTGGATGCCCAGGAGCCCACAGAAGGGTCAGATGAGAGCTGCCAGGTCTGGGGGCCGGAGCCTCTGCTTTGCCCAGGCACCCGTTCTTCCTTCTCAGATTGGCATGCTGCTCTTGTCTCCTGCACGCAGAAGGCTGCAAGTCACAGGTATGGCTGCCTTCTCAGGGAATCTGGTTGTTTTTAAACCCAAACCTGGGGTTTCGAGAAACAATATATTTCACTAAATTCTTGGCTGGAAATGTACTCAAGCAGTTTTTTTTTTTTTCAAAAAAAAAAAAAAAGTCTACTTTCCCTCATTATGAGACGCAAGAATTAGGCAGCGAGAGGTTCCATGGGGGGAAGAGTTTTGCAAATTAAAAAAAAAATGTTTATTTATTTATTTGTATGTGCATGTCAAACATCTGTGTGGCTTTCCCTTCTGGGCCATGCAAACTGTAGATCCGAGTACAAGTCTCCTTCACTTTGCTTTTACACTTGATGTAATGAGCAAAGATTTTTCAAAACACGCTGACCCTTACCAATCTGACCTTTCCCAACTATAAAATCCTCAGTGAATTAAGAGAATCGCAATTGTCATTTTGCCCGAGATTCTGTAGATTGCTGCTACATAATAAATCATTTGCTTTTCTGTATGAGTGAAAATGTCGAGAAAAGGGGCTCGCTTGGTGAACAAGGGTTGCAAACAGAGACCTTTGCATGGTGTTGCTAGCCACATGACCTGCAAGAGCCTTTGATACTGTCTCTCAGACAGGCTGAAAATAAAATTTTAACCACAGATGTGAAAGAGCAGGAGGCCAGGATTATAGTGGAAATTTTAATGTGCTGGATATTTTACTCGGTTTTTGAAGCAAAACATTATGCAACTCTAAAAAGAGTGAACGTTTCTTTCTCCAAGGATGCATGGCTTAAGGGTCCCATCGGTTTGGGAATCATCTTAATTAAAATTATTCATATGCGCTGACACGGGTTCTAATATCTAAGTTCCCATGTTTTCTTTCACGTTACTCCGAGTCATCACGCTGTTTGCTTCTGTCTGTGAGAGCCGCAAGCCAGTCAGGTGTGTGAGGTGACGTCTACTGGGTCTCTTGCATCAGGCCGCTTGCTGCGTGTTCACCAGGGACCCACCTTTCTCTCCCGAGGAGAATGTTGAGAGGCAGATGCCAGAAGAGACGGGTGTCAATTAGAGCATGTCTCAAATGCTACGCTCATGGCTGCCCATGCAGTTTGGCTCTCCTGTGAGTTGGGAGGTGGCACTCAACCAGGAGCATCTTAAGAGGCTTGCCGTCTCCTCGGCACTTTCCGTACCTGATTGCGCAAAGCCAGGTGGCTCTTGCCCTGGGTGGCTCTTCCTTGCTTCGGGCAGCCATACAGCTACCCTCCAATCATCTGTACACAAGCTGATGAACCAAAGCCGTTCCTATCGCACATCCAGCAGGCCCTGCAGGAAGGAGGGGCTCGCCGGAGATGGTCCCTGCAGGGATGAGGAGTTGCTCGCACCCATCCTCGGGCTGATTTTTGTCTCCTTGCCTTTTGTCTTGCTACTGTCTGGGCTTCAAAGGATGCTTTACGTTCGAAGCTCTTCTCCATGGCAAAAGCCAGCGTTAAAAGACTGGGATTACAATAAAGTTGTGCAGTTAAGTGTCTGAACTCATCCGCGCAGTCTTCTCAGCAGTTCACGACATGCATAAACCTCTCCTGTATTCAGGGCAGCCGGGCCTTTGAGTTCAGCATGGGAAATTCACACCCATTTATTTAAAGACGGGAACAACATGTCTTTTATTTCCTCACCATAAAAGGCTCAAGAGACCTGGGTTTCCTTGGTTGTGACAAATATGTTGGTTCTGAATGCGTGGTTAAGACCCCCAGTGCTGAGGGAGATCGCTGACAGCCTTACCACCATTAAAAAAAAAAAGTGAACCATTTGAATCCGAACATTCACCTCGCGTTAGAGGGAAAGTAGTTTTTTAGTAATTTCTTGAAGCAAACAATGTTGGGGCAGCTGTCTGGAGCTTCGGGAAAGCAAGGACAAGGACCCTAGGTCACTTACATCGCAAACTTGTCTGGGTCCTGCTTTCTGCAGCTCATTGCCTGTTTGTTCCCAAGGCTCAGAATTTCCATTCTAACCCCTAAAGCCACCCCCACATTACTAGGCTTTTAAATCTGAGTTTTAGGTTGGTTTATTTTTATTTAAGGTAGGAGGACTAATTTAGACTTCTCTACTCACACTGTCTGCCCTCTGCTGTCTCTTCCCTCTCAAAATTCTTTTTTTAAATGATCTGTGAATGTTGCTCACTTTCCTGTTTCCTAAAAACGTTAAGTCAGAGAAGCCTTGTAGAAATGTTGTCTATGCTAATGAGTCCAGCAGCACCTCGTCCCCAAGTGAAATTTTTGAGCAATTCTGCTGTTTACCCAGGGTCGGTCTCTGATGATCTTAGGTGGCTTTTAAAAGGAAACCTGTTTGTTACTGGGAGATCTTTTTATTTCTTTTAGAAATGACCCACGGAGGGAGCACGTGCTCTTCGGAGTGCTTTTGAGGATGCTCCTGTTCTCATGAAGGGATGTGACACCACAAGCTTCATGGCCTAGGCGGGGATGGATGGTGGGACACTCTCTTCAGCCATGACTCCAGGTACTTGCTCAATCCGAGACCCCTTTATTGCTCACCTGCCAGTCCAGCCACACAAAAGACTGTTGTGCTCCATCCTGATCCTGGGCGCTCTGGGCACGAACCCCGTGAGGACCATTCTCAGCTGCTCCTGTCCCCAGTAATTAGCCCGAGATGGCTGCTGCCCCTGGTGGCTTTTCCTGTGAGAGACATTTGACACTGCAGACATCAGAGGGATTTTTCAGGAGACTCTTGTGGCGTCCGAATGGCTCTTAATTAACCACTTAGGTACCCTCCTTCACTCCCCCGCTTGGCCCTTCCCAAATGGTTGGGGTTGCACTGCGGTTCTAAACACCGGGGAAGCGTGCTATCAAAAGATCTTGTAAATGAAGGCTTGTGTAAATTATTTTTAATGATTCCCTCCTGGCACGCCATTATGTTTGTAGTTACACACAGGCACTTCAGAGATGGCTCGTCTTCTCGAGGTCAGCTGCAGGACCGCGGTAACTAGCTGCAGTCAGTAAATGGCTTATTAATTAGCGCCATGGTTTTACATTGCTGAGAGCTCTGATGTATGGGGCTGGCATTGTAATTGTGTGGAATCGAAATAATAAGCCATCTCAGGGCTCCTTATGCAAATTGGCATATTATAAAATCATTACCTATCTAAACAGTGAGTTTTAATAAGAATTACAATGATGAATTTTATGATAATTGACACTCAAATTTTAATCTCTTGGATTTTTATCATTTTGGTGGTTAAAGTGTGTTTCTAATTAAATGTTGCTTAAAATGCAAAGAGTCTCTTAACAATTCTGTCCCTCTCCTCTGGTTCACACCGGGTTGCTCTCTTTGGTCATTGAGGACAGGCCTTCGTCGGAGTGCGTACGTGACATTCTGAGACACTTGTACGGGGAGATGTTTAATTGTCTCGGTTTTGTGAGTGTGATTTTGATGAGGATGGATTGTCAACCTCCAGACAAAGAGCTCTAAATGGCACTGGCCAGACGCCACAGGAGGGGGCGAGCCCCACGGAAAGCTGCGGCTGCCTGAGAGTCGTGGATTTGTGGTGGAATAGAGGTTTAAATAATTATGGCTTTGATAACAAACCCTTTGTCTTCCCAATCCTGCCAACTGCAATTTCACTTTAATCCAATATTGTGATTTACATTCAGCCTCATTCACTAAGCGGCTGGTTCAAGAGCCTGCCTTCTTATGTGTTGTAAAGAGCACCACGGCATCTCTGTGCGGTGCTCTCAGAAACACACACTTGGTGAGCCTTTTCTCCCTGCATGAGAGCGAGTTCCTCTCCAAGGTAGACCACGCTCACGTGCGAGCTAATGCTATTATTGACACAGGTAAAAACAAGCAAACAAAACAAAGCAAAAGCCCCCAACAAAATCAAATGAATTCACTTTTACAAAAATCAACCTTGCATCTTCCTAAGAGTAAAAGAGGCACAGTTGTCTCCTGATGGTTTCAGGACATGTTTCCGATTAAAGCAAGAAACTCAGAATGGGAATTCTGCAGATACCATCGTGGGAAGCTGAGGATCTTCCTCATAGCCCTGAGGGGAGCCACGGGGGGGGGAAGGGCTGTGGAATCCAGGTTCTTTGGGGCTGGCAGCTCATTGTGAATCTTCTGAGCCACTGTTAATGGCTGGACTAAAGACAGGGCTAGTGGAGGAGGGAGTGGCAGGGCCCATCCTTAAGATGTGCTCTTAAGGTTTCTGTTGACTCTCACCTCTTGTCTTGTTCACTGTTCTATCACTGAAAAGAGACATTATGACAACTGCAGACGGAATCTTTTTTCTTCCCAGAATTCTCCTGTTCTCATTGCTCTACCTCTTTTTCCTTCCTGGTCACCCCACCTATACTTCCTGCCTGGTTACTGGCCAATCAGCATTTATTAAACAAGTACAAGAAATAAATCTCTACAGGGTACAACCATTGTCCCTCAGGACTACCTGACTGACATTCTAATGGGCAACGGTTGCAGCCACGGGATGACTAGCCAGGACAGATCACGACTCTTCTTGGTATGAGTGCAGCCCTTCCACACAAATGTCTCAGTGATCAGGTGAATCTGCTAGTAGTGAGGCCTTGGCTCCCTTCACCTCAGCCATGATTTAGAGCAGATGTGCACAATGAGACCAGGATCTAGATAGACAGGTTTATAGGCAGATCCTAGACTTAGGAAGAACAGGACCTCACCTCACCTGCCCCTCACCTGAAGGAGAGACAAGCAAAGATGTGTCTCCAGCATCTTTAGAGACAGTTTCTTACCTCCTGTGGGTGTTCCTTCTTTAGACAGAAATGGAGAAGAGACAGGCCTTGTGGATACTTCATCTCTCTTCTGTCTGCAGAGTCTGCTGTGGTGTATGGACTCTTCCCCATGCAGATAATCTTACCTCTTAGAAGCCACTAGAAGTCAAGGAACCCAAGTGTGTTCTTCCTTCCCAGATTTTCAGCCACCCCAGGCAATGAATGCCTGGTTCCAACTGCTTTGTGGTTCCTCAGTCACTCACAGGCCGGAGTCCTAATCTCGTGTGAGAACCAGAGACGTAGATGTGATCAGGTTTCACAAGTGTCTCACTAGGCCAGTGTCATTCCAGACTAGCTCTTAATATGTGTTTGGCTGTGACCTACAAACGGAGCTGAACTGGGTTGGCTTCTCTGGGTTGCTATGGGGACAGGCTCTAGAACACTGATGCTTTGACACAGGTGAAGATGACACACTAAGAGTACCTGGGTAACCAGGAGACAGAGGTCATGAGGTTGCAGCTGCAGGGAAGGGCAAGCTGGCAGGCACATATAGCATGGTTTTATCTTTGAGCTCCGGAGGTGAATAGTGCGGAGTGGTTTCTGTTTGATTTGTGGTAGTTTTTGTGTAGTGGCTGCCGTCTATGTCGACAGGAAGTACAGCCTGGTAGATAGACCTTCAGAGTCACCTCTGCTCTGTGGAGGGCATCGTCTCAGACTCTGGAGCTATGTGTCCATGTACTTGTGGATAGCCACAGAGTGAGCCCAGGAGCCCCAAATCCACTTCACAAAACACATGTCACCGAGTCTGAACCTGTCATGCTTCATTATGGTGGCTGGCCACAGCATTATATATCCCACTGTCCTGTGATGCCTATGCTCTTCAGAGCCATACTGGTACCTATGGACTTTCCTTCTTGCTGTTTCTTAATTGTGTGCTTCCAACTGCTCCATCTCTCCCTTGACTGATGACCAGCCTCCTGACTCAGTCCCTCAACTATGCTTGCCAAAGTTCCTACACTTCAAGGCATTTCCCACACAGGGACAATTCTGTGACTCACACACACATACACAGACACACACGCACACACACATACACAGACACACACAGATACACACAGATACATATGCATGCATGCACACACACACACTACACACATACACACACACACACACACACTTCATTTTCTTATCTCTTGACAGACACCTGGGCTGTGTCTCTGACTTGGTCACTGTGAGTGTGCTGTGGCAAACATGGGCATCAGCCTTGTGAGTTCCTTTCCATGCTACTATGGCAAAAGAACTGACCAGAAGCAACTCACAGGAAGAAGGGCTCACTTCAGCTCACAGCTTGAGGAGAATCATCCCCCACAGTCAGGAGGGCACAGCCACAGCAGCGTGCATCAGCTGATCTCTTAATATCTGCAGTCAGGAAGCAGAGAGATGAAATCTTCTTGTTCCTTTCTATTCAGTTTGGGACTCCAGCCCTTGGAATGGCGCCCCCACAGTTAGGGCAGGGTCTTCTCACTGCAATTCTACTAATCTAGATTCGCTCAGAAATTCGTCTCTGGAATCCTCACTCCTGTTGGGTTCACAATATTAACTATTGCCCCAGTATTCCCTAAAACTCTGCCGTGGTGCTCAGTCATCTCCAGAGGACAGAGTGTCCTCACTGTCAGTCCTGTCAATCATCTGGTTTTTCCAGAGAGCAAGGATATCTGGCCCATGTCTTTCTATAGCATACTGTACATTGTGTACGTGTCTAAGAAAGGCAAACCACCATGAAAACGTCATGATAATGAAGAGCCCCACAGGATAAAGCAGAGGAGGCCTTCTGCCCATGACACCTCATCTGTCCATCTGTGACAGAGCAGGGCTATTCGCTCAGTCTTCAACAATCCTCTCCTCCATTTCATAGACATCTCTGAGGAGGTTAATCCAGGATGTACCCAGCAAAGCTCTTGATCCCTTCCTCTGCAGATTCCTCCTCTGTCATGGTACATGCACCACATCTTATGGACCCTGAAGGTCTTATCCTTCCCTCTGCCCTGCTCTGTCACAGATGGACAGATGAGGTGTCATGGGCAGAAGGCCTCCTCTGGTTATCATAACCCAACAGCGTGATGTTTTCATGGCTTGGCTGAAATGAGACTTACGGTCGCTAATCCATCATGCTCCCGTCATACCTCCATGTGCTGTCTCCTCCATCCCAGGACGCCTGTGAGCATGCAGAGCAAACCCCCATGTAAGCTGTTGGCCAGCTGCCGAGATGTCCGACTGAAGGGGCCACTGTGCTGCTTCTGCAACCCTCTCTGCTGGATGCTGTCACAGCCAAGCATAACACAGGCTGGTGGTCCCTGGAGCTTGCCCTGGAGCCTTAGCTCCTAATGTCCCTAACAGGTGTCTCTGAGCAACTAGTGAAATGTTGGTGATATCAAAGGGTAAAGAAGCCTGTCAAGTCATCACCAGAGGAGCCCAAGCCAGATTGCTGGAACTTCTCCAGAAGACCTAGGAAAATTCGACTGCACAACAAATAGCTTTCTTTGGAACATGCAAAAGCAGAAATGCTGGACCCATATCTTAGCACCAGAAATTATTTTTTGATCCAACTAAAAAGAACCTTGCAGTGTTGTGATGGAGTAAAGGAGTGAGGAAGGGAAAGCCCTGCAGTGTTAGCATGGAGAAGAGGGGTGAGGAAGGGAGAGCTCTGCAGAGTTGGCATGGAGGGGAGGGGTGAGGAAGGGAGAGCCCTGCAGAGTTGGCATGGAGGGGAGAGGTGAGGAAGGGAGAGCCCTGCAGGGTTGTGATGGAGAGGAGGGATGAGGAAGGGAGAGCCCTGCAGTGTTGGCATGGAGAGGAGGGGTGAGGAAGGGAGAGCCCTGCAGTGTTGGCATGTAGAATAGGGGTGGGGAAGAGAGAGCCCTGCAGTGTTGGCATGAAGTGGAGGGGTGAGGAAGGGAGAGCACTGCAGTGTTGTGATGGAGAGGAGGGGTGAGGAAGGGAGAGCCCTGCAGTGTTGCCATGTAGAACAGGGGTGAGAAAGGGAAGGCTGGAGCCGAGGGTCCTCCCCAGAGACTGCAGCCTTGTGATTTCCCAGGCAGAGCCATCACAGGAGCTAAAGATACGCAGTGAGACTCCAGCTCAGGTAGAGCGGAGCCTGGCTGGTGAGTGGTCATGCATCACCTCACGCTCCTTGACATGGCTGTATTCCTGTCCCTGCCCCACACCCTCTTGTCTTCCTTCAGTCACCAGGACCAGTTAGGGAAATGGGATGAGGGAGGTGGACACCATCAGAAAAGTCCTAGGGTTCTTACTGTTACTGTTTTCTTCCAATCTGACTTGTCTGCTATAGCACAATCTGTAGGATCAGAGGTCACACACTAGGTCATGGGTCATGGTCTAGATCAAGTGTGAAGTCCAGGACCTTCACCCTTCCTTTCCCGTCCTTGGGTGGAGCAGTGTAGGGCAAGGCAGAGTTGCCTGAGTATTGCACAGCTGGGAAGGAAGAGCCTGAGGAGAAAGGAGCGATGTAGGCTCTGCGCTGGCAGTCTGGAAATGTCCAGACGGAGAGGTCTCAGTGACTCAGCCTCCCTGGCACTAGCCAAGGCCCCTGCTCTTTGCGAACCTTCATTGAATGGCCAGGGTCATCCCCATGACAATTCTCACTCTCTTCCACGCAATACTTTTTTATCTTTGTCTTAGGGGCCACTTGAACAACGTCTGTGCTGACTGGCACTCCTGCAGCTTGGAGCCCCAGCAAAGGCACTGCCTGCCATGGCCCGTGCAGGTGTATTGTCCTCACTGCAGCCCTTTGCTCCCCATGCAATAGGGACAGCTCTCCTGGTCATCCAGTGTGCCTCCTCATTGGGAGCCGGACTTGCTCTCTGGTGAACTTTCTGTGTCACAACGCTCACTAGGCATGGCAAGATGGGACTGTACTGAGTGATTAAGTATTATAAAGATGCTGAGGGCTGGAGCGTACTCCTTTGGGACCTCCTCTTTCTATGTCCTGTTTATAAGTGACTACCCAGATGCAGAGAAACTGATAAATTCTGGAAACACTACGTAGAGTACAGGGACTGGACACTAGAATGGCTTTCCCCGTGACAGGACCACATGACACTCGTGGGTCTTTTCTTTCAGGAGAGAGCATGGCAGGTTAGCACTCTGGTCCTAGAGAAGTGTATTTATTTCCTGAGGGAAATGGAGGTAGGGTTGAGTGGTGTGCTCCTTCATCAGCAATGAAGCCAGAATCACTAAGGTCTCTGCCAGAATGGACCTAGGGCTACAGGACAAGACATACTCTTAGGTGTTATTTGTGCTTCTGACCTGACACCAAGGCCCAGGGAAGGAGCATGTTCAAGTCTTCATCCTACTTTCCCCAGACCCAGGGATGTCCCAGGCGGGGAGGCCACAGCTAGCCTCCAGCCTCCCAGGAGCCAGTCTCCTTGTGTGGATGTGCGGGAGTGGGGTCTTAGATTCCTGAGAGGAAACCAGGCTGATTCATAAGGTAGTCGGTGACCATTGGTAGCCTTATCATGTGTCTGGAGAGTGAGGAGGACTGGAATCACTTCCACGAGGGCCAAGATCTAACCACCAGAAGTCCTGCTGATGCAACTAAATTGCTGAGATAAACTTTGGAGTGCTCATCAACTCAACTAAAAACTTTAGGAATCACTTTGGAAGACAATCAAGACAGAATCTGTCTTTGCAACCCATGTTTTCTCCAACCTGAGTCCTTCTTGCCCCTTGGTCCTACATGTTGGGATAAGAAGTATGTGTGGTTCTCCCAGGCTGGGAATTGCTGGAACTCAGAAAAGTCCAGGAGAAGCAAGAAGCTGAAGCACAAACAGACACTGTCAGTCACCGACTCTGAGGGCTGTGGCATCCCACACACTACACAGGTAAACAGTGACGGGAGCATCTAGGAACACATCCTGTATCACTGTCACCTGGCAGTCAAGTGGTGGCTTCCCAGAGCCTTCCTGTGGGTGAGTCATCATGAAAAATTTAATTACCAGTACCCTATTTGAAGGGGGGCAAATATTTAGTGAAATTCAAGTGCAAAATGGTCAAAACTGAGGTCTATGAAAAGGTTCATCAATAACAAGACCTAACCTCGGTGTGGAGGTGCGCACTTTTAATCCCAGCATTTAGGAAGCAGAGGCAGCTGGGTCTCTGCGAGTTCAAGGTCAGTCTGGTCTACATAATGGGTTCTAGAACAACCAGTGACACACAATAGAGGGATCCTGTATCAAAGAAACAGAACTGGGACATGGTGGCCCATGCCTTTAATCCCAACACTCAGGACTGGGAAGTGGTGGCACATGCCTTTAATCCCAGCACTGAGGATGCAGAGGCAGGTGGATTTCTGTATGCTAAAGGCCAGTCTGGTCTACAAATCAGTTCCAGGACAGACTCCAAAACTATACAGAAAAACCCTGTCTCAAAACAAACAAACAAGAACAAGAACAAGAGCCTCCACTACCAGCAAGGACAGCAACAACAGAACACACCTGCAGCTGAGCCTGTAATAGCTGAGTTAGTATGATGGAAAATTCAAGGCTGGCTGTGCTATTGAGTGAGTCCAAAGCCACAAAAAAGCCCCCACTTCAAAATAAAACCGAACAAACAGGTAGCTCATGTACTTGGAATGTGTAATGCCTTGGGCTCCGTCCATAGAACAGAAGAAGGACAGACAGAAAACGCTGATTCGCTGCCACTTCTAATGTAAGTTCCGAGGTCAGTCTGCTGTGAGTTGGCAAGGTGATATCACAGTGCACTTGGTGTTGCTGTCACTCATAAATAAAAGAAGTTTGTTTCGGCTACTGGTTCTGGGGAAGTTCAAAGTTGTCTGTGTCTGGTGTAGGCTCTTCATGCGGGATAGGGGTACAGGCCAGAGGACACATCGGGGAGACAGAAAGCACAAAGCCTAGGACGACCTGCTGCACAGCAACCTGCACTTGGAGCAGATAATCCAGTCCCCAGAGAAGGGTGCTAATCCCCCTTAATGACCTAATCAGCTCCACACAGCCCCTCCCAGCACCAGCAGAGTGCCAATCAAATCTGATTGTGAGCCCTGGAGGAGGTGATTCACTGGAGAGAGTGGAAGTGATCATGGATTTAAAGGAGAAAGAAAAGGGGGTGGGCTTCACATAAACCTTTCCAAATGTTTGTGCCATTTACGGATACAAAGAAGACAAAAATGAATGTTGCCTATTTTCTTTTCCCTCCCTCCCTCCCTCCCTCCCTCCCTCCCTCCCTCCCTCCCTCCCTCCCTCCCTCCCTCCCTCCCTCCCTGCCTTCCTTCCTTCCTTCCTTTCTTTTTTTTGACAGGGTTTCTCTGTAGCAGCTTTGGAGCCTGTCTGGGAATTAACTCTTTTGTAGACCATGCTGGCCTCGAACTCACAGAGATCCGCCTGCCTCTGCCTCTCGAGTACTGGGATTAAAGGCATGCATCGCCACCTCCCAGTTTATGTTACTTTTTTTCTGATTCATTCATCAAATCATCAAAGAACGTATCTTGTTGAAAGTCTCTGAGGCTTGAAACCAACTTGGAATTCCTGGCTTTCAGAGTTAATTTCATTTTTCATAGTAAACGTTGCTTTGTGTATCCTGCTGTTCCTGCTGTTCACTTTGCTTTTATCTATTTGATTGTGTGTGTGCACATGCATGTGCGTTTGGTGTGTATGCTTGTGCATGTGTGTGGGCATGCATGTACGTGTGTATGCATGTGTGCACAAATGCATCTGTTTTTAATGCATTTAGAGATCAGAAGTCAACGCAGGTAACTTCCTCTATCACTCTCTGCTTTACCCAGCCCGACTCTCTTCCATTCCCTTCCTTAGTGTTGAGATCTCTGACCCTGGTCTCCATGCTTGGCTCTTCATATGGATACTGGGGAACTGAGGTCACCTTCTCATGTTGATAGGTGTGTGGTCCACGAGTTATGTCCCCAGCCTCCTTTACGCTGGTTTTAAATGCCACTTTTATTCTGTTTCCTTTGCTTGTGTGGTACTCCTTCAGGGAACTCTTTTGCTCTTGAAGAATCAGATCTTTTTGGCAATTTGACCCCCAGAGACCTTCTTAACCAGCTTGGCATTCTGCACAGGTTCTGCAACCTGCCCTGTAGATTTGCCCTCATGACGCATCCTGGACACTGAACAAAGTGAAAATTGGTCTCAGAGTTGAAACAACTGTAGGGCATGTCAGGATTTGGGCTTCTGAACTGAAGCACTAAGAAGGCATGATACCCTGTTCCTTTGACCCCATCCCTAAGGACCATCTTTGTTTACCTATGAGCTTAGCTTACGGAGGATGTCAATAGTATTAACTCCACGGCATCCCTTTTTGTTTTCAGTAAGAGAGTACAGAAAGGACCTCCTTGGGATTCTGGTTACTGTCCCAGAACTATGGGCAGAGACTGCTCAGCATAGACCCTCATTTCTGATACACATCGGCTTCCTGAAGGTTCAGTGGTCAGCCTTCCACTTAATAGACCCACACAATCCCTAATGCCTGGTCTTTCTTGAAGTTGAAGCATATTAACTTTGGCATGCCACCCATTTCAGGCTCTCAGGTAACAGGTGTTCCCATTATAAATAAGCACAATTCCAGGTTAAGTCCAAACTAACCCAGGAGACCAGGAGGAGGAAGAGCCATGTTGTTTAGAAAAGCAGCCTTGCTTATTTGGTGTGTGTGTGTGTGCGCGTGCGCGATATATGTATTAATGTGTATGTTCCAGTTTCATTTCTGTTGTTGTGTTAAACTACTTTGACAAATAGCAGCTTGGGAGGAAGGGTTTGTTTCAATTACAACTCCAGGTTATAGTCTATTATTGTGGGGGAGTCGATGTAAGAGCTTCAGATAGCAAGGGCAAAGACAAACGAAGGCACGCATGCTTGCCTGTGCTTCATCTAAGAACCCTTGACTAGGGAATGGTGCCGCCCATACTGGCCTGGGTCTTCTCCCATCCACTGACTTAATTAAGACGACCTCCCTCAGACATGCCCACAGGTCAACCCAAAATAGGTAATTCTTCACTGAGGCTCCCTTTCCCGCGGAGAGTCTCTTGAATTGTGTCAACTTGGCAAAGCTAACTGTCACAATGTGTGCAAGCAGATAGCAGCCTGACACCCAAGTTGGATGCCTACTTCTACCACTCGCCTCCTTATTTTGTTTACTTATTTATTTGGAGACAGGGTCTTGTACTGGTCCTACAGCTCATCTAGGGTCAAGGCCATTGGCCACTGCCCTGTCCCAGCTTCCCTACCAGCACTGTGGCAACAGTCAAGTGACACCATACCTGGATTTTACATGGGTACTGGGGGTGTGGTCTCAGTCCCTCATGCCTTCTCAGAGGGCTCGTTATTGATCAACTGGGAATCCTCTGACCTTTACTTGACTTTTTGTTGGAATTCCATAGTTTCATTAGCTGGGGCATGGTAACTGGCTCGTAGTCTTGTGTGTGTGTGTGTGTGTGTGTGTGTGTGGCATTGTTTAGAGCACTCAGCTGTTCCTTCCCACTTGTAAAGATCCTATATTTATGCAGGTTCATACTTGAGACACTTCTGTTCTCACTGTTCCACATTCTCTGATTCATCTATCATGTTTCCAGCGATGAGCATGTGCCAATCTCAGCTATAGAGGAAGGTGTGTTCCGTGCATCCAGAGCTGTGCAGAAGCCACTGAGACAGAGAGGAGCACAGGGCCAGGCCGTGCAGCTGAGGTGCAGTCTGAGCCACTTTAGTGAGGATGGAGAAAGGCGGGCTTTGCCTGTGCATCTCTCAGCAGAAGACTGGACAGCACAGGCTTCTGCCACACCATTGCCCAGTTCTAAGCATGTGCTTTAGCCTTTGTCCAGCTGGAGTCTGCACTGGAAACAGTTCTTGGTAAGTCTGAGTCTGTGGGTCTGAGTCACTACAGTGTTGAGCCCATGTCTGTGAAGGCTTCTGGTGTCTTTGGCAGCCTCCTGTTTGTGGGAAGCCGGCTCTAGACCTCCTGGTACTACTGCTGTGGGACAATGGTCTGTACCCTGTCAATTGTATTTTAATAAAATGCTGATTGGCCGGTAGCCAGGCAGGAAGTAGAGGCAGGACAACCAGGCAGGAAGTAAAGGCGGGGCAATGAGAATAGGATAATTCTGGGAATAGGGAAGCTCAGTCTGCAGTTGTAACCCAGACAAAGAGGAAGCAAGATGTGATTGCCTCGCCAAAAATGGTACCAAGCCACGTGGCTAACATAGACAGGAATAATGGGCTAATGTAAGTTATAAGAGTTAATAAGAAGTCTGAGCTACTAGGCTAATCAGTTTATAATTAATGTAGACCTCTGTATGATTTCTTTGGGACTTAACTACTGTGGGAACAGGACAGAAACCTCAGACAGCAGTGACACCAGTGGTCAGTGTTGGATGAGGTGTGGAGGCAGTTGAGGGTGTCTTGCTGAGCAATGGCTGGACTCCTTCCTCTCTTTGTTCCCACATTCTCCAAAGCTCTGAAAGATAGCACAGGCTAAGGCAGCCTAGTCAAGGCTAAGGGGACCTCCTTGGCAGAAGTCAGGAGGGAGACAGTGTATCTCTATCCCCAGCCTTTTAAGCCCCTTGGGGATACTACTTTTGGGGAGCACAGATGATGAAAGTGATACAGCTTCCCCTCCTGTATCCCTTAGATGCCTGCATGGGGACATAGACAACAACCTCCCTGGCCTCCAAAATACCTACCAAGTTCAACACCACTTGTCTTCACAAGTATGTGCGATTGCAATTTCCACAAATATGTTTGCTTGAGGTTGTTGGTCTTGAAAATACCCTGCTGGTGTGGGAAGTCCTTCTGTCTATGTGTTGCTTTTATTGGTTAACGAATAAGCCTATTTCGGCTAGTGGCTTAGCAGAATAGAGGCAAGGAGGGAGTTCCAAGCAAATACAGAATAGAGACAGTAGGCGGAGTCAGAGAGAAGCCATGTAGCCCACGCCAGAGACAGAAGCCAGAGGGAACTTTACCCGGTAAGTCACAGCCAAGTGGCGATACACAGATTAATAGAAATGGGTTAATTTAAGGTATAAGAGTAATCTAGAAATATACTTAAACTATTGGCTAAACAGTATTGTAAGTAATATAGTTTCTGAGTGATTATTTTGGGGTCTGGGCAGCCAGGAATGAATAAACAGCCTCCGTCAACACCCTGCTTTATTTTCTTTCCTCCAGCTTGGATCTAAGAGCCAAGCACTGACTAAATCCTGAACAAAGTTATTGACGTGTAGGGAAAAAAAATCCCTTCTCCAGGGGCTATCCAGACAGTTTGTGCCATGTCTTTCTTTCTAGAACCTTTCTGCCAATGGCAGTTTATTTATACACAGGTATGTTATAGATGGCTATAAGGTTCTGCACATGTATGTGCAAGTGTAGGAGTATGCACGGATGTACAGAGGTATGTTGTAGGTGTGTACAAGCATGCTGTATGAACATGTGTACATGCATGTCTGATTATTTGTATGAGTATATATACATAGATGTCTGCACATGGTCAATTGGGTGTAGGTGTACAGAAGCTTATCAATCATGTGGAAGTGTAGATAGAATGGAAGTGTGTGGGCACGTACAGGTGTGTATCAAAGCCAAGTTTGGATGGGTAACCCTGAAACAAGAGGTTGAATCTGACTGGCGAAAAGAGAGAATAGTGGCCAGAGGGCAATTTTCCTTCTTGACGGAATTCACCTCTCTATGAGCAGGGGGTTCCATGAGAGTGTTCCAAACAGGTGTGCACTTGCTCCCGGGACACTGACCCATGGACATCTATGTCCCTGTGTTGTTAAACAAAGCAAGGCATGTGGACAGCCCCTGTGGTACATCTACTGGGTACTCAGAATGTAAATAACTTTGGGAAACATATGTGACAGGCAGAGTAATTCATTTCTTGACATGTAATTACAGTGCTCCTCAAGCAAATTATGGACAGTTTAATCTGAACTTTTGAGAAAAGCAAGAGTGAGCACATTACAGATGGTTGCCCAGTGTTTCCATTTCCCCTCAGAGCGATAGTCTCCCTCTTTAAATTGCCATTGTGTCTGCTGTGGAGACTTGGAGAAAACAACAGTCATGAAGTCTGCTGTGCAGGCAGTCTCTGACCTCCACCTTCCTTTCTTTCTATTCTCTGCAGGGACTCAGGTGAGTCTCCCAAATAACCACAGCCACCTAGGGTCGGTTGCACAGTGTTCCAGCTCCTCTTCCACTTTCTCATAGTTAGAGCAATGCTTCCTTTTGGCTGCCTGTGGTTGCAATGAGACGCTGCCTACAAGGGTTTGGATGAAGAGTTCTTTCGCTCATAGATTACTTATCAATCCATTTAAATTTTTCAAAGTGGTAATAGATGTTAAATAAATGTATTGTAAAAGAAGTCTTTTGTATTCATATAATTTTGATGTTCATTGAAAACGACACCACACCACATGGCTGAGTGCTGCCAGAGGCACCTGGATTCATTGCCTATCTGATTCAAATTGATTTTGGTACCATGCATTTAGAAATCTTTTGCAATTGACAGATTTTCATACATTACTATTTAGATACATGACTCCATATTGGATCACAACAATCCTGAATTCAAGATGATGGGGCCTAGATCACCTGCTGTTCTAGGGCAGTGCACAGATCTACTGCATGGACAAAATCGTGCTGGAAAAAACTCAACAGAAGGCAGAACTTTTGTGTCTCATCCCAGTCTCGAAGCTGGGGACAGATAACAGCTACCAGAAGTGAGTGCTGGCCAAATGCTTCTAACTTTAAAAGGAACACAAAATTGGGGAGCTTGACCAGTCAGGACAGGAAGTTCAGGGACAATCTCAGAGAGATCGGCTAGGTGCATAGAGCACCATATTCGCAATGAGCAGGACCATCAGCATCAGATAGGGGAGTCATAGCTCAGGATGGAGAGGCACAGAGGATCCTCACTGTTCTTCCAATAGTGGACATTTTAGAGCACAGTATGAACAGTTTGCAAAGCAAGGGGAATTCAGGGAAATCTCCCTCTTCTTAACACTTGACTGGAACAGTTGGGGACAGATTTTCAGAAAGCTCCTTGTTGAGTTTCTGTTTGGTCAACCTGAGACCCTCTAAGAAACAGACTCATGGAAAACCTGGCTATCTGACTGGACCAACGTCTGTAAGGTAACCCAGCTGCCCAAAGGAAAACCCATGGGGTGATGAGCAGAGTCTGTAACCACAGAGGAGTATTCAGGAACAGGACAGGCTTCAGGTGCCTGAGACAGTTGAGCAAATGGGCCAGGCTGCCTTAGCACCGCCCACTCTTTCTGGCTTCCTCCCCTTACTGACTACTGCCTGTCAATTTAGCAGGCTAGCTCTGCCCGCCTATCTCTCCTCTTGTTTTCTTCTGTCATTCCCCTCTCCCAAGGCTGTCCAGGTCTGTGATGTTTCTGTACTTCAGCCTCCTCAGATGTGGACTGGACTGTTTTATGCTTGCTTTACAGTTTTGTTTTTAGTTGATGTCTAGCAAGATACACTTCATCTTTCCCTCCTTTGGTTTTCCCTTCCACCACTTATCTACATTCCTCCGCGACTGTTTCTTTATCAACTGAACACTAATTATAGATCGTATCCTGGGTTTTTTTTTTTTTTCATTCATACCCATAGTAAGTATTACTGGATAGCAATATCACGGCTTTTTTGATTTCTAAAATGATTGGACTTGGGGGTGATTGTATTTTCACAGTGGCCCTACCCTTTGAAAGAGAATAGGTTTTTTCTCCCCCAGAAAAGAATTCAACTCTTAGGGGAATGCTGAGTGTTACATGCAGGGCCCTGAAAGTCAGGCCAGCTGAGGAAATGGACACCCCAATCCTATTATACTAGCCCTGACTGGACATTGTAAACCTTTCCAGGGAATGATTACCTCAAAACCACCTGTACAAACCTCAATTACAAAACACAAGAAGCACATCAACCAAAGCATCACAACTATTCCTCAATTCACCAGTCTCACATCATGGTCTCCATTAAGAGTGGGTTAGATGGGACCTAGATAAATAATAAAAAAGAATGGATATGAATGTGTTCAAAGGCATTAAAGAGGGTGCAAAGACATCCAGAGTGAACTCCAAAGAGAACAGACAATGGAAGGAAATAAGGAAGTCAATACAGTGCTTGGAAACAGAATTCAATAAAGTGATGACCATCCTGGGGAAAACGCCCAACTGAAATACTGGAAAAAGAAAAGTCATTACGTCAAATAAAAAATTCTGCAATGCATCATCAATAGAATGAATCATGGGGAGGACAGAATCATAGGTTTGAAGATAGAAAAGAAGACCTGGAGTGCTCAGGCAATAACAAAAAATAATCTAAGAAAAAGTATGAGATCTACCAGACACATGGAAAGACCAGTTCTATGAATCACAGGCATTGAAGAAAAAGAATGTTGTGCTAAAGGCAGAGAAAATTTTTTCAAAAATCTTGATCAGATAATTTCCCAAGTCTAGATAAAAATGTGTCCATCAAAGTATAGGAGGCATTTAAACACCAAATAGATAAGACCAAAAATAAGATGCATCCATACTGTATTATAATTAAAACATTAAATATGAGGAATAAACAAGAAAATTCGCATATAAAGGCAAGGCCATCAGAATAATATAAGACTTCTCAACAGAAACTTTAAAATTCAGGATGATTTAGAATGATGGATTTGAAGTTCTGACTCATCTCTTTTGTCTAGTTTTGCTTTGAATTCTATGTTATTGATTATTAGAACACCTTCTACATCTCTTTTAGCTCCATTTGGTTGAAAAGCCTTCTTCACTCCTTTGCCCTAAGGGCAGCATCTGTCTTTGGTAGTGAGGTGAATTAAGAAGCTGCCAGACCAGACTATTGCACCCAACATAACCACCTGCCATGACAGAAAAAGAAAGCAAAGATATCCCTATATCATCAGACTAAAGAAATTCATGCCTGCAGAAGATAACTGAAGAAAATCCTTCAGGCAGCCAAAGAGAGGATAAACACATCCACAAAGTTATAGGACAGAATAAGTCACACCTGATCAACAGCCAGGCAAATGAGGAGTAGGAAAACACCTAAACTTGTGGATTCACCAACAAAGTGACAAGAAATAATGCACACCTTTTGACAGTAGCTATAAATGTTACTGGTCAAAATTTCCCAAATTAAAAGACACAGACTAACAGATTAAAGAATAGGATCTATATATTTATCATCTCAAAGATATTCACCTCATTACCAAAGACAGATGCTACCCTAGGGCAGAAGAATGAAGAAGACTTTTCAACCAAATAGAGCTAGAAGAGATATAGAAATTATTATTCTAATAATCAGTTACATGGAATTCAAAGCAAAACTAGTCAAAAAGGATGAAGAAGTTTACTTGCATTATTTAGGGGACCAATCCCTTGGGAAGACATGACAGTTCTAAACATGTATAAACTCAATAAATTGGGGTGTGCCCAATTTATAAACATTTCTTAGAGGTATATTAATTAATCCAAACATAGTAGCGGTTGGTGACTTGACTGTCCTATTCTCTACAATCAACAGGCCATTCTGCCAAAAATTCAAAGATACATTAGAATGCAATGATACGAAAGAGGAAATGGGTCAACAGACCTCTATAGGGGAGTCTACCCAAACACTGAAGAATATATTCTTCTTCAATAGCCCCATGGGACTTTCTCTAAATAGACCATAGACTACGACACAAAGCAATTCTCAAAAAAATCAAGAAAATTGTTGCCCTAGAGGCCATCAAGCTGGGAAAAACATCCAATACTATCCCAGCTTTCTCCTGATCATGAAAGAGAGTTTGACAGATGCATATAATGGAGAAGGAAGCACCTCACTGGTACCCAATAAGTCCTGAGGATACCACTTCAAACTCACCTGACCAGGCATGACAGTGAGTTCAACATTCAACCACAGACAGACATACATAAAAAGTCCCTAAAGAGAAACAAACTTGTGAATGAGTCTGTTGGTGACCTAGCCAGTTTTACATTCAGACTTGCTCTGGGGGAGTGGGTAGGATCTGGGATGAAAAGGGATAAAAGGCTCCACCTGGGGATGTTATTCATCTAGCTAAGAACATCAGCATCAGGTGAACAAAGGAAACTAGGAGCCTGCAAAACAGGGCACAGAGGTCATCATGATGGGTTTCTAACCATGCTCTATTTCAGGATGGAAGCAGGCATTCCTCAGCCAACAGGAGCCCTGTCTTCTGGTGGATTTCTGCCAAGTCTCTCTAAAAATATCCTTCACCAAAAAAAAATTGTGTTCTTCAATGTTCTAGCAAATATCTAGGATAGTTCACACTCTGTGGTTGGTTTATGCAAGGAATAAATGGTAGACTTCCTGGCTTTAAGGAGAGACTTGAAACTGTCCTGGATCCTGATGTCCCACAGGGTCACTAAATATCTGGTCACAGGAACATAACATCCTGTGTTCTGGAGAATGTTCTTCAAGGAGCCACCAGGGTAAAAATCTGAGGATGAGTTCATTGGAGCTTTCTTGTAGATCAAAGAAAAGCAAAAATACAGGGGTGAGAATTATATGGTGTGGCTCTCCCTTAAACTTTTACAAGGAGAGATGAAAGATGCAGGCTCCACCTGGTCCCTACCCTCTTCCCTGAGTTTTTGCTGTTCATGAAAAAATTATTCACCAGAACTCTGCATTCAGTTGTTGCTGTGTCAGCCTCCTTCATTATGGTGACCTGGCTTGTTTTTATTTTCTCATGGAGGGAGAAAAACACCATGCAATTATGGCGAAACATAGATAATAATATAGTTATTAGGTGGGGTACTGATCTTCAGCTATTTGGTTTATCCACACTGAAACTTACCAACTTTTGGCCATTCTTGCTCTGATACTCTACAAAACTTTATCACTAGAGAACTCTCTCAATGGAAACCTGATTTTGGCAGTCCACTCAAGTGACCTTAGGGGCTGTGACATCTGCACGAGTCCCCTGATATGTCCCCATATTCCTTCCACTTCTCACAGATTTTTCTTGCTGTTGTCTACCCATTGTAGCAAGGACTGAGGCTGTAACCCCCAGTCCCTGCTCTTCATGATTCGCGTCAGGAAAATCTCAATCCCCATTACATCTGGGAGACACACTAAAGCATATGCTATGCTTTCTGTGATCCCTTCTCTAGTCCCAGACCAAGATACCATGACTAGTGGGTTTCCTCAGAAGACACATCTCTAAGACAGAATCATCTATCTGCCTGAGCAGGTGATTCTCCTGTCTAAATCTCTCCTCTACTATGTATCTCTGGTTCAGCACACAACAGTGATCAGAATCCATTTATTGACCCAAATTGAATGGACATAAAATGACACCATGGCCCAGTGTGGTACATATGCCCTGGAGCGATGGAACAGTGTACCTCTCTAGGGAGAGACTTGCCCTAGACTCATAGGGTCATTTTCAATTGATGAGAGTCTGAGGTTTGGAAAAACTATGGACAGAAAAGACTGGAGCAGAAGAGGGGAGGATGCATCTCTGTCATGAACATGTCATAGAGGAGTAGGCAGTTTTCACTAAGGTGGAGTGTGGGGTGGACAGACTTGGTCTAAGTTCCTTCACTGACACACATGTTTTTTGTGTTTCAGGGAGCCTGATATTCTGTGACTGTATGCACCCTAGCTTCATAAATGCTGAAGGTGCAGCATCCGTCATGAGGCATCAGCATCTTGTGGTATCAAGACAGAGCTCTGGTTGTTTTTAGATATCAAATCTGACGGCGTTCTTCCACACCATGGTCTCATCACCAGGAGCTCTTGAAATCCTGAATTCTTTTCTGGAAAATACAGCCAGTTCTGCCTCCATCCTATAACGGTCACCAATAGGAGCAGACTTAGGGTACCAGAAGCACCAGCACATGGGCGCTCCCATTCACTCTTAGAATTATTAACTTCGAAGGCAGCTGGTGCCCCGCTGCAACTCAGCATCTAATTTGAAAGATGACTGTGGTGGTGGGACCCGCAGCAGTTTGTCATGACAACGGCAGGAGGTAGAATATGCTCAGCAGAAATAACCCTGCGCTGGGAAGGCAAGTCACTGTTTGCCACCAATGTAGACAGGGTTACCCCTTACTAAGAGGCATGGGTACTGTCTCAAATTGCTGCTCTTGCTGGTCTCATTTGATTCCCCCAGAGCATCAATGATATAAGAGCCCAAGAGAGGCACCTTGCAGCCCATGTGTTCCCAGCTGGTCATTAGTCACAGATATTGCCCCAGCTTTCCACCAGCTTGTGGGTGACAGGTTCTTAGAAAGAGCAAGCAGAGGAGCCTGGTGCACACTACCCAGAACAGAGTCTGGAATCTGGGAATGACATCTGAAGGACCTGGCCCTCACTGCTGTGAAGTTGGTGTGGAAGAGTTAAGGGGCCCTAGAGAGACAGAACTTCCTATCTGTGTTTAGAGAGCTAGAAACGTTCCTTTTTCCTTTGTCCTCCCAGGAGCCTTCAAAACGGCAGGTTGACCTTCTTATTTAGCTTCTCTAGAGTCACGAATTATAATCTCAATGTCCTTTATTTATGGCTAGAAACCAAATATGAGTGAGTACATCCCATGTTCCTCTTTTTGGGTCTGGCTTACCTCACTCAGGATAGTGTTTTCAATTTCCGTCCATTTGTATGCAAAATTCAAGAAGTCATTGTTTTTTACTGCTGAGTAGTACTCTAATATGTATATATTCCATACTTTCTTCATCCATTCTTCCATTGAAGGACATCTAGGTTGTTTCCAGGTTCTGGCAATTACAAACAATGCTGCTATGAACATAGTTGAGCATATACTTTTGTTGTATGTTTGGGCATCTCTTGGGTATATTCCCAATAGTGGTATTGCTGGGTCAAGAGGTAGGTTGAACCCGACTTTCCTGAGAAACCGCCACACTGCTTTCCAAAGTGGTTGCACAAGTTTGCATTCCCACCAGCAATGGATGAGAGTGCCCCTTTCTCCACAACCTCTCCAGCAGAGGCTATCATTGGTGTTTTTGATTTTAGCCATTCTGACCGGTGTAAGATGGTATCTTAATGTTGTCTTGATTTGCATTTCCCTGATTGCTAAGGAAGTTGAGCATGATCTTAAGTGACTTTTGGCCATTTGAACTTCTTCTGTTGAAAAGTCTCTGTTCAGCTCAGTGCCCCATTTTATAATTGGATTGATTAACCTTTTACGGTCTAATTTCTTGAGTTCTTTGTAGAGAAGCTAAATAAGAAGGTGAACCCAAAGAAAAACATATAAGCATCCCCCTGAATATTAACCTTCATCAGGCGATGAAAGAAGACAGAGACAGAGACCAACATTGGAGCACTGGACTGAAGTCTCACGATCCAAAGGAGGAGCAGAAGGAGAGTGAGCACGAGCAAGGAACTCAGGACGGCGAGGGGTGCACCCACACACTGAGGCAATGGGGATGATCTATCGGGAACTCACCAAGGCCAGCTGGCCGGGGACTGAAAAAGCATGGGACAAAACCGGTCTCGCTGAACATAATGGACAATGAGGACTACTGAGAACTGAAGAACAATGGCAATGGGTTCTTGATCCTATTGCATGTACTGGCTTTGTGGGAGCCCAGGTAGTTTGGATGCTCACCTTAATAGACCTGGATGGAGGTGGGTGGTCCTTGGACCTCCCATAGGGCAGAGAAACCTGCTTACTCTTTGGGCTGAGGAGGAAGGAAGACTTGATTGGGGGAGGGGGAGGGAATGGGAGGTGGTGGCGGGGAAGAGGCAGAAATCTTTAATAATTAAATTAATTAATTAATAAAAATCAGAAAGAAAAAAAAAAAAACGGCAGGTTGAGGACATGGGTGATACCTGCAGCTATCCAGATTTGGGATGGACTGAGAAGCAATGTTATGTTCTGCTCAGAGAGTGGGAGCTGCTTGGTCCGAGGCATGCACACTGAGGCGGGTCAGTGAACACGCTCACAATTTGTCCTGTATGGAGCATGCTTGGCTGTGAGAGCTCGGGGTTTGACTATGGATCTGGGACCGGGGTCTGAGTGAATGCCAGGGTGTTGGAGGGAGTGCAGGATGTGTGGGCGTGTGCACAGAGAAGTCCCTATGAGGAATCGCCATGCTGACACTGTCCTGCTCAGCGTCCCCCTTCTGCTGTGGCCCCCAAAGTCAATGCAGGCTGAGCATCCTTGGCTCCACTTTGCTGGCTGTCTCCTGACCTCACCGCAGTGATGTTGACCATGAGACAGAGCCACTGGGCTGTTGTGCATTGTGGAACTCTGGTTGCCAGCTTTCAGGATATGGACGATCTGCTTCCCTCCAGGGGCCCAATGTGGACAGCTCATTGGCAAGAGACAGCATTTTCCTGACCCCTGTGGCCAACTGCCATGGGTTCTGTTCCTGGCTGTCTTGGAGTTTGAGAACTGACCCCGAGGAGGCCAGCTCTCCATCAGCTGAGGACTGGGACCGACAGGGGGAGATAGATGAAGGTAGCCTGGTGTTTTAGGAAGGAATGCCATATGGCCTTCCTTGATCTTTGCTTTTCTTCTTAAAACCCACCCAGAGAAGCATCAGCGTGTGAACAGAGAGGAACACCCCAGACCACATTTCACAGTACACAGGGCCTTTTGTTTTTAAACGGAGGTCGACAGATTACGGTCCACTTAGCATGCAGCGCCGTGATACTTTATTTCAACGCTATATGACATCGTGGGGGACACTCTATGCTGCTGCTGTCTGCGGTTCTGAACGTTGCTTGCTCAATCAGCTTCATCATGGAGTCAACTTCTACCACACATCAAAGGCTGATAAGGGTTTCTGTTGTTTTTTTAACTTCGCTTGCTTAAAATGATTTCCCTCTAGATCAAGATGCAGAGCACAAAATATTAATCAGTTTAAATAAATATCAAGACTACCCAAATAATATGAATAATTGGCACGGACTAGAGCCTACCGCCCAGTGCCCAGCAGCTGGTCACGCTGGCGCGTGGCACCCTCTCAACAGTCTTTGAGATAATGACTTTGGCATCTGCCGATGAGTGCTCACTACTGCCCACAGAATTTACAACTCGCAAGTGGGAAACAGAGGCTCTGACAGAACTTTTTTATGCGAGGTCTTTGAAATTTATTAATGTAATGCAAACACAAGCCTTCCAACCCATTAAATTGTTGATGTTATGCGAATCCACTCTGGAATTGCAGCCCCTCATTAACATTATTTGCATGTTAATCTGCATCTTTTTAATTAGTGATATTATTTATGCACATAATTTCTGCCTACTGGTGCCAAGGCTGAAGCGCATTAATTAATCTACTGAGATGCCAAACTGTTTATTTTCCCCCGTACTTTTATTTGTTTACATGGTGTTTTGGATTCAGGGAAAATAAAAAAGAGCCCGAAGAATAAAAGCAGAAAGACAAGATTAACTAAAAGCTCTTTTTGTTTTCATAATTTAAATTGTAATATTAGCCAAATGTTGTGTTTCTTCCCTTAGAGATCGGTTATTCAGTTACATTACCTTGATGTATTATTAAAATTTATAATGGGCTCTGGAGGCTTCTGTTAGTTCTCGCCTTCATTTACAGAATATACTCAATGTTATTTTAATCTTCCTACAACGCTTCCATGCATAGGCAATGATGAGCCATCCCCTGCGAATCGCCAGCGTGCGCCACTTTGCACAACTGATAAACATTTAAATAAGCCCTTTCAGGAAAGAATAGCGTGGAAAATCATTAACCCATTGATGGAGTCGGCTACATCTCTGTAACTCATCCTTCCTTAAACTAGGTCAATGGTAAAATGTACCTGACCTGGGGCTGCTGAAGGGTCCTCATCCTTGAAGTTGTAGTTAAGAGACGTGATCAAGACCTGCCTGTCCGTGTGTGTGTGTGTGTGTTGTTTATGTTATACACACAGCACTAAAATTGAAAATGTGTCATAAAAAGTGTCCTATAGTTTCTGTGCTAAATACTGGTTGTGTGACTCTGAGCCTTGCAGTAAATAAAGTATAATTCAAGAACAGTAAAGAGGCATGTTCCCCAACCATTATCACCTGGCTTCTACTATCGGCACCACATCAAAAGAGCATCCTCTGAGCTGTGTGTAAAGATGCCCAGTAAGTATACGTGAATAGGGAGAAAATGACTCTTTTCCAACTTACATTTCCCAAGGATACATGCACCATCTCCGCCCATCCAAGAAAAACCTGCCAAGAAAGCTGCCAGCCACCCCTAAGTTCCTCCTCTTTCAAAATGACCTCATATGGCACAAGTGACTAACCAGTCATAAGAGTAGTCCCCTATTTAATCAGGGGGCTGAAATCTATTGGGCGTGGTGCCATGGCAGAATGAAGTTAGACGGAGTTCCTTCTGGCTGACACTGTTTGAACAGCACAGGATGCCAGGCTGTTCATTTGTGTAATGACTGAATCACGGGCTGCCTCCTGGTTCACCGAAGGGTCAAGAAGGAGGCTTCAGTTGGAGGGGGAGAGTGGGAGTAGAAACATAAGGATGAGGCAGGAAGTTGGAGGACGAGGGCTCCAGGTCAGGGGCACACGTGCCTTAGCAATGACTTTAAAACATGTTGTACTTCTGTTTCTCACAGCATAATGTTCTGTTTGCTGTACGGCTGCCATCCTGGAGTCTCTTTTGCATTTTCATTCATTAGCTTTTGTTACGTGGGATGCCTTTGGTTTTTACCAAGCGATGCATGATGGGTATATCTCAAGGACTGCTTGCCTCCTCTGCTTCCAAACCGGTGGAGACATGGGTCAGCGCATGGGTCAGTGGTAGCGGGCGTCACCAGGAAACTTTGAACAAGTGAACTGCACTCAATAATATCTATCTCCTTTTTTAAAAATCCTCCTGGGTAATTGCATAAGGAAGCTGTCCAGAATAAGTTGAGCCAATCAAAGAAGAATATTTTCTTATAATCCTGTGAATAACATTAAATACATTACAACTTTTGTGTGTGTGAGTGTGCATACATGTGTATGATAGTGTGTGCGAGTATGTGTATGAGAGTGTGTGAATGCTTGTATGAGTATGTGTGTATGAGAGTGTGAGTGTGCATGTGAGTGTGATAAAGTGTGTGTGTTAGAAAGTGTGTGTAAGAGAATGTATGTATGAGAGAGTGTATGTGTGAGAGCTAGTGTGTGTGTGTGTGTGTCAGAGAGAGAGAGAGAGAGAGAGAAACACGGAGAGATGCAGCCAACCATGAACCTGAGGGAGTGAGTTCTCCCTCTTCCATGTTGGTCTTGTGACCCCAGCTCAGGTCATCAGGTGTAGCGACATGTGCTTTGATCTCTGAGCCACCTCCCTGGCTCTGAATAGCTTCCAAAGTTACCTTGTTATGACAAATTTTTATTTTTGCGATTGAGAGCGTGTGAAGAAAAAAATTAGACACAAGAACATTGTGTTCTGCACAAAACTAAGAGGTGATGGATTTTCTGGGTGTACATTTGCATTGTGTGTTGTGCACATTCAGGTGTGTGTGCAGGTGCACACTATGGCATACTGATCAGTTGAGTGAAGTGTGCGATCACTCGCCTGAAGGTGAGTTCATCTGTTATTAATCACATGAAACACACTAAGGTGTGTTTATCAGTCATGAGAAGCACACCACAGCGTGTTTTTCTGGACACTCTTCCTACAGTAGCACGCTGTTAATCCAGCAACCACCTATCCTATGCGTACCTCCGTTTCCGGTTCTCACTGTTCAGGGATTGATCAGCTCATCTCCACTCTCAATGAACATCTTCTGTTCCAATGAGGCTCTGGCTCATGGCGACATGGTATGGTGGAATATGCAGTATCACTGGTGTGAAAACTTCATGGCGATCTCAGAAACAGGCCTTTGGCTATGCCCCTGCCACTTTGTGTTCTTGTTGGTGATCCCAAGATGGGGTGGTGAATCTGCAGAAGCTCTCACGTTGATGCAGCAGACAAGCATAAGAGAAAGTCAAGATAGGTAGACACGGAAGGAACTATTTCATTTTTTCTTGTGAGGTCACAGTCCACAGTCCGTGTGTGTGTGTGTGTGTGTGTGCGTGCGCGCGCGCGCGTGTGTGTGCGCATATGCACGTGTGTGTGCGCGCATGTGTGTGTCACTAGAGACGGAACCTGGATGCTAGTCTAGGACTCTACCAAGCAGGTTTTCCCAGCCTGAGTGTGACTCTCCAAAAGGACTTTCTATTTTGTAAAAATATCTTTTCACATGGTTCCTAGGCTCTTTGTTTGATCATTCAGCCATTAACAAAATTTTATTTATTTATTTGTGTTTCAAGAATTTGTGAGAGGTCGTGGGCAGGGAAAACAGGACAGAACTGGTGTCCTTACAGAGCACTCAAGATTTTGAGGGGGATTTAAGTCATCGTATACAATCTTTTTGGCAGCTGTCATTATAAAATTGAGACACCATTGGATAGAGCTGATAGCAGCATGCTTCCGTGACCTAAAGTGAAAGGAAACAGTGTGTCCCCTCGACCTCACGTTAGTGTTCACAGAAGGTACCTCACTGCGTGGTCTTGTATGACTGGGATTCTGTGAAGATCTGCAAAACCCTGTTAGGGAGCTGACCTTCGATGGGCACCTCCCCCTGCCGAGGACCTTCTCAGTGATGAATTGTGCTGCACCTCCCTACCCATGGGTGTGCACTGTCACAGGGTGACATCGCTGCTTGGCGGTTTGGTTTACAGCCTCTTTAATTATAACCGGTCCCTAAAGCACTCACAAGATGGTCTTAAGTACAGCTGACCCTGTTTTATTTAATTTCATTCACCCTTAGTGTTTGGAGGCTCTCCAGTGAAGCACTTCAGAAAATTCAATAGGATTCCTGTTCCAATTAATATAGGGCCCAATACCGGGGGAGACGAAGCTCCAAGCTTAGCTGATTGTAGACACTCCAGCACAGGAGGCAGCCCCAGTCAGAGGACATGGAGGCCATGAGACATGGGACTCTGAATAGCATGTCACCCTGAATAGTGTGTCACAGGGTGTCCTCCCTCACTGAACCCAGGCAAGAAGCTTCTAAAGCCACGTACTACATAGTTAGCTGTTGTATGAGGCCCTGGGATTCCTCGCGTAGTTGGAGTATGACTGGCTTTCCTCTGTTTCCATTACACAAATTGAACTGATCCTGAGTCCCCTTTTGGTTTGGTTTTCTTCTACTCTGGTCTGGCTCCAGATGCAGAGCTGGCTTTCGGGGAAACATGGTGCTTTAACTCTGAGTGCTGCTATCCAGCTTCAGCTCACGATTTGGGGCATCCTACAAGTGGCTGAATATGGTCTTTAAAAATGATGGGCTGAGTGAGGGATTTCTAACTCAGGGTAATAATGGCTTTCTAAGTAAAAGAATGGCTTGCTAAGTTAAAGGATAGTGTTAAGGGGCTGGGGGAGGACAGTGGTGGTACACACCTACACTGTCAGTATTCTGGAGGCTGAGGCCAGATAACCACCATTTCAAAGCAATCCTGGGCTACATAGTGAGTTTCAAGTAACTGTGGCTACATATAGATCCTGTTTTAACACAAAACCAAACAAGCAAAGTTAGTGTTAATCTGTTACTTTGTGAGCCACAATTTCAAATATGTATCACCAGCTACATTCTCCATATTCCACCCTGGAAGTCTACCCAACATGCGTGCCTCCATATTTTCACATATCATATCCCACAGAAGTTCCAGACAGAAAAACAGAAGACCAGCCACCCACTGACCTCCTAGATCCTGCTAACATTGTTGTTTCATTAACAAAGCGTTTTTGACTGTCATAACCGATCAGCATGGTCGTTCTTTCCCAAGGCTGCGTCTTATAAATCACGTCGCAACAGCACATTATGTTGCAAGGAATGAAAAGCAAAGCCATTCTCTGTCATACAGAATTAACTGCCAGGAAAGGATGCTCTTTCAGAAAGGAAGGAGGTCAATTAACATATGGAAATCTGTCCTGTGATATCGGTCTACGCTTGTCGACACAGGAAAGTGAACAGTGTGTATCCAGGCAGAGACTCAAGTTGCTTGAAATGCTTCCTCACTGGAGCGGCTAGTTAATAAACAGTGCTGTTTGAATGATGCCATTGTTCTGGTTTCCAATCATATGTGGGATGGGCACCACATACAAGGACATCCCTGAGCAGTACATACCAAGAACTTGAACTTGCTGAAGCCAGATCTGTTACAGCAACCTGTGACTTCCATTCAGGCCCTAACTCCTGCTCACCCCCTAGTGTGATGGATGGGAGTGCAGGCAGGTAGCATTTGCTCTGCGTTCCAAGCTGGATTGGCATTTGGATGAGGCTTCCTCTGTAAATGGAAATGAAGATGCTGTCAGTAGACTAAGCTCCTGCTACCTGCCTGGCTTGAGGCGGGTTGTGAACCAGCCCTCATCACCAGGAGAAGAGGGCAAGATCTCCCTGGTGTGTGAGCAGAACTCTTCTCTCTCTGGGATTTTTGTTTCTTCCCATAGTAAAAATCTCAGCGTAAGCATCTGCTCTCTGACTTGCTGCCAACTATAGCTGGCATGGAAGTGACAACATGCTTGATCTGAGGCAGTGTGAGCCAGTGTGGGGTGTACATAGAAGAAATCTCAGTATGTCCCCCTCCTCAGTATACCTCTTCTGTGAGTGATCTGTCTTGTGAGTGTCTGGGTGCCTCTGGTTGGTTACAGGCAGAGAGAATATACTACAATTCACTAAAAGTAGAGACAGGATTATAAAAAAGTTGTGGTGGCAGTCATATGGCCCGAGTTATTGGTGACAAGCAACTGAGGTTGGTGTGTCTGCCCACAAAGAATGTATCTGTAACCATGGGGGAAAAATGAAACCAGACATAGGGGCCTGTCTGGGTCATTAGGAAGCAAATATGTTATGATCTCTCTTGAGAGGAAGTTCTTAGGAATATTTGATGAAAAGCAAAATGCTCAACTTGTGAGTTTCTGGGAGGCTTTAAAATTTGAAGAATTTTTTTTAACCACTGAGTAGTACTCTAATGTGTAAATGTGCCACATTTTCCTTATCCATTCTTCAGTTGAGGGGCATCTAGGTTGTTTCCAGGTTCTGTCTATTACAAACATTTCTGCTATGAATATAGATGAACAAATGTCTTTGTAGTATAATTGAGCATCTTTTGGGTATATGCCCAAGAGTGCTATTACTGAGTCCTGAGGTAGGTTGAGTCCCAGTTTTCTGAGAAACCACCATATTGATTTCCAAAGTGGTTGTACAAGTTTGCATTCCCACCAGCAATGGATGAGTGTTTCTCTCACTCCACATCCTCTCCAGCATAGGCTATCATTGGTGTTTTTTATCTTAGTCATTATGACAGGTATAAGATGGTATCTCAAAGTTGTTTTGATTTGCATTTCCCTGATGGCTAAGGATGTTGAAGATTTCCTTAAGTATCTTTTGGCCATTTGAGATTCTTCTGTTGAGAGTTCTCTGATTAGTTCTGTACCCCATTTTTAGATTGAGTTATTTAGAATTTTGATGTCTAATTTCTCGAGTTCTTTATATAATTTGGAGATCATTTCTTTGTCTGATGTGGGGTTGGTAAAGATCTTTTCCCATTCAGTAGGCTCCCTTTTTGTCTTATTGCCTGTGTCCTTTGCTTTACAGAAGCTTCTCAGTTTTAGGAGGGATGTTATCAGTGTTTGTGCTACTGGTGTTATATTTAGGAAGTGGTCTCCTTTGCCCATGCATTGAAGACTACTTCACACTTTCTCTTCTATCAGGTCCAATGTGGTCAGATTTATATTGAGGTCTTTAATTCATCTGGACTTGAGTTTTGTGCATGGTGATAGATATGGATCTATTTTCATTATTCTACATGTTGACATCCAGTTATGCCAACACCATTTGTTGAAGATGCTTTATTTTTTCCATTTTATAATTTTAGCTTCTTTATCAAAAATAAGGTGTTCATAGGTGTGTTGAATAATATCTCAAATATCTTGATTTGATTTCATTAGCCAACCTCTCTGTTTTTCTGCCAATAGCAAACTGTTTTCATTATTGTGAGGGATGGTGATGCCTCTGGAAGTTCCTTTGTTGTACAAGATTGTTTTGGTTATCCTGAGAGGTTTGTTTTTCCAATGACATCCCAATGAAGTGACTGTGATGGCCACTCTTGGTGGTCAGTTTGACAACATCTAGAGTCAACTACTACCCCAGCAGCTAGGAACTCATGTGAAAGATTTTCTTATTTGATATTTTGAAGTGGGAAGACCTGCTAAATCTGGGCTACGCCTTCTGGTGGCAGCCCACATAAAAGGATATGGCAGGAGGAAGCTTGTGTTTTTTGCCTACTTGCCCTCACGTTGGTGGCAAGTCTATTTGCCTTGTTTCTGAGGCAGTCCTTTGGTCTTAGAACCGTTTCTTTAGGATGCCAACACAAACTGAAGGAAGAACAGCTCTTTAGAACTCCCTGGGGTTCCAATGCGAGACGGAGACTTCTGAGATATCCAGTCCTGGGAACTGAGCAGCTACTGAATCCTCAACATTTTTATTGGTGGAAAACCTTTGTTGGCCTTTGTTGGACTCTTTGGAAACCAGCTTGTAAAGTCATTCTAATACACCCCTTCACACACACACACACACATACACACACACACACAAGCACATACACACCCCATGCACACACACACATGCATACACAAATGAACACACACATACACCATACATGCACACACACCACATGTGTGCACACACACACACCACATACGCATGCACGCATGCACACACACACCATGCATCCACACACACCATACACATACACACCATATACACACTCACACCACATGCTCGCAGACACATACACACAACCTGATCTATATCATGCCTCACTGAGATTTTCTTTCCAGGTGAGTTTTGATCATAACACATTCACGAATTTAACTATCACAGATGGTATAATATTAATCTTTGAGTGTTGCATGATTAATAAAAACTCAGAGACAGATATTGGAGTTCAACTTGAAGGTCAGAAAAGCAAAACAGCTGGTCTTTGGCTCTTACCTCCATCTCAGTCCAAAATGGCGATCTTGTCTCTAGGAATCTTCAGAATTAAACTGAGAGATCTGTCTCCTCCCATTTATATTCCTCTCTAGTGCTGGCATTAAAGGTGTGCGCCACTACCACCTGGTTTCTATGGCAAACTAGTGTGGCTACTGGGATTAAAAGTGTGTGTCATCACTGTCTTGCCTGTGAGGCTGACCAGGGCACCTGTTTTACTCTTTGATCTTCAGGCAAACTTTATTTATTAAAATGCAAATAAAATATCACTACATATGAGTATTTTATAGTTTTATATTCAGGTGCAAGGAGATTGGAAAGTTAGTCCTTGCAGGATGCAAGAACTGGGTACAGCTGTGGAAGATAAAGCTAGTGTTAGGGTTGAGAGCCTTATAGTTAAATAAGATGCAAAGGATTCCTGCCAAGTTATTGAGAAAACTTTATCCTAGTTAGGGTTATTATCATTATGAAACATCATCACCAAAAGAAAGTTGGGGAGAAAGGGTTTATTTGGAGTATACTTCCACATCACTGTTCATCATTGAAGGAACACAAACAGGGTGGGAACCTGGACGCAGAAGCTGTTGTGGAGGACATAGAGGGGTGCTGCTTACTGACTTGTTTTCTGTCTTACTCAGCCTGCTTTCTTACAGAACCAAGGATCACTCATGCAATGGAGTGGGCCTTTCTTTATTCATCAGTAATTAAGAAAATGCCCAGCAGGCTTGCCTGCAGCTCTATCTTACAGAGGCCTTTTCTCAATTGAGGTTCCCCCTTCTCAGATGACTACAGCTTGTGTCAGGTTGGCATGAAATTAGCTAATACATTCTAACGATGGCCTGACCTATAAAGTAAGTCAGTAGCTAAGGAGCTTAAACCCAGAAGGTATTCTGCCTGTGTGAAGAAAGACATTGCCAGAAGGCACAAGTTATTGTGTAAAAACCTATTGCCATAGGGCGGCTGTCTCCCCAGAACTAGGTGTTTGTCCAGAGAGGTTCCTGAGGACCTTACATGTTAGAGGTAATAGCTATTGATGCTGGTTGTCCACCTGAACTAGATAATACATGTTTATTACTAAAAATATTATGTATTCATGTTGTGTGACATGCAGAGACCTAGTTGTGACCTAGTTGGAAACTTTCTACCTGTTGCCTAGCATTTTTAAAGTGGGAAGATACTATGGGTGCTTCCTGGAGTGGATGTTTACCAATGATCCTGCTTGTTTAAAGATCACACATGCAGCACTATCAGAATGACAGGTTATGTGTGCTTGCTGATGAAATGGTGGTTCAAATGTCTTGGGTGCAATAATTTATATCAAGTTGAAATTGAAGTCTGCTGCATAGAAAAGAACCCATGTTTAATACTGTAAGCAAGGACAAAACTCCTGTGGTTGAGGATGTCAAGATTGGGCCCCCTCTCCTCTGTTGATGAGGCTCTTAGCTGGGGTCATCCTTGTGGATTCCTGGGAATCTTCCTAGAGCCAGATTTCTTGCTAACCCTATAATGGTTCCCTTAATTAAGATAGCTCTTTCCTTGTTCTCATCACTGTCCTTCCTTCTTCTCAACTATCCCATTCCCTCAAGTTCTCTTTACTCTTCCCCTACTCCCCTCCTCTTTTCCTTCCACCCTCTCTTCTTCTCTGACCCCATGTTTCCATTTTTTTTTCAGGAAATCTTCTCTATTTCCACTTTCCAGGTGGATCTATGTATGTTTTTCTCAGGCTTCACCTTATTACTCAGCTTCTCTAGGATCATGAACTCTAGGCTCAATATCTTTTGTTTATATCTAGTATCCACTTATGAGTGAGTACATACCATGTTCATAGTTTTATGTCTGGGTTACCTCACTCAGGATAGTGTTTTCTAATTCCATACATTTGCATGCAAAATTCAAGATGTCGTTGTTTGTTTGTTTGTTTTTTACCACTGAGTAGTACACTAATGTGTAAATGTGCCACATTTTCTTCATCCATTTTTCTATTGAGGGGCATCCAGGTTGTTTCCAGGTTCTGGCTATTACAAATAATGCTACTATGAACATAGTTGAATAAATGCCTTTGTAGTATGATTGAGCATCTTTTGGGTATATGCCCAAGAGTAATATTGTTGGATCCTGAGGTAGGTTATTTTCCAGTTTTCTGAGAAACAACTATACTTATTTCCAAAGTGGTTGTACAAGTTACATTCCCACCAACAATGGAAGAGTGTTCTCCTTATTCCACATCCTTTTCAGCATAAGTTATCATTGATGTTTTTGATCTTAGCCATTTTGACTGATGTAAGATGGTATCTCAAAGTTGTTTTGATTTGCATTTAACTGATGCCTAAAGATGTTGAACATTTCCTTAAGAATCTTTTGGCCATTCGAAATTCTTCTGTTGAGAGTTCTGTTTAGTTCTGTGCCCCATTTTTAACTGGGTTATTTAGAATTTTGTTGTCTAATTTATTGAGTTCTTTATATATTTTGGCCATCATTCCTTTGTCTGATGTAGGGTTGTTGAATATCTTTTCCCATTCAGTAGGCTAACTTTTCATCTTATTGAATGTGTTTTTGGTTTTACAGAAACTTCTCAGTTTCAGGAGGTCCCATTTATTTATTGTTGCTGTCAGTGTCTGTGCTACTGATATTATATTTAGAAGTAGTCTCCTGTGCCTGTGCATTGAAGACTACTTCGCACTTTCTCTTCTAACAGGTTCAGAGTGGTCAGATTTATACTGAAGCCTTTAATTCATCTGGACTTGAGTTTTGTGCATGGGGACAGATATGGATCTATTTTCATTCTTTTACATGTTGACATCCATTTATGCCAGTACCATTTGTTGAAGATACTTTCTTTTTTCCATTTTATATTTTTAGCTTCTTTATCAAAAATCAGGTGTTCATAGGTGTGTGGATTAATATTGGGGTCTTTGATTTGATTCCATTGGTCCACCTCTTTGTTTTTATGCCAGTACCAAGCTGTTTTCATTACTGTAGCTATGTAATAGAGCTGGATGTCAGGAATGGTGATGCCTCCGGAAGTTCCTTTGTTGTACAGGATTGCTTTGACTGTCCTGGGTGTTTTGCTTTTCCATATGAAGTTGATTATTTTTCTTTCAAGGTCCATGAAGAATTGTATTGGAATTTTTATGGGATTGCATTGAATCTATAAATTGTTTTTGGTAGGATTGCCATTTTTACTACATTGATCCTAACTATCCAAGAGCATGGTAGATCCTTCCATTTTCTGGTATCTTCTTCAATTTCTTTCTTCAAAGACTTAAAGTTCTTGTCAAATAGGTCTTTCACTTCTTTGGTTAGTATTAACCCAGGATATTTTATGTTATTTGTGGCTATTGTGAAAAATGATGTTTCTCTGATTTCCCACTCAACTTCTTTATCATTTGTATATAGGAGGCCTACTGATTTTTTTGAGTTGATCTTGTATCCTGCCACATCACTGAAGGTATTTATCAGCTATAAGAGTTCTCTGGTAGAGTTTTTGGGGTCGCTTAAATATACTACCATATCAGCTACAAATAATAAAAGTTTGACATCTTCCTTTCCAATTTGAATCCTCTTGTTCTTTTGTGTGACTGTGGTTTCTGCACTGTCCAGTTCCCATAGTCGTTAAGTCCCAAAGAAATCACACAGAGGTTTACATTAGTTAGAAAGTGATTGACCCAGTAGCTCAGACTTCTTTTAACGCTTACAACTTATATTAGTGCATTATTCTTGTCTATGTTAGCCATGTGGCTCGGTACCATATTTGGCAAGGCAGTTATATCTTGCTTCTCTGTGGCTGGGTCACAACTACAGAAAAAGCTTTCCTCTTCTCAGAATTCTCCTGTTCTTGTCATCCTGCCTCTACTTCCTGCCTGGTTGTTTTTCCTCTACTTCCTTCCTGGCTACTGACCAATCAGGGTTTTATCAAAATACAATTGACAGGGTACAAACCATTGTCCCACAGCACTCTCCCTTTGTTGTCTTATTGCTTCAAGAACTACATTGAAGAGATATGGAGAAAGTGGACAGCCTTTTCTTGTTCCTGATTTTAGTGGAATTGCTTTGAGTTTCTCTCCATTTAATTTGATGTTGGCTGTTGGCTTGCTGTATACTGCTTTTATTATGTTTAGATATGTTCCTTGTGTCCCTGGTCTCTCCCAGATCTTTATCATGAAGGGATGTTGGATTTTGTTGAATGCTTTTTCAGCATCTACTGAAATGGTCATATTTTTTTTTCTTTCAGTTTATGAATATGATGGATTACATTGATGGATGTTGTACCAACCCTGAATCTCTGGGATGGAGCTGACTGGATCATGGTGGATGTCTTTTTTTATGTGTTCTTGGATTTGATTTGTCAATATTTTATTGAGTATTTTTGCATCCATGTTTATGAGTGAGCTTGATATATAATTCTCTTTCTTGGTTGGGTCTTTGTGTGGTTTTGGTATCAGTATGGCTGTAGCCTCATAAAAAGAGTTTGGCAATGTTCCTTCTGTTTCTATTATGTGGAACACTTTGAGGAGTATAGGTATTAGCTTTTCTTGGAAGTTCTGGTAGAATTCTGCACTAAAACCATCCAGCCCTGGGCTTTTTTTTTTTTTTTTTTGGAGGTTTTTGATGACAGCTGCTTCTATTTCCTTGCAGTTTATAGGCTTATTTAAATTGCTCACCTGGTTTTGATTTTGTTTGGTATATAGTATCTATCTAGAAAATTGTCCATTTCTTTTATATTCCAATTTTGTAGAGTACAAGTTTTTGTAGTATGACCTAATGATTCTCTAAATTTCCTCATTGTCTGTTGTTATGTGTTGTGGGATGCCACTTGTTTTTTTTCTGGCTGCCCAGACTCCCAAAATAATCACACAGAAACTATATTATTTAAATCATGGCTTAGCCCATTAGCTCTAGCTTCTTATTTTCTAACTCTCACTCTTAATTTAACCCAGTTCTATTAATCTGTGTACCCCCATGAGGCTGTGGCTTGTCAGGTAAATTCCATCTGGTAAGCTGTTTTTCAGAGTTCCACTGAGGTTGCTCTTAAAGTCCCCTCAGTATAGGAGCAAGCTGTATTTCAGAGTTCCACTGAAGTTGCACAAGGATAGGCAAGTTTGGAGATGGGGTAGGGCTAGTAGCTTGGAGGATCAATTGAGGGAGCCTACCTTCAGGAAGCTCTCCTGATGGCTGGCTAGTGAAGCTGAGGGAGTTGGGGGAGAGGCCTCGGGTTTTGTCCCACTGTGGAGGTTCTAGAGAGTGGGACGTCCTGCCACATGGCTTTTCACTCACCTCCTAAGTCCCCTCAGTACTGGCGCAAGCGCCTATAAGTTTGTTCCTGCATCTCATGAGAGCCCACTCCTTCTTGTTACATCTGCTTTAACTTTTGGGAAAGAGCACATAGCTCTCAGATTTACAGATGACTAGGTGATGTGGAATGTCCCTCTGCATGCTGTGAATATGTTTTATTACCATTGGTTAATAAAGAAGCTGCTTTGGGCCTATGGCAGCTCAGAATATATCAAAGCAGGAAATCCAAGCAGAGATAGAGGAGGAAAGAAGAAGTCAGGAAGATGACATGTAGCTGCTGAAGGAGAAAGACACCAGAATCTTATTGGTAAGCCACAACCTTGTGGCAATATGCGGATTAATATAAATGGGTTCATTTGAGTTGTAAGAGGTAGCTAGGAATACAGTTGAGTCATTGGTCAAGCATTGTTGTAATTAATATAATTTTTGAGTGATTATTTGTGTCTGGGTGGTTGGGAAATGAATAAACAGTCTCCTTTTACAACTAGGGGAAGTAAGTCAGCTTTTATAAGTTATAAGTCTGGCTGGGGTGAGAAAGAGAGCAGTTTTTGTTTGGGAATCTGCCCTCTGTGCCGCCATTCCCTTGTTGTTAGGATGAAAGGACTCATTTCCTCCTTGGACTCGGCTTCCCTTCACCACTGTCCCATATCCATGGAATGGTCAACACCACAGTGTGTTTCCATGATGCTATGTCTGGGGAATCCTGGTTTGGAGGCACCAAGGACTTTGGGTTCCTGATGTACTTAGTCTTTACCTATCAGTCTCAGACCTTAATTCTTCTGATAGAACATTTTACCAAAGCTCCAGAGAAGCTTTCAGGCCTGTCCCCAGACCTTGTGACATGGGTCATGCTCCCTTCAAAGGATCCAGTCTTTCAGCACTCTGAATCACTGGTATGATTTATTACATGCCATCATTACCAGGTTTTTTGGAGATGGATTTGCCTAAACCTCCTGGTGTGAAACAGCAAGGAACAGACTTTAGAATCCAGGAGTGGAGTACAGCTCTGTCGACACACGGCTCAGAAAGACAAACTTCCCACAGGACCAGCGGCTCTGATGTGCAGAGAAGTGCTCGTGGGACTTCTCCCCAAGAACAAAATGTCTTCAGAGGTATCGTCATGGGTAGTCTCTCACCTCATGGATGCTTTCTATTATTTAGACAGCAGAACCTCTAGACCAGTCGTTTCCTACTTTTCCAACGCTGTGACCATTTAGTAGCTTCTCATGCTGTGGTGATCCCCAGCCATAAAACTGTTTTGGTTGCTGCTTCATAACTGTAGTTCTGCTTCTATAGTAAATCATAACATAAAGATATGAGTTTTCCGACAGTCTTAGGTGAGCCCCGTGAAAGGGTTGTTTGACTCTTCAAAGGGGTGTGACCCACAAGCTGAGAAACGCTGCCTTAGAGACTTTTTAAACTGAAGAGAAATTCCCCAGAGTAAAGTTGAAGATGGGTAATTATTGATCACTTGGTAGTGAAGCAGGAAAAGAACAAAGTGGAATGGAGAATAGCTGGCATGAAAAGAAGACAGTAGGAGAGTGAGTCTAAATATAGGCATACGAAACAGATTGAGTATAACAATTCCACATCTGCAAATAAAAGACAGGGATTATAGAACTGGACTTAAAAAGCAACAGTTAAATAAATATGTGCTTTCTATAAGGAATCCTATTTTAAACAGTCACACATAACTTTACATACTGTCTTCTATGTTCTTTCTGTCAGTCACCCAAACATTACTATATGACATAAACTGTGCTAGTGGGCCACAGTATCTGTGCCAAGACAAAATTAGAAAGAATACATATTGGCACATGTTGGGATTTCCTGAAGAAAAAAAACAAGTATGAATTATTATTCAGTGACTTCAAAGTAAAATAATGAGAATATAAATAATCTATTAATCATGAACATTTGTACATATATTTGTATATGAGTATACATTCATGCAACACCATATGTAAAACACAAGAAATCCAACAAGACAGACCTGAGGGAGAAGTGATTGTGTGTGGATTTCTACATGTCTTCCAAGACTGATAGATACATCACCATCAGTTTATGTGACCCTTGCCAAGGGCCTTCACCTCTTCTACCATGACAAAGGGACTGAACTCAGATGTGAATTTTTGAGATTAGGTCATTCAGTCTGTCCACAGGATTGAGAGGGCTGTGCCCACCAACCACAGGAGTTTGAACTTATGTCTTCTTTCATAGCTGGGGAGTGTTGGTCAAAGCGTTTTCCCGCAGTCGGCAGTCCAGGGTGGAATATGGGCTTTGACCTTGGTGTTGAATCCACAGTCACTCTAGATCAACACTGTATATTTGGGAAATAGTGCAGACTCAGTGCAGGAGGTCACAGACTTGTGGCACTGGCAACAGCGACTTCTGTACAGGACCTGCCACTGGGTCAAGGAATGGAGGGGACAAAGAGAGCCCTTGGCACCCTCCACCAAGCTGTTCTGGAGTGGAAGCTGAGAACTCCCTACCCTACTGTGCCATTTCTAAACACAGGATAATTTCAGAACCAAAACCAGATGCATAATTTGAGAAGCCACAGAAAAAATTAAAATGCCAGGACCCTCCTTCAGAAATCTGGGAGTATTTCAAGATGGTAGCTGGATGAACTGACCTATGATAATTCCAGTACTTGAGAGGCTGAGGAAAGAGAATAATAATTTGAGGCTAACTTGGACTGCTTAGGGAGTTTGAGGTCACCCTGGTCACCCTGGTTACAGACTGAGATTTTAGCTCAAGAATACAATGCAAACAAAAGCCAGCAAGGTAGAATCTAAGTGTGGAGACAGCACAGCTTCAATGCACCCTTGTCCCCCCCCCAAAAAAAATATCATCAGGAGGGCTGAGCCATGTGACTCAGATCTTGGCTTACTTTCAGCATCAGGGTGCCTATGCTCCATGGGACTCATCTCTGCCTGCCTGTGACATGAGTTACAGGCTTGTCTTGCAGCTATATGTTCTTGTGAGTGGTACTGAGAGGTCCCTAAACAGGTCTGCATTCTTCTCCAGGTCCAAGCAGAACCTGTCTCTAAGAAGTCTCAGTCATATCACAGGGTCTGTGGTCCTAGTCTCCAAATTCTGATGACTGAGGTCTCCCGTTCATTCATAGCATCTCCTACAGGGCTTTAATCCACACACCCACAAACATATGATTTTTGATACAGAAGCAAAAAATAGAAAATAGAAAAAAGAAAGCTTATTTAACAAATGATGTTGGCATAACTGGATATCAACATGTAGAAGAATGAAAATAGACCCATGTCTATCACTATGCACATAACTCAAGTCCAAATGGATCAAAGACCTCAACATGAAGCTAGTCACACTGAATCTCATAAAAGAGAAAGTGAGAAGTACACTTGAACACATTGGCACAGGAGACCGCTTCCTAAATATAATCCCAGTAGCACAGACACCGAGAGAAACAATTAATAAATGGGACCTCCTGAAACTGAAAAGCTTCTGTAAAGCAAAGGACATGGTCAACAAGACAAAATGGCATCCTACAGAATGGGAAAATATCTTCACTAACCCCATATCAGAAAGTGGTCTGATCTCCAAAATATACAAAGAACTCAAGAAATTGATCATCAAAAGAACAAATAATTGAATAAAAAAGTGGAGTATTGACCTAAATAAAGAACTCTAAACAGAGGAATCTAAAATGGCTGAAAGACACTTAAGAAAATGATCAACATTCTTAGTAATCAGAGAAATGCAAATCAAAACAACTCTGAGATTCCATCTTACACCTGTAAGAATGGCCAAGATCAAAAACACTGATGACAACTTATGCTGGCGAGGTTGTGGGGTAAAGGGAACACTCCTGCATTGCTGGTAGGAATGTAAGATGGTACAGCCATTTTAGATGTCAGTGTGGTGATTTCTCAGAAAATTAGGAAACAACCTTCCTCAAGACCCAGTAATACTACTTTTGGGTATGTATCCAAAGAATGTTCAATCATACCACAAGGGCATGTGTTCAACTATGTTCATAGTAGCATTGTTTGTCATAGCCAAAACTTGGAAACAACCTAAATGTCCCTCAACCGAAGAATGGATAAGGAAAATGTGGTAAATTCACACAATGGAGTAGTACACAGCAGATAAAAATGACATCTTGAAATTTGAAGACAAATGGCTAGAGCTAGAAAACACCATGTTGAGTGAAGTAACACAGACCTAGAAAGACAATTATCATATGTAGTCACTCATAAGTGGTTTTTAAGCATAAAGCAAAGAAAACCAGCCCACAGATCACAATCCCAGAGAACCTAGACAACGATGAGGAACCTAGAAGAGACATACATGGATCTAATCTACATGGGATATAGTAAAACACAAGATCTCTTGAGTAAATTGGGAGCATGGGGACCATGGAAGAGGGTTGAAGGGGAGTGGAGAGGAAGGTAGGGGAGCAGAGAAAAATGTATAGTTCAATAAAATCAATAAATAAAAGAATTATGGGTTAGTTTAAATTGTAAGAGGTAGTTATTAATAAGCTTGAACTATAGGCCAGTCAGTTTTATAATTAATATAAGTCTCTGTGCATTTATTTTGGATTGAATTGCTGAGGCACCAGACAGGACAGAAACTTTCATCTACATAATGCAACCATGCAGGTTTGTCTATGTACAGTTAGACACTGCTCCACATGCATGGCAGTCCAGCAGGCATTTGGACAGACCCCACCACACAGGCAAGCTGGTAAGCTGACATTAGAGGCCACCAATGCTCTCTGATGATATAGCAAACTAACCATGGGACTGTTTAGGGCAAAATAAACAATGAGGAAGAACTAATTAGAAGAACAGTAGTTTACTAATTTTGAGTGCTCCACAGTCAAATTAACAACAGTGCAGAATTCATTGCTATGATAGAAAGTGAGGGTAGGGCCCTCCAAGAGAGCTTCTTGTACCTGGAGAGAAATTTAACTCTTTTATGGTACGTTAAGAGTTTAACAGCCCCATTTACTTGTCTGTTTAAAGGTAATTGCAAAATAGAAGCTAGGTTACTGTGTGTAACAGATATATTAAAGCATAGGTTTTATGTATTTAGAATTCTCATCTCTGTGAATACATAATATATAATAATATAAAAATTTCAGAAGAAAGGACATGGCTGTTGATAACATTTTTTGTGCATCATTCATTAGTTGCCTGTGTTTTTGATCTTAGCATGTTGATCTGGTAAGTAGATATTTTATATGTTATTTTTTCCTTAAGCTTAACTACCTTTCATCATATTCAAATACTAAATGTTTTATTGAATAACAAAAAACACTTAATGTTATATTTTTCCCTTCTCTGAGCAAGTTCTAATCATAGTCTATGTTTTTTAAATGATTTTTTCCAATTTTGTTCATCTGTAAGTAAATTAAAATATTAGTCCTAGTTTGTACAAGAGAGCTTAAGAGGCCTTCTGTTCCCCAGGCCAAGCATAATGCTATGGTTTATTCCTTTATCATTGATTCTTAGGTGCTTTGCATAGTGATGAAATTTTAGTGAATTTATACCTCTGAACAATAGTTGAGGTTTCAGTATGCTTAATTTGGGGGGTCTAAATAAAATGAACGCTATGGTTTATGAAATACAGTTCTTTGTATGTGTGCATGTGTATATGTATATGTGCATATGCATGTATGTGTCTATGTGTATGTATGTGTGTATCTGTGCATATATGTATGTGTGCTGGTGAGTATGTATGTTTATTTTGAGATAAGGTCTTGCTGCTCTGTTCCTTCTGGTTTTAACTCATGATCTCACATACTTGATTCTCTCCCCTCAGCACTCTGAAGAGGGGTGATGAAAGGTACATGCTCGCATGTCAGCTAAGCTCCTTCCCCCTAACATCCACTTAATCAAGTAGTTTGAATATTAGTCTAAAGCATTTGCACTTGTATGTAGCTCGGGGTCAATGGTTGTACCTGTGGTGGTTGAATTACTGCCAAAGGCCTGATGAGGCATGCTCCACGTTCTCAGCATGATAGAGCTGATGAACTCTTTTTGCAGTTGCAATCACAAGAGGCTTTGCCTTCTGTGTGTCGTGATCATTTTTGTAAACGGAGGACTAAGCTGTGTGTACAGGGCTGGGCATGTGGCTCAGTCATAAGCAACTCACAAAGCCTTGTGTGTAACATGAAAAAAAAAAAAAAAACAGAGACAGAAACTGGAGTTCAACATGAAGGTCAGAAAAAAAAGTAAAGCAACCAGCCACTGGTTCTTACTTCTACCTCTGTCTGAAATGGTGATCCTGCCTCCAGGAATCTCAGAATGAGATGAGCAATGTCTCCTCTCATTTTATATTCCTCTCTAGTGCTGGGATTAAAGATGTGCAACAACACCATCCGGTTTCCATGGCAAACTAGTGTGGCTACTATAATTAAAGGTGTGTGTCCTCATTGCCTTGTCTGTAAGGCTGATCATCGGGGCTGTTTTATTAACTTCAGGCAAGCTTTATTCATTAAAATACAAATAAAATATCACTACACTTGTGTTTGATATCTCACATAGCACAGAAAAAATAATGTTCATAGTTTTTATTCATACTTAGAAACCTGCTAATTTGAAAACTAATCAAATAAAAAGCATATATTTAAAATACATTTATAGACGACTTATTTATTGCCCTAACTATCCCTTTTGACTTGTAAGTTTTGGCTTTGACTTTTACTTTATCTGATAGTGATATTTTAATTTCGTTGTCCTTTGACATACTTTACCCATAATTTTCAATGAAAATTTTAATACCTTTTTGCGTCATCTTAGTTCAGATAGAAATTATGCTATTGTTGCTTTTTAGCAGAAAATTCATACTTAATAACACAACACATTTATTTGGCTTCATTTCTACTATCATTTTCATTTATATGGCTTCTTTGGCTTCTCTGGTTTCTATTTTGTTGCAGTATAGATCATTGTTTTCCTTTGCCTTTTCTCCCCATCCCACAACAGTTACCTGACCAATTCTTTACACTGTATCTCTTCCTCAATATGGGTGTTACACCTCGTCCCTTGCCTCTTAACAGCAGCCCATAGACTTACATAAAAGTGTTTCTCCTTGCCGGGCGGTGGTGGCGCATGCCTTTAATCCCAGCACTCGGGAGACAGAGGCAGGCGGATCTCTGGGAGTTCGAGGCCAGCCTGGTCTACAAGAGCTAGTTCCGGGACGGGCACCAAAGCTACAGAGAAACCCTGTCTCGAAAAACCAAAAAAAAAAAAAAAAAAAGTGTTTCTCCTTTTCTTTCTGATTTGTGCTGAAATGAATTGGCATGCAATTATCAAAAAGTTTTAATTGTAGTGTTTTCATCTGCTTTTGGAGTGTATTAAAATTCATGGTGAGATTGTCAACATATAATTAACATTACATGGCTTTAATCTTCATCAGGTGGTCTGGAAATTACATTCCCGTCTACTGAGAGATGTTTTTCTGATTGCATTTTCTTTGTTTGGCTTCAGGGACTGCTTGAGCACCCTCCCTCTCAAAGTTCACAAAAACCCCTGCAAGCATAGAGCAGAGACTCTCCTGATTTCTGTACTCATGAATAATAACTGTAGAGATAAGGGATTCCAACTTCTATAGGTTTGGGGTTTACTCTTAAAAGTCCAGATACCAAGGCTTGAGAGATGGAGCAGGGCTTAAGAGCCCTTGTTTTTGCCAAGGACCAGAATTCAGTTTTTAGAACCCAGAGGGAAATTCACAAATGTCTGAAAATCCAGCTCCAGACATATAATGCCCTCTTTTGACTTTCATTGTACTGCACGCACGTTGTGCAGATACATGCAGGCAAAACACTCATATACATAAAATAAATGAATAAATCTTTTAAAAAGTCCAGATCCCAAAAGGATCACGGAGCAAGTTAAATTAGAATCTATTCTTTCAAGACGTTTATTGGAAATTTATTCTTCTGTGCATGAATATTCCTTCCATTTCTTGCTGAAAAACAATTAATTTGGGATATTTCCATTCATATGATGTTTGTACTCATTCGATACTATCTCAATTATAGTGACTTATCCTGAGCCTTGAATCTCGATAGGCTTAGACTTTCAGTTCTTTTTTGCTCAGAATTACTTAGCCTATTTTAGATCTCTTGCATTTGTGTGAATTTCAACAGCATAACTATCCTGTTGAGAGTTTGGCAAAATTCCTGCTGGTGACTGTATTGGTTTTGTTTTTGTTGCTGTGATGAGATACCATGACAGAAGTTTATTTTGGCTTATGTTCTCAGATAGCAAGTCCTTAAAGGTGACGAAGGCATGACAGCAACCTGGGCTGGGAACCTGAAAGATCACATTCTCATCCTCACACAGGAAGCCCATAAAGCAATTGGGAAATGGGGTGAGACCACAAACCCTCAAAGCCAAGCCTAAGTGTTGTGCTTCTTCCAGCAAGGCTGAGCCTTCCAAATGTTCTATAATCTCCCCAGAAAACACCACCAAGTAGGCACAAAGTGCTCAAATATATGAGCCTCCTGGGGCATATCTCATCCAAGCCCCATTAAGATGGCAATGAATTTGGAGAAGCTAGCATTTTAATAGTATAGTGGAAGCATTCTAAGCCAGCTACCCTAGGAGTTCCTGCATATCCATGTTTACTGACAAAATATTCACAAAATCCAAAGAACAGAAAAAGCTGAAATACCCACCAAAAGATGGAAAGATAGTGAGTTCCATGTGTGCAACAGAATTATATTCAGCTGTAAAGAATAAGAAAGTTAACTCATGGTTAGAAAGAGGTCAGCAGTGAAGACTTCACTGTGTCATTTGAAATAAGACACACCAATAAAGGCAAATCTGTGTGTTTTCTCTCACATCTGGAATCTAAAATAATATGTATAAAGGTTTATATATACATTACGGTAGTTTCAATGAGAAATGTCCTCCACAGTTTGAGGCATTTGAATAGCTGGATCTCAGTTGGTGGTGCTGTCTTGGGAGGTTTAGGGAATGCAGCCTTGAGGGAGGAAGTATGTAACTATGGTGAGCTTTGCAAACATGTGTAGCCTTACCTTACTTTCAGCTTCCTCTCTGCTTCATCTTATGTTTGAAGATGTGTGTTATCAGCACTATGCCTGCCACATGCTGCCATGCCCTCCCACCAAGGTAGATTCTTATCATCCTAGAATCATAGCTCCAAATAAGGATATCAGCCTGCTGCTATGCATTTATGGACTCCCACACTGGAAGTGGAAGCCAAAATAAACTCTTTCTTCTCATGGTACATCTCCACAGCAACAGGAACAACACTAGTACAGTCTTCATCGGAAATTCAACAGAACTCCCAACAGAGTCTTAGTTTCACTGAAATGAAGTATATATAAAGGCAAAAGGTAAAAAAAAGGGGGGGGGCAAAGTAATTTTGAGCAAGTTTTCTTTTATGTTTCAAGTTTGCTTTGATCATGATGTTTTATCAGCACAGCAGAGGAGTAACTAATACAACACATATGAACACATATGTGTGTGTATGTAGGATACGGAAGTAGACTCGTGTTGGACTATGGGAGGAGGTGAAGCAGTCTAAGGAGAGAGCACTGGGCTGTGCATGTGACATTGAAGCAGAAGGTGGCTGCTTAGTAGGAAGGAGATCAGAAAAAGAGGCAAGAAAAAATGGGTGGACAGGGAAGTGGTTAAGAATAAAACACAAGGATGACATCTTCTTTTGGGCTGGCTCTTGTGTTTGCTGCTGAAAGACACTTCCTAAAGCTTGAGCACCACAGATGCTGCACTTAACTGGGAAGGTGTCTGACTTGAGGTGGAGGTTAGAGGCTCTTCCCCTAAAACCAGAGAGAGAAAGTAGGCTTTTCAGGCTTGGAAAAGGCTCAGTCAGTGCAGAACCTGATGTGCAGGCCTGAGGATTTGAGCTTGGACCTCAACACATGGATTCTCCAAGCCCAGAGGCATGCCCCTGTTCTCTCCACACTCAGGAGGAGACACGGGAGAGTCCCCGGAGCTTGCTGAGCAGCTACTAAGGCTGAATCAGAGAGATCCAGGTTCACACACAGACCCTGTCTCAAAAAATAAGGTGAGAGGGAGAGAGAGAGAGAGAAAGAGAGAGCGAGAGAGAGAGAGAGAGAGAGAGAGAGAGAGAGAGAGGAGAGCAAGACTCCAAACTCAGGTCTCCACACGCAGGTGTGCAAGATAGGTTTAAGCTTTTTATCTGCCTTTAATTGTTGACAGAAGAAATGTAATGAATGCAGAAGATAAGGCTGGATATGCAATTAAGCCCAGGATTGTCATAAAAGCCAAGACCAGCCAGGCGCTCCTTGTCTATGCAGAGCCGGGTAGCTCCTGTTAAGCAGATCCTCCTACATCACTGGAGACCTGAACCTGGTCTTTTGCATCATGGGACTTTCTGCTCAGGGACCCATCTATTATCACTGGAGACTTTCACAAGATCCTTGCTCTCCTGATTTCCTTTGCATAGAAAGCAGGTCCTGAGTGTCAGACAGATTTCCATGGCTCAGACACAAACAGGTTGAAGCAGGAAAGGGTTTGAGCGGATGCAGCTCTATCTTCCTCCCTAGAACCATATACACACAAAAGAGTCATATCATTCTAGACAGATGCCTAGACTGAGAGAACATCCTTTCTAGTATAACTCTGAAGCCATGCACCTTACATCCAGCTATGTCACTGCATCTATTCTTCCAGAAGCCCACAATGAGAATATCCCCAAGGAACAGTCTTGGGTCTGGAGATGATGGAAGGCATTTCATTTCTGTCTCTGGTAAGTGTGCCCCTGAACAGGCTTACAGCAGAAAGGAGAACTAGGGCCGGGCAGGGAAACAACTGACATAAATTTAGTCACAGTAGAGCTATAGGCCTTGGAAAATTCATTGTAAACTGGCCTCATTGCAGAAAGTGGCAATTGGACCACACTACCTCAAAGGCTCCTTCAAGGTTATGAGAATGACCTGGAAAGGATGTCACTCAATGGATGTCTGAGGATGGGGTGCTTTTTGTTTTTCACAGATTTCACGGTCACTAAGATGGAAAGGTGACCCTAATGGCTGTTCTGGCTCTCACGAGCATCCTCAGTGTAACCTAGGACTTAGCTCTGTTGTCTTTCTGCTCTCACAGTCTCTCCCCATGCAGCCACGGAGAAGGATGGAGGTGTCTTTCCTAGACCTCCAGGGGCAGATCCTCACGCTGCAAGCAGAGATCAGTGGGATCTGGCGAAACTCAGCTTTGACTCCAAGCATGCTGGCACTATTGCCTTCCTGCCAGCGTCATCCGGCTATGTTGCACATCCTTGGCTGAGATGGGCAGAGTCGAAGCTTTCCCATTTGTGTTGCTGGCTGGACACTGAGCAAAGGAAACTCAAGTTATGTTGCTGGATGAGAACAAGGAAAAGAGCCCTGGAGCTCTTGGTTCTGCTACCAGGTGACCCCGTGACCTAAAATTAGACTCTTGTCAACCCAGTTTTTCTTTGTGTATAAAACTGAGGCATGGGGACAAATTTATTCCCAATCATTTCACCAGCTTTAGAGAGAGAGAGAGAGAGAGAGAGAGAGAGAGAGAACCCTACAAACCTACTGCTGTAGTTTCCAGCTAGATACGTGTCTAAAAGCTCTTAAAGGGCTCTTCACAAAGAGGGCTCTATTCTGAAGTGGCTTCCTATCTTGTTGAAATGAGCAATGACCTTTGGAGACCACAGCATAACAAGATGGCTCAGCCTCCCGAGTTTACACAGACCCTGTCCCTTGGCAGCCTCTTTTGATACTGTTGATGCCCATGACCCAAAGGGAGACAGGTCTGTGTCTTGGTGGTAGATCACAGTGTGATAGGAACCCTACCGCTGGAAGGCAGGATGGAGAGCCCTTGCTTGGGGGCAGGACCCTTCTTCTGCATAACTGTTATCTGGTTATTGGACACCCAAGAGCTGTAGAGGGTAGATCATGTAACCTGGGAGATCTGGTCTAAGGGAAGCCGTTGTGACTGCGCAGGTGCCAAGGCATGACCGTGTTGTGTGTCTTGAAATCAGAAGCCAGGAGGACACTCAGACAAATTGAAACCTCATGTGTGGGAAAGACTTGGTCAAATCTGGCCGACACAAACCAGTGGGAACCAGCCAGTGAGTCCCATAAAGACTCTCAAGAGACAAATAAAGACCAAGAGAAGGAGAATTGGAGTCTAACAAAAGAGGAAGTGAATAAGCATGGTACTGTTCGGGCTTTCACAAAATGTACAGTTTTGGGTAGAAGGCTAATGAGCGTACTCTAAAGAAAAAAAGAATGTTAGGTACGTTTTGTGGAAGGCACCTTTTCATTTTGTAAAACTGATGTTTAATCAATACATAAAGGAAAAAAAAACTCCACAGACTAACAGATGTGATGTCTGACACAGAATACAATCTACAGAATTTAAATCAGGTTAAACACACACTCTCCTTGGACATTTGCTGTGTCCTTACAGTGAGAAGGATAAGGTCATTTCCTAGAGATTGTAGACATACTTCACTCCTATCCATAGCCAAACACTGGCACTGGCATGGCCCAACTCAAAACATTTATGTGGAGCTCAGTCACTGAAAAGCCTTGGAAGTTCTGCCATAGCAATAAGAACCTTTGCCCAGGGAGTCTGGAAAGTCCAGTTTACAGAACACTGCTATAGGCAAATCAAGGTCTTTCCCGACGGAAAGATGATTGGCCTTGAAAGTCAGCTGCAGATAAACATTTCCATAAACCAAGTTATGCACTTAGTAGTAGAGAACTGAAACAGCCAAAGCTATGTGGACGCCATAATTTTGTAAAATCTGTCAATTTACTTTTCTCTAATTGACAAAACAGAGACTCATGGTTCATAAGTCTGTACCGTTTGTCACATGTGACCAAAGGAAATGACCTGCGGCGATGCACTGCTTGGCCTATCCGCAGCACCTGACCATGAGCAGTGTGGGAGACAAGTCATCTGCTTCCCAGGTCTGATATTAGTTTATGTCCTTACGGTTCATAACCTCAGACACTCATAGTGAAACCACAGTGGGCATTTGCTGAGAGCCAGGCACCCCACTGGCAAGAGGGAGTCCTTGATTCTAGAGAACAAATCACCGTGCTCCCGTAGAAATTCATTTAGACACATCTACTGTCTTCAATCGATACAATTAATAGCAAGGAACACATATTTATATGGAAGATGAGGAAAGTCAATTTGCTCTGAAGATTCCAGGGTCCCGGGATATCAGCTCGCTATTTATGCACGCTATCACCTTCCATCATATTTAAGAAGTGGTTTCAATGCTTTCTCAGGATTTCTCATCTGATTTCTCATGTCAGGGGAGAGTCTAATTGGATTTTTAATCCTTGACTAATCATGCTACACATGGCATGCTGGGTTCAGGTGGGACCTGGAGAGTACTTTCCACCAACCTATTATTGTCAGGCAAGCCTGCATGTAACCCGAATCTGTACAAAAATAAAGCAGTAAGCCTTCTACTGTATAGACATTACAAGGAAACAATACTCTTCTTTCTTCACCAGGCTCCCAGCCCCTGCCTTTGAAGCAGCTTTGAAGTAATGGACCGCCATGGGCTATTTTCTTCTGGTTTCTATGTTTCAATACCAAGCTTGTCTGTCCTGTTTGTTTTCAGTTAATTGCCTCAAGATCTAATATGTTAGTGATGATGGGTGTCCCACACCAGTGACCTCTGCCAAAAGGAATATCGTGTCGCTCAGAAGCCGGAGGAGTGGCCCCATGGGCCGAGGATGCTGCTTGGAGGGGCCATAACTCCCGGTGTGGGGTCGGCAATGGTGCCTGTGACTGAATTAAGTCCTGTAAGTGTCCACACAGAAGGGTTTCCCACAGAGACAGTGAGCGATAGAAACCCTTGTCACCAGCTCGCTCAGCTTCTCAGCCTTATTGAAAAGCAGTTACGGTGGCCTGGACTTGTCTTCCTCCACAGCCTTCATTCTGTCCTCTTTCAGGGACCCATTACAGGAAAATTCGACTTTGATGAGAAGTGTAATCTGGTTGCTTCCTCTTCGAGTGAAAATTCTCTCTTGCAGTTGTCTCCGATGCACTTCCCGCCTCCAGGCAACTGTCCCTCATAAAGGAAAGAGATGGCATGGAGCATCTTCATCCAAGGAAAACTGGAAACACACCTTGGCTAACCCCTGACCAGGGAAGAGTATTTCCATTCAAGTGACACGTCTACCCTTCTCCACTGCAGAGTCGGCTTACTACTGAGCCAGAACGCACAAGCTATGGTAACCACATACAGCTGTGGTCTGTAGACTGCAATCAAAGCTCCGAGAAGAGCAGGCATGCTAGTGCCAGGGTTTCTGCGAGCCCCTATTGCTGTTAATCTAAGGAACACATCTCCAGTTATTTTCTGGGAGACACCATGAATTAGTGTCAACAGAGACCTGTTCCTCCACAGTCGTGGAGGCCACATGTCAGAGATTCAGATCAGCCCGATGGCCTCCCATTGACTCAGCCTAGAGCCTTTCTGGTAGCATCAGGTGGCCCTGGTATTTCATCGTTGTGCTACACCCCTCCAGGGGCAGCTTTTGTCTTCACAAGATCTTCTCTCTGCTGCTGTGTCCCAATATTCTTTGTTTCACAGGGTACCGTGTGTGGGGTTAGGAACACCTTAGCCACCCTTCCCATCTCAATTTGATGGCACACAAGGTCAAGCGGCCATAGATAGAAGTTTTTAAGGCCCCCACAAACCGCTCTTCTATATACGTTGACCCGTCTCAGTTATTTTGTCATAGTACAGTAAGGTGACTCATATCTGTGTCTCACATAAGCCCAGATATGTCCACATGACTGGGCCTTTTGTTCCTATGAGCTTTGCCTCTCCTAATTGGTACTTCTGTTCTATGTGTTCTGAACTGGAGTTTCCTTTCCTTAGTCTCTCCAAGGTCTGGAAGTTTGTCAGGGAGTCCTGTTCATTCTTTATTTATATCTGATTAGATGTTGTCGTGGACACCCAGAGCCTTCAATCAGAGTCTCAGGACAAACCTCACATGTATGGCTCTTCCTAGGCCCAGGAATTCCCATCACTACTTAATACCACTCCAAAGCCTTGTGTTTACTTAGCAGGTGATACTGAGATCAGGACAGAGGCACAATGGGAGAAGAAGGTCAGGCTATACAGCACTCAGTGAAACCTACAGAAGCTTGGGGGATCTTCTTCCTCTGTTTATTTCAGAAAGAGGTCTCCAATTCAGAACTTATTTTTGTTGTTTCCTTTTGGGGTAGAATCTTATGTATTGCTCTATGCTTCGAGGGCTTGGGCGCATCACAAACTGCCAGGAGAAATGACGAATGCGGAATGACCAGTTTGAGTTCTTGAAGATGTCTTCACCCTTCTCTGATTGAGATCATGTTTGCAGTTCCCTTCGTTTAAAATATGTCTAAGAATTCTACTTCTACTGCAAAAATAAATGCTAAATTATTTATATATCCCAATTATTTATTATTATTTATGCAAAGCTTGTCACATTATGCATGCATAAGGGGATTAAATCACCGTTAACCCGCAATGCCTTTAGGGGCATTCTCTGCTGGGCCAAAGGTGGCATGTGGGTGGTGCCACAAGCGAACATACGCTAGAAGCCCACACATTGTTTACATGCAATGCAGACAGTGGGAAGGAAAATATGGTGTTGGGAACCTGTCAGCCAGCAATGCTTATTCATGTGTGGCTCACTTTTATTATCATGGTAACACCCAGAAGGGAGTGTGTTGTCGTGTGGACATATGAAGTACCACCAGCTGAAGCTGGAAACTAAAAGAAACAGGTGAACTATAGCTTTTTTTTTAAAGTGATTTTTCCCAAGGCTGTGATTTCATCAAATAATGATGACTTGTTGCAATAAGGAAATTGAGATAAATCAGGAAAACGCCATGGCATTGTGACTTGTCACGGAGCCTCCTGAGAGCATTCTGACTTTCAAGGCAAATTCACGGAAGGTATCCCCCCCCCCCAAAATACGAGTGCATATAAATGAAGTTATTAGCAGCATTCATTTTTAATAGGAAGCCTAATGGAGGCCTTGCTAGACGACATAGCTCTGCTTTGATCCCGTGAAGGAAGGTTTCCCAGTTCCTAGGGCAAAAATTATACTCAATATAATGATGCTAATAGAAACCTGCCTTTGCTGGTGAGTGTACAGATGTGCACTGGAGTTTGCATGGGGACACCGTGGTCTCAGAGTAGGGGACACTCAGGGACCTCTCCGGCTTGTTGCAAAATGTAACTCGCCTTGCATGCCTTGCTGCGAACAGTTACATCATAGGAAGACTTTGGGCACCAGGTGCCAACATCCAGCACTCTCCAACTCCCCACTCTCCATTGCATTTCCCTGAGATAGTATCTCTCACCAAGACTGTAGAGCTATAGAGCCCTCTCCCTCTCTTCTCTCTCTCTCTCTCTCTCTCTCTCTCTCTCTCTCTCTCTCTCTCTCTCTCTCTCTGTCCCGCTGCTGAACTGCAAATCACAACTATCTTTTTTGCAGGCATATTGGCCTTGTATATGGGTTAAGGAGAATCTGAACCCAGGTCTTCAGGCCTCCACAGCAAGTTTCCCCTGACCCATTGGAGCGGTCTTCCCATCCCCATTGCTTTTCTTCATCCTATTATCCCTGCCACTCAATGTATGCCCACGGTTTTGTAATGCTCATTGCTCACTCTGGTACTATTTGGAGTGGCCTTTGCTTGCCTGTTTGAGCTAGTTTTATGAACCTGATGTTTCCTAAGATCCACAAGCTTGTGAGTGTATTGTGTTGATACTCAGCATGGAGGAGATTAGTGCCAGGATGTGACACAGTGTGGTTCTACCTATGACCCACAGAAGTTGTGTCCTAGGTGCCTGTCTGAGGACAGCCTATCTCCCGAGGTCTGCCAACTAGTTTCATGATTTAACAATGGGTCTGATTCACCTCTCTAAACAGTTTTGGTTATTAGCAAAATTCTCATCTTGGTTATTAGCACTTACATATTCTCTCCAGTTTACAATATCACCCTTCTTTGCTTCCAACTTGAATTCTGTCTCTTTGGTTCTATTCTCAGACAATGGCTTTTCAGATATGGCATAGTTTTTCTATACACATCAGAAATATTCTCAGACCTGTGTGAATTATCAAACTAGCAAGCATTGGAATAAGATATAATAGCCTCGTAAAATACAGTAGTTATTTGTGGTTAAAGATTTAAATGTCACATTAAGGCTATCAACACATCAGCTGAACTTTAAAGATATCTATCCATGATTGCTATCAACTCTTCTGTGGAGGCAATCGATTTCATGTCTCATCAATGCACAACAATTCGATCAATATGTTTCTTTCAGTTGGCAAAATCAAGGCAGAGCCGGGGACATTCTTGCACAGTGACCATGCCACTATGAAAGCAAAGGAAGTGTCTGCATGTGCTGTAGGGCTATGGGTCTACTGCTGCTGCTGGTGCTCAATATGCAACTGTCTTAGGGCTTCTATTGCTGTGAAGAGACACTGTGGCCACAGCAACTCTTATAAGAAAACCATGGAATTATGGCTGGCTTACAGATCAGAAGTTAGACATTGTCACCAACAGCTAGGACCATGGCTAAATGCAGGCAGACATGGTGCTGGAGAGGTAACTGAGAGTCCTACATCTGTTCTGGCAGACAGCAGGAAGAGCAAGTGTACCACTGGGCCTGGCTTGAGCATCTGAGACTCAAAGCCAACCTGCAGAGAACACTTCCTCCAGCAAGGCCACAACTATTGAAACAAGGACACTTCCTAATAGTGCCACTCCCTATAAGCCTACGGGGGACATTTTCTTTCAAAATACCACAGTGACCTCATCATAAATGACAGCTACAGACTGAACCTTGTGTCTTCCCTACTTTCTGGGTACCAATGTTAGTTGAGATCCTTAAAGTATGCTGATGTTCAGGTCCCAACCCCAAGAGTTCTTGGCAAATTTGTTGGCATGAGGACTAAGAGTTGGTTAGTTGTGATAATAGTTATGATGTTTCTAGTGTTTTGCCCATTTTTCTTTGTGCATTTTGATAGGCTTATTGACAGGTTAATCTATGGACTGATTACCATCCTCCTTGGTGATGTAGACAGAATTGCTATCAATATACAAGAAGCAACACTTAGCATGGAGCACAGGACACTTCAGGGAGGAGGTGATGTCCAGCAGAGCACCATGCAGTGCAGATGGCTCTGAAAGGATGCTTATAGCAGGGTCGACCTCAGAGATCTCTGGGGAGCTTCCCAAAGGCCCAGACTGTGTCATCTTCTCTGCCACAGCTCACTGTGCATGTGCTATCTCTCATGGGGGCTGTTGGTTTCTGGTTGGCAAGTTTTCAGAGAACTCTGGAGTTTAGGAGGAAATGGCTTGTCTTTCCCAACTGAACAAGTGTCAGTTAAAGGTTCATAGCAATGCTTGGGACACATCATGATACTCAGTAGGGATGATTCTTTATATTGTGCTCAGAACTCCATGTGGTAACATTTCCTTGTCATGATATAAACAGCTGGGGTCATTTGCCTCAAAAATCTTCTTGACTCAATAACTATTGCTAGCTAACACATTGATCTCTGGACATCAATCCACACCACTGGCACCTGATGGAGGTCAGTTAACTCAAGGAATAATGGGTAAAACTGTTGGCCCAGAATCAGAACCAGGCATGCCTGTTGCTTCCTGCCAGGAAGAGTCTCCTACGGACTCTGGCTTATGATCAATGTGGTCTGGTCAGCCTAGCAGTGAGCACAGCACAGCATAAGCGCAATTCCCTCACATTTCTCAAGGCCTGTACAGCCAGACAGGAGAAGCAGGAAGTCCAGTGCAACAGACTGTCACATGACCATGACCCAGGGATGCCCTCTTGGTTCATACCTTTCTCAACAGGAAATCCTGTGAAAAGTCTCTGTGTCCCTTTCATTCATATGAGTGACAACAGAAGGCACATTCATTTTGACATGCATGAAGAGGAACTGCTGAGATGCTCAGTGGGTACAAGTGCTTGCCACACAAGCCTGGTGATTCTTGATGATGTCAACTTGACGTGGAAGGTGAATCATTGTGGACACGTCTGCATGTCTTCACCTAAAACACAGGGCCCTTGATGGCAGGACAAGCCATGGGTCTGAACTCATAGAGCCAGTGCTCTGAGACTTATTTGGGCTTTCCTCAATATGTTGTTGGCCAGAATTGGCTTCCATCTCCAGCAGGGAGGAGTTCAAAGTCTGAGGTACAAGTCCCTGACAGACGGCTCAGTGGGAGCTGAGGGCTCTAGTGTGCTTGCTCTGCTTTGTGGCACTAGATTTGAAGTGAGGTAAGAAGTAGGAGTAGGAAAGCTAGCAGGGTGGGCCAGGTTCCCAAACACAATATTTAGCTTGTAGCTTCTTCCAGGGGCCTGCAGGAGACCATCTTTGGTTGCCTCCCCAAGGCTGATTCAAGTTGAGTGTATGAGGATCAATGCAGAAGATGACCTGCCTAATACCCTGTGAGGACAGGGGGACAGTAGGTGTGAGGGCCATGAATACTCTCTGTACTGGATCTGGCTCTGGCCCTACTGTCCTGGGAAAAGGCACTCAGCACAGTGCAGAGCAGATTTGCTCTCTACTCACCCGTAGGCTAGGGACTCTGTGCTTTCCTCTGTGCAGTGTCTGTCCCAAGGAGGCCATTGTCTGTATAGGAAGTTCTGGGGCTGGGCCATTCCATGCATTAGAGATTCCAAGGTAATCCACAGCATCTGGCTCTAAGGAAATGGGAAGCTGGTACTGAGGTGGCCTTACTAGGCTAAAGCAGGGCTATCTGCTGTATTTGAAACTTTCTGACCTTTCATCCAACTTGAAAGAAGATGGCCCACAAAGGGAGTGGCACTATTAGGAGGTGTGCTTTGTTGGAGTAAGTGTGCCACCGTGGGGGGTGGGAATTGAGGTCTTCTATGCTCAAGCTACCCCCAGTATCACAGTTTACTTCCTGTTGCCTGTAGATGAAGATGTAGAACTCTCAGCTCCTTCTCGAGCACCAGGTCTGCCTGCACACTGCCATGCTTCCAACCATGTTGGTTATGGACTAAACCTCTGAAACTGCAAGCCAGCCTCTATGAAATGTTTTTCTTTATAAGTATTGTTGTGGTCCTGGTGTCTCTTCACAGCAATAGAAACCCTACCTAAGACACTGGTAGAAGTAGTTGTCACAGAATTCCGTGAGTTCAGTGATGAAACTACTGGGAAGAGGCAACACTGTGTTTCTACAGAGTGATTCACCCGTGTCGCCTGGCCCAGTGTTGGGACCAGTGCACCAACTTACAGGAAGTGGCAGAGTCCACTGCGTTATGTTTATAGGGCATCCTTTCTCTCTGCCCTGCAGCTGGTCTACACTAACACCTCTTATTAGAATGGTGTGGCACTTCTGCAATACTCCCAGCCTCCTGGGCATGGGCTGGACTCACAGAGTCAATAGAGCCATCTCTCCAAAGTCAACTCCCAATGTCTCCAGTCGGCAGAATCTAACACTGATGTGGGGATGGTGGACCTTTAAAGCCTCCACCTGAGGCCTGCATCATCACCTGCCCTAAGCAGGCACACACTCCCACATCTGTGCACTCACACTCAGACACCATTCATGCCCAAGTACAGGCTCCCACACTCATGCCTTCATACTTTGAAAAAACAGTGCACAACTAACCAAGTGCTCTCCACACCCTCCACACCAAGGTGGCAATGTTTGCTTTGCTCACATTCTCAGCAAATTCATGCTCCTAGGGGGGACCTCAACGCCTTGGAACCTGCTGGGAGCCCAGTGCTTGCTGACAGGGCACCAGTGGGCAGATGCACACACAGATCATGTCCTCACCCATGTGTTTAGTGACCACAGGTATATAGAGGGGTTGTCCTCTAGGCCTTTCTCAGTAGCAATCTGTACACTTCTGTTTCCCTAGGTGAGTGTCCGGGCATGCATGTGCATGTGTATGTATGTCAGAGACATAGAGCTGTTATACAGGAAAGCCGGCCATGTACAACACAGTTCCCCATGTGTCCTGTGCATATGTGCTTACGTGAATCCCAGCATGGAGTCATTTGAAAGGATAATTAGCACCAGGCACCTTCCTGGGGTCCTCAGAGGGCTGGTGTCCATCCTGTTTGTCACTGTTTCTCTCCTAATCCTTTCTAATGAGGGTTTGTGTTAACATGGATAAGCCCTTGTGGAGTGACTACTGGCTAGCCAAGCCCACGGAGGACACACCAGCTCTGTGTCAGCGCCCTTGGCTATGAGTCTGGGAGCTGGCAGATGGGCAGATTCCTTTCAGTCCTCACAATGGCTGCCATCTGGAGACACCCCTCCCCGCAATTTTGTGCCTCTATTTCAAGATCTGGTCTTTCAAGGGTGTGGTTCTTGTTTGATTTCAGGAGATAGCTGGTGATATTCTGATTTGGAGGATGGCCTGGAAGCAGATGCTTCTGGATAGGGCGATGCTACTTCCTCCTATGGTTGCCCAGACAGGTGTGGTGGACCTCTTCAGCCTGCAGGACTGAAAATATCTATAGGGCCTAAGGTGGTGGTGTCTGAAATTGATGGCAGATTTGGGCTCTCGAGGTTCAGAACTGATGCTGGAATGTGACTGCTCTCCCCTGTAGATATTACTGACAGATTCACCAGGAGAGTCACACCAGAAGGTGATGTCACACACAGTGACCAGGTAGCATGCTTCCTGTGGGTCTAGCACTCACTGTATATTAACATAATTCGAGAACATGATGGGAAAAGAGAAACTAGAAACCAACAATTATGGTGCAGTATAAAGCTACATGAAACCACCATACACACACTTTTACGTTCCTGTCTTCAGTCCACTCTGTCTCTACAATATGAGCACTGTCATTATCATATTATTATTCTCATATCCAAGATGAACATTTTCCAAAGGCCCACTACAGACTCCTAACTCCTTCCATCATACCAGGGTAGCAGGATGTCACTAGTGTGGCCAAATGCCACCACTGCCATGTATGAATGCAGGCTCTGTGGCAACACTCTTGGACTCGAGTCTGGGAACATCTAGAATCCTAGCTGTGATTTCATCCTAAGCCACGGCCAGCAGGGAAACACGGCAAGACTGTGCTCGAGAGGAGACACAGAGCAGGTGGGTGGGTGGATACTGTGTCTGGGTTCCAGCTTGGCGGGGGATCCCGGCTTGAAGAGGGAATCACTGATCTCAGCAGCCAGCCATTCGCAAACTGTGCAGTGTTCCAAAAGGGAGGCAGCCTTCTGGATTGGTTATAGCCTAGCCTCGCCATCACTGTGTCTGAGGGGTGTGAGCTTAGCTCACAGGGGAGTACCATATTCAAGAGTATATGTTCTTTTAAAAAAATATTATTAAATTTATCACTTTTGTGACTCTGTGTGTGTATGTGAGTTGTGTTGGGTGTGTATATGTGTGCATGTAAGTGTATTACATATGTGTATGATGTATGTGTATGGTGTGTGATTCATGTATATGTATATGTGTGTGCACCTGTGCAGTGTGTGTGTGTGTTTGTATGAACATGTCTGTTTTTGTGGTGTATGTGTATGCAGAGTCCAAAGGAGGACACTAGGTGCTATCTTGTCGCTCTCCTCTTTACAGAGAGACAGTGTCTCTGACTGACCTGGAGCTTACTGTTTTTTGGTAAGGCTGCTGACCAATCAGCTCAGCCATCCTTCTGTTCCAGCAACCCCCAGTGTTATTGGGGCTATAGGTGCAAGGTCAGGAGCAACTATACACACATGTGCGCGCGCGCACACACGCACACACATGCACACACAAATGCATGTAAGCACACACATGCACATGCATGCACACGCATGCACTCACACGTGCACGCATGCACACACACATATTCAGGGGTCTGAACACAGATTTTTTTATAGCATTTCAGCACTCTTACCCCTGAGACAGCCCTAATTACTGCCACACCAGCTCCCAGTCCAGGTAGCTCTTTAGAGCATCCTTAACTAACAAAGGCCAGCCATGGAAACATGTGATCACATTTTGGGGATGTGTCTACATCTTGTGAGATATTACAAACTGTCTACAACGGGGCTATTGTGAAGAACACTGGACCATCACACAGTAGCTCAGCTCCTTGGCTGACACACCTTACACACAACACAGAGTGTTCCAGAGCCAAGATTAGCAACAAGCAAATAAGGAAGCAAATTATTCACTAGTTTGAAAATGGACTTATATAGCCAGTCATAAAATTTAAAAATGCACCTACCATATGACAAACCTGTAAATGAAATGGCAATAAAGATTCTATCTACACATAGAATTAATTATGTTTATTTATATCTTGATCTTGTTCCCTACAGAGCAACAGATACTCTAGTTTAAAACCAAGTTTTAAAGTTTTAATGAACACTTCATAGACTATCTGCTCTTTGAAGTTACTGGTGGGCAGGGTGTGGAGTGAAAGAGCATCGTCAAGCAAAGGGGTGAGAGGGATTCCAGCAGAATCTGAAATTCAGGTGACAGTGAGCACAGCATAACTGTGTCCTGTGCAATCCTTGGGCTAGCCTTGCATTCTGCTGACATACACTGCTTGTCTAAAATGCAAATAGTCTAGATCTTGTGGGGGCTTATCCAGCACCTCCCTTGGGGTCGTCTGACGGGGTGGCACACAGCAAGTTCACAGTGTGTTCCAAGAGAATATTCAGAACAAGATCATCTCCAGCCTTCTCCATGGCGGGGTTCTTGGATTCACACACCCTTTGGTGGAGACGAGGCTCACTTGTCCATATCTCAATGTTGACACAGTTGGAGCTGTGCAAGCAGCCTACTCCCAGGGAGGATAAATCACCCCCTAGCCCCATTCAGGCCAATGATTTCTGCTGAGATTGCATCTGAAGGTCAGATTTATGACCCTTGTGGCCAACTCTCACAGCTTTGTCTTCGTCAGGGGATAACCAGACCCGTTCCCGGACCTTGAAGTCAGCTGGGAGGAAGTTGTGCCAAAAAAGCTGTAGACCATGTTGATTCAGATTCCATGTGGATTCATGGAATATCTTTGTGGTTAGTGTTTAAAAAGGAACACTAAACCAGGATCTTTAAATACCAGGTAATAAAACTCTGCTAAGCAAGCATATCAATGACACCTGAAGCTCTGGGTACCAACACACCGTCAGCTCCAACTGTGTAGACCTGGGTCAGGAAGGCTGTCAGTCACCACTTCCTGGTCATGATATAGCACTGACCAGGACACCATGTATGCTGTAGTGAGCATGATTTGCCTTTGACTCAGACTCACAGATGAAATAACCAATCCCATTCATCTAGTACCTCTGTCAAGAATCCAAAAGAGGGGGCTCTTTCACAGAGGAAGACTCTGGGACGACTGCACCTTCCCAAGATTCATTCTTACAGGAGCAGAACACACACATACACACACATAGACACAGACACATACACACACATACACAGAGACACACACACATACACACATATACACACAGACACATACACAGAGACACAGACACATACACACACAGAGACACACACAGAGACACACATACTCACAGTTGCATACACATGTACACATGCACACACACACACATACACATACTCACGTGTGTATGCACACATATATGTCCACCCTAAAAAGAAACAAGACAAGAGTCACATGACAACAAAATCTGCCATTCGGTTTTTCCCAAACACCTAAGGCAGAACTTGTATTTATTTTCTCCATATCACTCCAGAAAATCAAATAGGGAAGACGTCTTCCAACACATTCTTTAAGGTCAGCTTCACTCTGACACCCAGTCCAGAAAAAGAATGCATCAAAAATTCAAAAACCAACACAGAGGTTGTCCTAGTCAGCTTTAACTGTCAATTATTGTGGCCTAGAGGCACTTGGGAAGGGAGTCGCAAATGAGGGATGCAGAGGTTGGTGGGCCTCAGTTAGCTGAGGGATCCAGTTAAGACAGGTTGGTTGGGTGCATGGTTGAGAAATTGTCTTGATTGTTAATTGATATAGGAGGTCTTAGGAAACTGTTCTCGGGCCATGCTCTCGGCAGGAAATCCTGGCTGTATAAGGAAGCTAGTGGAACATGAACCAGCGACTGAGCCAGCAGCATTCTTTCAAATTTCTGCTTCAAGTTCCTACTTGAGTTCCCATCCTGAGTTCCTCCTATGAGGCCCACTCAACAGGATGGACATCATCACACCTGGCTTTGAAAGCTTACCCAGCTTCCCAGGTCTAGTGAGGTCATGGAGCTTAGGAAAGGATCCACCCCCTCCTTTGCTAGAATACCATACTTCCTCGCTGCATTCTAAGTCATAGCCTTATACCCACACTCCTCATTAAAGAAGCCTTTCTGTATAGCAAACTGAGACCACCACAGAAAACCACAACTGGATGCAATGCAGAGATCAACAGACAGTGGAGATCACGGCCCCCATGGATGCATCTACATCACAGCTCCTGCTTCTGTGACTTAGAGAACATGGAGAAATAGTGGAGGGGAAAGCTGTAAGAGTCTGATCGCCGTGAAATCTCTTTCCTGGAAGTCGATGTACAGGTAAGAACAATATTGCTATTGTTATCAATAACAATAATATCAATGGGCATGCTAATGTGGGAGGGGAAATTTTTGAGGGGTCTCACCCCTAGGAAAAAAATTAGAGATAGCTAATGACAGTTGGGAGGAAAATTAGTCTCTCCTAGGGATGAGCCCCCTAAATAATTGCCCACTGCTGAGTAGTCTGCCTTGAAAGTATATACACACCACCAACCAAAACAGACTCAGTAGTTTGTATTTATATATTCGTGCATGCATTCACACAAGCACACATGCAAACACACTCGTAACAATAATAATACAAGAGCAGGGGACCATCACGTAGAGATCGGTGCAGGGGCATTGAGGGGTTGAAAAGAAGAGATGGGGAGGGGCAAAAGGAAGGAAAGGGAGGAAGGGAGATGACGTAATTGTTTCGGGCATTCTAACAGCAATGTGGCTAAACCAGGCAGGAGAGGCCACGGATACCTACATCCTCAGCCACTTTACAAAGATTCTCATTTCCATTTGGTGGCTCATGGTCCAGCATGAAGGCATCATGGAGTTTAAGCAACCTGGCAACCTGTCCCTTCTGATCAGAGATCAGAACTGTGAGATCTGTAACTACCTACATACTTGTCCCAGAATCTTGGCTGTATCATCACAACAACATGAGATCTCATTCCCTGTGTTGCAAGACTGGGCCTCAGAAGAGAGAGATGAGAGCCCAGAGACACTTACACAACCCTTGGAACTCTGGCGTGTCAGCCCGTGCAGGACAAGCAGGGCCCCTCTCACAAACAGATGCCAGGCAGATTAAGTGTGCTGTGATTTTATCATCACCCAAAGGAAGGCGGGGAGACAGTTGGGAGCTACAGGAATGGCCTCAGGAGCTCAGTGCCACTCTTACCCCACCTGAAGGAGAGATGTAGGGAGGCCTGAAAGCCTGTCTCTCCTGAATGGAGACAGGTGGAGCTGGGAGGGTCAGCTCATGGAAATGGAGGTAGGTGGGTGCAGGTAATTTAGACTGTAGAGAGAGGAAAACTCTGTGAGGGCTTGTCCCCTCTCTTTAACATTTTGAAAGCAAAAGTCTCTTATTAAAGAAAACACACACACACACACAAAAAAAAACAATTAATAGACAGCATTGTTCTAAGGACCAGAAAATAAAAAGAAGAGAAAGGAGAAAATGGAAATAAAGATGAGGAGAGAGGAGAGGCTGTTAGGACCAATTGAGTCCTGCCTTTCAGCTGCTCTACCCTGCTAGAACCTTCTAATATAAGTTACTAGAAGCTGTGCCTAGTTAGAGGATTAGAGGATGGGATTTTCACCTGTTGGCCACTGACTGCAGTGTATTTAAGTCTACATGGTGTTAATAAAGGGGAGCTTTGGTATCAGTGTAAGAAGGTCTGTGTGTCGGTCTGTCTCTGCGTCTGTGTTCTCAACCTCCAGCCCCTTGCTCGAAGCTCGAGAACTGGGTTCTAGCACACAGAGTGCAGATCAGGGGTGTGGTGCATGGCAAGAGGCAAAAGGGATGAGAGGGAAGACAGAGGTGAACTGAGTGGGTGGGATTCTACCAAACAGAAGAGCCGAAGGGCAAAGGCGTGAGTTCTACCAGAAGAAGCTTGTGTGACAGTCCTTATGCATTCAGATTCCGTGGTTCTGATGTCAGTGTGGCATTTGTTTTCTACAGCAGTGGCACACTGGTCAGCATGTGAGGGCAGGTGAAGCAGAGCACTCTGCAGACCGAGCAGAGGGTGAGGTCTTAGAGGAAGTGCCTCCATCTCTCCTTCGCCAAGCACCTCGCTCCTTCTTAGATCCCGGTCAAGTTAGTGAAAGAAGGCAAAAGATAGTCCATCAAGAAAAAGACAGATGTTCCTTTGGGGGCAAGAGGTCTTGCTGGTGCCATGGGTAGCTTAGGGACAGCCCACTGCATAGGTAACGAGTCTTCTCTCAGCAAGTCTGGCAGCTCACCCTTCACACTGCACCCTGGTCCCTGTAGGAAGATGAATTGAGATGTATTTGTCTTCAAGTTTACTAGCTGCCCTGTTGGCTCAGGCTAGAGCCACATCCTGATAACTCATAATTTCCATACCTTAAATAATTTAATGTGAACTCACATAAATAAAATGCTATAGCTGAGCATAATTCCTCATACATTTTCCTAATAATCCTAGCCTTTTAAATTAGCATAATAACACTTAGAATAATTGAAAAATTTAATTGCATGGAGCCTTGGAATATTATCGCTGTGCTGGGTACCCCAGTGAAGCTCTGATTAGCTTAATATGGCTGGTTTTCCAGTTTAGTTTTCATATTAGATGAAGCTGCAGAAGGTAGACACACACAAACATACACACACACAAACACACACAGATACATACACACAGACACACACATGCACACACAGAGACACACATGCATATACACAAACACAGACACATGCACGCACAGAGACGCACACACTTGCACACATACACATGTGCACATAGACACATACACATAGTCAGACAGACAGACAGACACATACACACACACCATAAGCTGCACAGCCCTTCCTAAGCATCTACACTTTGTAGAAGGCCTCCAGGCACACTGTTCTTGCATTGAGATGAAGGGGTACGATAAGCATGGAGATGTTAAATCTTACCCCTCTTTCTACTCTGTGTTTCCAGTTATCCAGACACACCAAGGTTCACTCTGTGTGTTGTATGCCAGTGCTTTTTCAAGATGGCATGACATCTATGGTACAAGAGATACCAGGGCTCATGGAGCAGCACCCACCAGAGCTGGGAGGAAGCCAAGAAGGAACTCACCTAGGCTTTCAGCAGGGTTCTTCCTGCCAAGTACACTACAGTCTCTGCTTCCAGAGCTGTGGGGAAAGGGACATCCTTGGCTTCAGACTTCCTCTGATCACTCCTACACCGAAGAGAAACCAAGTCACTGTCAAACTGTCCCTCCACCAACTCTGACAATCATGATCAATCACTACTACTATACCCAGTTCCAACACAGTGCCTGGGCTCATGGGCAATCCTGCAAGCCATCCTTAGCCATCAGAGAAATGCAAATCACATGAATGGTCCCTAGCTCCATTGTAAATGTAATATTATTTCCTCTCTCCCCTAGAACCTCATGAGTGAGGTCTCTACTGCCCATATTGCTCTTAGCGCTGCTGTCTTCCAAGCTCTTACTGAAATTCCCCTGAAGCTCTGCTTACAGAATTCAATGGTTAGTCTAGTGCAAACTTTCAAAATCTTCCATATTCCTCCAAAATACAGCACAGTCAGGTTCTTACTTCAACACCCCATCCCTAATACCAATTTCTAAAGGAGAGTTCTCACGACAGGGAAACATGCCGGCAGGAGCAGGAAGATGGTCGGTCATACCTTTATCCACAAACAGGAAGCAGAGAGAATGAGCAGGAAGCAGAACAGGGCTTTAAACTCATTGATTCACCAGCGCTTTCCTAGAAGGGGAACAAGCAGGGTGTTGTGCTGGGCAAAGCAGAGATGCAGGCCCAATCTCAGCCAAGGACAGGCTGGTATGAGTCCTTTCAGGAAAACTCTGGCTGGTGGGGTTAATCACAGCTAGTGACGCAATTTTTCCAGAAAGGCTTTCCTAATTGGATTCTCATGACTTCCCTAAGTAGCACTACCAACAGGGACCAAGTGTGCAAATAGAGAAAACTATAGGGAACACGCTCATTTAAACCACCACATCACAGAGCTACTTTGTCACCTTTGGGACCTCTCTGGCCTTCACAAGTTTTACTCTTCTACATATGAGGATACATAAGTCTTTGTGTGCAAATATGTCATAGAGAAACTCATGAACGTATGTGAGGACAGACAAGAACATGCACAGATCCACAGGGCTATCTAGATACATAAGCAAGACAACTAGGGACACTCAAAGAATCAGGGCTATCTAGATACATAAACACAGGCAGCTAGGGACACTCAGAATTCAACAGTCTCCAGGAAAGTGAGCAAGGACTATGCCAGGGTATCTTGCAAATGGCCTGCGATTGAAGTGGGCCTGACTAATCCCATCATCTTAATGCTGAGGATTGACAACCCTTCATGACCTTTACTAGTAGGGCTGGGTGTGCTGAGGTGTCCCAGCTCTGTGAGAACCCTAATTATCCCATCTCCTCCGACAGGAGTTTGGCCAAAGCCTCTACTCTGGGAATCTGAGCATGGAGCTAGGGCTTTGGTGATGTGACAGAGCCTGAGTCTGCTTTTCTCATCAAGCTGACTCGGGCTGTGTGCGCACCCTGGTGACTGGCATCCAGAGAGAAGAGGAATGCATGCAATGACCACGGTCGCAGTCCAGACTATTTATTGGAGGTAAGGCTATACTAGTAGAAAATGGGCTTGGCAGCATGTCACAGTGTCTCACACAGTGCACACAGGACAGGTTTTACTCTTCTACATCCCTCTAGTGGAAGGTCCCTTTGACGGTCAGACTGGAAAGTCGGACAGCCTGTGCCAGCCAGTTCCTGGCTGAGGGCTGGGCTGTGTGAGCAGCTCTGACTGGTCTTGTGGGACTCACATCAAGGAGCCCTTCCAGAGTACACACACAGATGGACAAGTGCCACCTCTGGCAAGGAGATCCCAGGTGCCAGCTCCAACATGCCGTTCAGCTTTCCGTCGCTGTGAGAAACACTGTGGAAAGCTAAAGGAGGAAGTGTTTATTTTGGCCAACAGTTTCAAAGAGTACAATCTGGTACTCTAAAGTACTCAGCGTGATTGCCTATTTACAGTGTTGAGGCCAAGCCTCAAGATGGGAGCATGCAACCTACCCAAGAGAAAGTTACCGTCTCATGACAGTCGGAAGAGAGAAAGAAGAGAGAGAGAGGAAATGTGGGGTAGGAAAGGAGTCGGTCTTGGGGGAGCAAGAGAGAGAGACCCTTCACAGTCACAGTCACTGTTCTAATTTCTGAAGCCAGGTTTCACTTCTTAACAGCCAATTTGTTTATTGGTGCTGGGACTCCACCAGCCGGGGCAAGCCTCTGACACATGAGCCTTTGTGGCCACTTTATATCTGAACCGTAGCATTCGGGGAGGAGGTGATGGTATTTGTTTATCAAAGAATGTGGTTATGGCATGCAGGTGGAGACAAACCCCAGACCATAATGGGATAAGGAAGATTTGAAGGCAAATACTCTAAGCACAAGATTTCAAAAGAGTTTTGCCAAGAGCATGCCCAGATTACAGCATCCACCTAGGGCACTCCTAAGGAACAGCTTTGTCTCAAAGAGGAAAGGCAAGTTCAGCTGTACCCTGGCTTCTCCATAACTAATGCTCATTCTCTTTGTGATAGTCAAGGAAAATAGACATTAAATTAAATTAAACCCTGCCATTCAAGACAGCCCCTTGAAAGCCATGGCAAGTTCCTCTGTGAGTCATAGGAGAGTGCTCAGTGAGCCTGAGCGGAAGAGATGGAATATCACCAGGATTGGGGCAGCAAAGTGCAGGAGGAGGGCTTTCTGGGAACCCTATAGTCTCAAGAAGAGAGAATCTTTTAGTCTCTTGAGAACCTGACTCAAGCCTTGCCTAGCACCTTGAGGGTGTGCCCACAACCTTTCTACTCTGGAGATACCACGTGCACACACACTTGCCCACTGGATATCCTGAGGGTTCCTGCCATGCACAAGAATTGATGGTAAATCTGTACAGCCCCCACGACTACTGTGGCTGGATCTCTGTGCTGGGTAGTTCTTCTGATAGGAGGTCCATAGTCAAGGTTGCGAGATGCCCCGTTCTGAAAGTACCCATTTCTTAGAATAAGGGAACGCTGTTTCTCGGACCCTTGCATAGACTCTGCTTCAAGGACAAAGAGCACAAGATCAGGGTCACGTCTCAGAGGCAGCTGAATGGGATTCAGCTAAGGGAATGGAACCTACCCATTGCACCCTGCAGCAGGCTTTGACATGGGTCCCTGCTTCTCTTAGTTCCTATGCTACTAATGTAAATCACCTTTCCAAATTCCTGGGGCCTTAGGAAGGCTCCACCCTATGCCTTCCACTGCAATGTCAGGCTCCTCCTCTGGGGGCAGAAGAGTACCCAGGCTAGGAAGGTGGCTTGTAGGTTCTGCACCATATTGTAGCAGATGGAAACTTGGACTAGGTACCTGTTCTGCAACCCAATCTCTTTGTCCACAGAACGGAGCGTTGGTGCTGGGACTTCCCTGTGTCAGAGTTTGGACTGAATGAGGTGACAGACGTGTGATGTTGTGAGTATATCCGGAGTCCTACTGAAAACTCTCCCACTGCACCCAGGGATTTCTCAAGAGACTCCTTTGGTGGGTACCAGCAAGGTTGCTCCTCTGGTGGGATATCATCACGGTACAAAGGCCAACTGGAGCACGCTCACTGTGGTGGCAGCGATGATGCTGTCTGAGTCACCAGAGTGCAAAGCTGATGTTGGTCACCACCTCTTAGGAAGTATTTCACCCCTAATGTGTGTGCAGCATCACAGCTTGTGGTGGGCACCCACATACTCACCTAGGCAAGACAACCTGTGGAGTTTTCAAAGAGAAGACTCCCAGCCCTTCCTGTGGGCTTCTCACTCAGAGGTGACAGCCAGTCTCTGTCCTTGCTGATGTGTTGCTTGGAATGGTCTCCCTGTGTCCTGCTATAAATGAGAGGTGAAGGCAGTCCCCTTCCTGAAGGAACTGCTCAGATGGAGTGGATACAGGTTACAGACTGTGTTAGTTTTGTATTAATTAACTAAATATAATGACCATTATTGTAATATTTTCTTGCCAGTATCAGGGAGATGAATACGGTATTTCTCTTGTTTGTGTTACCTGGACGTTATTGGACATACAGAGTTGTCTGGGAGGCAAACAGAAGAGACAGCAAGATGATTGATGGTGAGAAAAGCAAGAGAAGGGGTAGGTGCGTATAAAACTGAAAGTGTCCTGAAGGAGGGAAACACCAGGGGAATCCTCTAAGGACCCACCTGACCCTCCAGCAATGCTGTCCCCAACCCCAGTAGCTATTTCTCCCTTCCTAACTGGCTCCTTGATTTCTGGCCAGCATGCTGGAGACAAATGAGAAGAATCCAGCCAGTGTTCTTCTAAAGTCCACAGAGCCAAAGCCAGGGCAGCCATAGTTGTCAGGCATGCTAGGCACTGAGATTGGTGGTGTTTTCTGGTTTTATGGTCCCTGAAGACAAAATCTGGGTAAGCCTGAGTGTGAACGCCAGGGCCCTCTCCTGTGAACATTCCACACTGCTCACTCATTTAAACTTCAAGACCTTATAAACTTATGGAAATCCAGTGTGAGCCAAGCTTTAGTCCACAAGTCTGTCTTCTACCTTTTCTTTTTGACAGTTTGGTGGCAAAAGACATAGAACTCCATCTTTGTTTCCTAAACAGGAACTGGTGATTTGAGTTACAACAAAACGAAACTTTTAAATCTTATGAAAAATATAGACGAGTCTGACGTCAGCACGGCCACTTCAAGTGTGATTGGAAAGTGTCCCCGGCTCCACACAGTCACCACTTGGTGAGCAGGTAAGTGCAGGGCTCCCTGCAGACACGTGTATGCAGAGCCCCACTGATCACGCATGTGATACCATGGTCAGCCACGGACAATGGACTTGGCTTCATTAGCTCGATGTTAGCCTGGGATTTGCTCTGAGTTGGATGGTCTTCCTGTGCCAAGTCAGGGTTTTAACACCAGCTAATTGTGTTAGAAGTCCTCAAAAGTACTTTCTGTACTAGGAAAAAGAAAATGTTTTTATTGGTTGGTGCAACTGAAAACAGGCTAAGAAATTCCCCTCACACTTGCCAAAAACAAAACAAAACTAACACCTCTCATTTCATGTAGAGCCCAGAAGAAGCGTGATTCCTGGAAACGCATGATGTGGTAATTTAATAAACGTGGAGACGTTTGAAATTTATTGAATTTCACTAATAACAGACGTTAAAAGCTACATGCCCAACACCATTTTACGTCCGTGTTAAGAAAATTAACTTGAAAATCCATCAGTTAAGCCACTGTGGGCTTTTGTGTTTAAAGGGCAATGAATTCTGCACTTCAAACCCCATATGTCTGCCTGGACCAGGGTGCTGGAGGAGGGGTACTGGTTTAAGAGATGATTCTGGAGGGCACTGTGGCCAACTGTTCTTCTCCCGGGCTACTTATTCACATGGGTGTCCAGAGGTCACACAGTGGATAGCCACAGGCTTGGCCATGAATGAGAATATTTCAGCAGAGAAACGGAAGGACCAACAATTGGTGCCCGAATGAGGATGGGGTCTACCTTTTGCCTCCCTTCCTGTGGGCGGTCTACAAACTCATCTTCACTTCCTGTGGGTGGTCTACACACTTAGGCTCCCTTCCTGAAGGTGATAGACAAAGTTCACACATCGTCTCAAACCACACCCGATGTATACGAAACTAGACACCCCTTAAAAGATGTCATAGGGTGACGGAGACCAAGGCAGACTCACAGCTGCCTTCTTGGGCCACCTCCTGGGCCACCTGTGGCCATGAGACCCCCCTCCATCCCAAACTCAACCAACACCGTCAATCAGGATGGGGACTGCCTGCTTTTGATGGTCACTAGTGTGAAATCTGGCTTCGCAATACTCTTTATAGACACAGCTGGCTCATTGCTGTGTAGTATTCCACTGTGGGATTATATTGCATCATGCATCACTGTGTTGTCTGCTGCTTGGGTTTATTACAGAGAACTTCATTGTTGACATTGCTTTCTGTGTCTTATGAGAATATATGTCCACATCCACATTTAGCTGATTGGTCAGAGGCAGGACTTGGGGAGCTCCTGCAGGGTGAGCTAATGAATCTGCCCTCAGCAATGACAGCACACCGTTCCATGGCCACACTACTGTTCAGCAGGGACACACCCCCACAGAGGAAGACAGGAGTGTGTACACATTGTAGAAGTCATTTGAGAGTCAAAGGGCAGTCAGGGGTATAATAAACACCTTTAGAACACAGTGACCCTCCTGGAATGCATGAGGGAACAGACTGTGCCATCCAGCTTAGCGGCAGGAAGCCAAGTATCTCTTCAACTCCCATTTTTGAGAGTTAGAGGAAGAGGAAGTTGGAAGAAATTTTTGAGTTGGGGAACAAGATTCATTTCCAAAGTAGAACTCATTCATGGCTCCTTGGAAGAGTTTCCAGTTCTGGCTGATTCTAGTCCCAGCCGAAGGACAGGGAACCAGGACCCTCAGTCTCTCATGTCCAGGGCTGACTTCTACAAGGAAGGGTCTGATTAAGGGCATGAGGTCTTCTGTATGTTGTTTCCTCATTCAGTGACTGTTCACTAGGCTCTGGCCTTTGCAGGTCCGGTGAGGACATACAGATTGGTGACCAGTCAGTCCCACTGCGATCAGGGGCTGGCAAGGGTGGGACTAGGTGGGTGACCTTGTTATTCATTCACACATTAAATCTCGGAGCTGACACTGCAGGCTTTTCTTATGTGTGACATCATGGTTAGAGGCAATCATTGTCAGTCTCAGTGGTTTCTGCTTGAGACGCAGTATCTGTGCCCCCATTCGGCATCTCATGCTATTGCCTTCCCTCCTTGTGATTATTTTTTATCTAACATACATGTCTGTGAGATCACAAGCACCCCCACAAGTACACATTTACATTCAACACCCCCACACACATGCATGTGTGGATACACATGTACACCTCCACATGCACAGACATGTAGTGCACACATACACCTCTACAGCACCCCATACACATGGACACACAAACACACTAATCAGTATTGAATGGAGCTCCAACCTCTCAGACACAGACCAATGGCATTTTTTTCTGTGCTTTGAACACTGAGTACCCACACAACTGACAGAACACAGAACCTTGTACTCTCTATGAAACCCTAGGGTCGCTCTGCATACTAAGTTTGCTGTGTGGAGAAACTGACTTTTACAGCTGGATGTGTGAGTGTGCACATCCTCAATAGAAAGCACCTACCTAAAAAAGTGTTAAGCAAATTTGCCAAATGAATACATAGATTTTTTTTATGATTTGAGCTACAGTGATCCAGACCTATGTGCATACTGTGTTTTATATTACATATACAGATGTGAGATGCTAAATTATGAACTGTGATTATGTTTATAATTATGAAATACAAGTTTGCCACTGTGTATTGTAATTTAATGTAACAATAAAATAATGCTTTAGATGGCAAGTCCTGTTGGCCATTTGGAGACTGTGGACAACGTTCATGTGGTCAATGATAGCTCAGTTTATGAGCACAGGTCTCCTCAGGTGAGACCCTGGGGGGTCAGTCCAAACAGTTTGTAGTGAGCTCGAAGGCATAGGGTTCGATGAAACTGTGCATATCCAGTCCGTGTATTTCAGAGTAAGTTTGAACGCAGTTGTCTAAGTCGTCATCATTTTGTTGCTGGTTTGTGAATTCACTGCCTTCCCACTGGGAGAGCCCAGAGGACAGGGTATGGTGGAGGAAGACAGAGATCTGTCAGAGAGAGTCAAAAGATGGTGTCTCTTTCCTTGATTTGCCACTTAATAACTAAATCACATCTGATCTCCCCAGATGCTGGGATGGGAGGCAGTATGGGTTTCATTGAAATGTGTGTGACCAATTCCTGCAAAATAAACCCCATGTCCAGCCTTGGGTGGAGAGTCTCACAGGTCAGCCACCACATAACTCAGAAGCCCGAGGTCAAGGCTAACTGTCACTAATACGGCACTCTCCTAGATGCCCAAGTTCCTCTTCATTCATCCTTTCAGAAGCCCCTTTGAACTAGGGTCCCAGTGAGAACAGGAGATTCAGAAATGAGTAAGGCCTTGTTGTCTTTCTCATTGCCCCCTTTCTAAACGTACCAGTGTCAGGAGCCCACGGGAATAAACCAGAAGGCTGCCTCCCATGTTTCAAACCTTGGGTAATCACATGGCTGCTTGGTTATTTCTCGGTCTTCCATGTCTGAAAGAAGCAAGGACAGCTGTCAGGCAGGTGGGACAGCTGGCTGTCCATGGCCCTGCCCCATGCAGAACTATGACCATCAAGGTAGATTCCTATCCTGGGTGGGCCTCAGTAAAGCAAGACTGGAAATTTTATGCCAGGCCTGTCTGGAGAAGTAAATGAGCTGTCGATCCACATAAAGTTAAAACGAATTCTGGCGGAATAAAAACACAGCCATTTGAAAAGCAATCAGTGGATTTAAGGCAAACCAATCAGTGGTTAAAATAGGCAACTGGATGAACCGCAGATGGTTTTATTGCAATCCAGTCTTCGTAATGGGGACACAGCCACAGTGTGTTGAGACTAATTGGTTAGCTCATTTTCATAAATGCACTTTTTCTCACACGATAAAGCTAAGTCATTCATTAATGTGTTCATTCATTTTTTAAACATTTAGTAAAAACTCAGTAACCTGTAGAAAGAATAAGGCGTTCCACTCATGACTGGAATGGGAGACACACAAAGGAAATTTTACAGTTTCTTATCTGAACAAATTTGGAAATTTCTTTTTAAAGTATAAGCTAAAATAAAAACAAAGGTTATGAAGGAAAGCAAATTAAACATCTCTCCCGCTTGGTTTACCTTTCCTCTCTATAGCAGGGAACATTTTCTTTTCTTCTCTGATCTATTCTTGCTGCATGGATCAGGTGTTGTGCTTTCTGGGGTACAGAATATACACCTATCAAATGAGTGAAAGAACAGAACTCACACTGAAAGCATGCACAAGACCAGGGCAGTGTATCCTGTACACGGGACAGTTCTCACCTTTGGCCCTTGTCTGCTCTATGTGGCCACTGTCAAACCTTCTTCACATTCTCCAAGGAACACTGGGTGCTCTTCCTGTCCAGACCTAAAGGAGATGTGAGAGGCAGGACCCTCTCAAGTTCCAGCACTCCACGGCCTGCCCATGTGTGCAATGGTGCTAAAACAACAGGGCTCTAAAGAGATACAGAGTTGGTGGCATGTGGGAGGGAGGCAGAGGTTCCCTGTGTCCTTGGTGGCCTAGGAGTCTCTGAAGTCCCTTCCCAAGACATCTTGACCCAAGGACATGGAACACAGGCTGCTCTCTCAGAAAACCATTTAGATTATTATTATTATTATTATTATTGGTTTTTCGAGATAGGGTTTCTCTGTGGTTTTGGAGCCTGTCCTGGAACTAGCTCTTGTAGACCAGGCTGGTCTCGAACTCACAGAGATCTGCCTGCCTCTGCCTCCCAAGTGCTGGGATTAAAGGCATGCGCCACCACCGCCCGGCAACCCTTTAGATTTTCCATGGATTCTACGTTCAAGCATCCAGAGGTCCAGGCCCAGCCCCACTGAGCACACAGGCTAACACAGCCTTTCACATGTTTGAGTATTTCCCTCCACGTGAGATCTGTGCTGGTGGGTGGTGATTCCATATGCTAGCTGAAGGAGGCAAGAAGGGCATTGCAGAAGGGATGACCGAAGTGCCCCAACTCCCAAGTTAGACAATGTCATTCTGTTTTCCTATCTGACTTCTGACAGAAGGAGTGTTTAGCTGATAGGAAAGGGGCCACGTCTTTTGTTCCGAAAAGGAGCGAGGCCATATTTCTTGTTAAGCTTATGCTGTCTAAAAATGCCCAGCCACTGACTGTCTGAAAACATGCCACATTTTGGGTTAATCATTGAAAACTAGCTTGCTTTAGGGATTAAACCCCAGCTCAGACACATTCATCCTGTCCTCAGGAGCTCCCCTCTGCCATAGCAAGCTTTTCCCATCCTCAATACCCTTCACTACTCATGGAACACAGCTCTTTCCAGGAAAGCCTCCTGTGTACAGTCATGGACGCTGCCTTTCCCACTCCAAAGCCAGCCAGCAGCTCCAAAGCAGGCCAGAGTCTCCCTACAGAGGGAGCTCCTGTTGATCTCTCTCCAGCATGACCTCTTGAAACAACTTCTAGCCTAGAAATAAAACAGACCCTAAAAGTGGCTTTTGAAAAACTTTTCTTACAGAGTCCATGCAAAATGGAATCACAATTCTTCAAGCCTGGAAGCTGACAAGGTAATCCCCCCATACACGGCAGCCACTGGACCTGGAAAGAGCACTTGTGTACAGGTGAAAAGTACACAGGTGGGTACCAGCCTCCTCTTCTTCCTGGATGCATCAGCAGGTGTGATGTCACAGGTGAGATCCTCCTGATGGGTCTCCCCCCACTTGTCACCCTCACCCCTACAGAGGGAGCTCAGTTCACCATCTCTTATTAACTTCTCCCGGGTGAGACCCAGGCCGGGAGCAGAAGTGCTGAGTCCTACTGGAGGGTGAGGGATGGGGAGATGGAAAGGCTGACATTGCCGGTAGTAATTACCATGTAATGAAGTTAATGTTTGGTAGGATTTACGGCCTGATACCAATGCTGCTGCACACCCTCCGCTAGCTTCTTCTTGTCATCTAGATTTTTTTTTCAAACAACAAAGGAAACAGGACAATATGTAGAGGCTCATTAATTCTCTTCAGCCTTGCTTTCGCCTTCTCTTTGGTCCTCCTCCTCTGGAGGTTAAACAAGAGGCTGTCATCGGGTCTTTCCATAAACTGCGGTTCACGGGAGGGGAAAGCTACAGCGCCTCACAGAAGCTATCCGAAGGGCTCCCCTTTCAATTTCCCAGGCCTTTCAACTGCCCGCGGTTTTATGGCTCTCAGATCACCAGCTACAGCACCGAGAACAATGGGCCCACTGCCGGAGTGACCAAGCCTCAAATTTGCCTTGATTTGCACGTGTGTCTTAGCAACACTCTCTCTGCACATCCCAAGCCCAGTTGCAGGAATGAAGATAGATGGGGATATAGACAGTCTTGCTGCCCAGACAACATGCCTGGCTCTCAGCCCTGTCTTTGGCTCTCAGCCCTCAGGACCATCTCATCCTGACCCCGCCGCCCTTCTGGCATTCCATCTAACCCTAGTGGCTGAAAGGAAGTGGTGGTGTCCTCAGAGCTCCCCATGTCCCACCCACAGGAAGGGTGCTGAGTCATCAACTGTGTTATCTAGGAAACAAGGAACAAGAAAGGAGCCCGCTCCTGATAGAGAGAGCCCAATTAGACAGAGGAAAGCAACACTGGAGCTTATATAGAGGGTGGGGTAGGGGGACACATGACAAGGCCACCCTCTGCCTGTTGGTCGGGCATCTGTGTAAGCATCTTAGACCTCTGTTCTTTCCACGGGACCGACACTGGAATGGTGGTGAGTTGAAGTGGAGGGAATCCAAGTTCTTACAATGAAAGGAAGCTCATTCACAAAGGGGGGGGGGTGTCTTGTCCCACTGATGTAGGGGACACATTTTCCAGACACCACCATTGAGAATGACTCCTGTTCATCGCCTGAAGACTCAAACACTTTCCCCTCCTATCATACTCTGACAATATATACCAGAGACTTTCTGAGAGTTAGAACAATAGCTGAGGACGTTGGTCTCCTGAGTTATATGCTGGCAGAGCCATAGTGACCTAATTAGTGGATGGTCAGTACTGTGACCATGAGGACAGGATGGGAAAATTTGAAACTTAACGATGGACCACATGACGCCTTGCCTCTTGCGCCTCTCCCTCAACACTCCTCCTCTAACTTTCCCAGAAACATCCAACAGAGTTCTGTTTGCAGCAATGGCTCTCAAACTTCCTTTAACACAGTTCCTCATGATGTGCTGACCCAAAACCATACAATTATTTTTGTTGCTAATTCATAACTGAAAATCTCCTACTGTTATGAATCATAATGTAAATATCTGTGTTTATCCAATAGTCTTAGGTGACCCCTGTGATCCCAAGGGATGGAGACCCACAGGTTGAGAACCACTGCTTTACAGAATTGCTGTGAATTTAGTTGTGGGGTTGATGCAGTCTTCCTTCAGCAAGCTCAGGGAGGGTAGCGTCTCCTATGCTGAAACTAAATGAGTTTGCAGCTTTGCAAATTTTCAATTGTATTTCTTCCCAAGTGGATCACTAGTTTTATTATTTAAAATATTACTCCAATATCAAAATGAAAGGACATGTCCTCTGTCTGCAGGGCAAGGTCTATGCAAGGAAGATTGGCTGGGTTGGCACTAAGGTCAAACTCAGCTTCCCTTTGTTTCTCGGGAGCTAAGATGTGACCCACAAGCTCTACTTTCATGACATTTAAGCCTGAGAGAACCTGTCATGCTATCCAGGCAGGTGAGGACATTATCATTATGTTAAGACATAATAATAATTTTTTAAAAACATTTAAACTACAGTAGAAAGTAAGGGGACATCAAAGTTGTCAACATTCCTCATTGTATCGTCACCGTCATTCTCTCCCTAAGAGCTTCTTTAGGATAAAAGACACTGGAGCAGCATCGTGTGTGTGTTAATCCACATGTGCCATCCATGAACAGAACTAAGAGTCTATGTGGTCTCACACAGCGTGGCTCTGCTCTTCCATGTGGCTGTAGAGCTCCTATAGCAATTGTGTAGACACTTCTTCTAAACCAACCGCATCCTAGAAGGATGCTCTCTATGACTCAGGAAGTTCGAGCTGGAGGCTCCTTAAGACACAGGCAGTGTAGTGCTCATCGTCTCAGGAAGTCCCTGAAACCTACGTGGTGCACAAGGCCATTCCCTCTCCCATGACACTTGTGGAAGGAACCAGAAGTCGTGGCACGGAGAGGAGGCCCCATCAATCATCCTGTAGAGCCTGCTGTCACCTAGAGGAAATGGGAAGGGCACAAGACAGGCCCAGTTTGGGAAGGTTTGGGACTGGTTGTTTTCTTACTCCTGGGCTGCATCCAGTCTTCACTTCCTGGCTAGTCCATCCTGGGATAGAAGGAAACGTCAGGGTGTTACCGGCACCACAGAGGTCACCAGTCACTGCCCTATAGGGAGTGGAGTAGGATCTGTTCGCTGTCTTTGCCCAGACCAGATATAGGTAGAACTGGAGGGGAACACAGCACATGGGCCCGGCAGGGTGGGCTGAGTCTTCACAGTCTCAAGTCATTGGATGCGCTATTTCAGGAAAGCAGGAAACTTTCTGGACTTATCTGTTACCTCTCAGCACAGCACGGTGAGAATACCAGCTAGGTGGAAAATGTTGGAACAAGGGAGAGGCAACACATGTTTCTGTGGAAACTGTCTTCTAAGCACCATGCTATCCCCTCAGCTTCTTGTTGAACTGGATTAATTATTATGAGAAGACTTTCCAGTCACCACACATGTCTGTTGCTGAAGTGTGGAATTAGTCTCTAGTCCGCAGGGGTTCCCCTAAGAGGCTCTCAGTCTCCAGTCACTAGGGTTGCTTCTCCACTCACCTGAAACACATGAGTGGAGCCTGGAACCTTCTCTGGATCTGTTGATTTGTGAAGTGGTTTCAATGGCCGGGTCTCAGTAGATATTTGAATTTTTATAGTACTACATGGTTTTGGGACTTATCAAGTAGCTGTGTACTGCATCTGTAATGAATGGGGCATCCTGGGCTTTCACCAAAGCCTCTGAAAATGGTATATTATACACAATTTTATATGTGAAATGTCTGTGATGTCTGTGAAGCAAGACTAATGGGTAACTCAAGCACCCACCAAACTCCTATGGTGAGTGAGACTTGAAGCCAAAGTGGAGAAACTGCCACCTGATCACACCCATTCCTAACTGGACTCCTTGTTCCAGAAACCATGTGTGGAAGGAAAGGGAAACTGGAGAAATGTCTTCAGGAGGTAGAGGTGGAGGCAGGGCCCTGAGTAAAAGAGATCTCATTAAGGACAAGGAAGAGGATTCCCCAGCAGGGGCTGAGTATAGAAACACTCATAGAGCCTTCAGGCTAGGACACTGAAGAAATTCAAGATGGCAGCCAGGGGCATAAGCAGTGGGTTAGAATCATGAGGATTGTTTTCTGGGACCTTGCCCTTCCCAACAAAAGCTTCCCAAGACAGCTCTCTGGTGATGGAGATGCTTTAGAAAAATTAGCATGGCATGTAGTGAGCAAGTTCAAGGTCATTAACTCTCATACAAAAATGGCTGTCTCTAGAACCCCAGCCAGAGACTCCAGGTATCTCAGAGTGTACTGTGCTTACCCACTCTTTTCTGGGACCAGGAGTATAAATGACACTCTCCATAGTGACAATTGTGTGCTCCTGTATTGCTTAGTGGAGACAGCACCTATCACAGTGGTATCTGTGCCCATGGAACATGTGTTCATTGGAAGTGCCATTACCCCCACGTGCAGACAAATCTTCAGCCTTATCTTCACCACCCATGGTGCAATGTACTCATAAGGTCCCAGACTACAAACACTTATTAATTGCAGGCGATCAGGATACTGCAGGGAGGTTCCCATAGCTGAGGAAGTGCAGGCAGCGTGCACGGGTGGACAGACTGCATGTCTACAGGGTACATGGATGCTCCTCATGCACTTTCAGAATGGCCAGGGCTACTCCAAGGCTTTTTCTTTTTCCTGGGCCTGGGGAAGGTAATGGCTCTTGCATGCTGGGTGATGGCAGCCCTTCCTTGGTATGGCAGTTGAGTGCTCTGAGAGTGAGAAGAGTTGCTTGCTCAGGACTTTAGTGCCGCTGCTGGTGGCTTCTGTCTTCAGGTAACTATAACACCCTACAAACACTGGTGTTGCCAGTCAGCACACACTGCTTAGTTCAACCTCTGGACTATGTTAGGAAAGACATTGGCATCTTTTTCTCCAGTGGGTTTGTTTACAAACTAATACGGTAGCATTTATCCCAGGGTAAGGTGGGAGGGAAAGGAAGTCCTGGTCTGTGGTAATGGGTGGATTGGGTAGCAGTTAGGTACTTCCTGGACATGGATGGTGGGTAGGAGTGGCATCCAGGTGGACCCCAGATAAGCTTTCCTGAAGGGCCCTTTGCTGTGAGTTACAGTCATAACTGTGATGAAGTCACGTTAGTTCTCACTACGGTAGGTCATGCATACACGGGGAAATATGATGAGTGGCTTCTGAATTGGGAGCTACTGTCTGCTTTTCTGGGCACTAGAATTGGTGTGGTTTCAGGATTCTCCCTGTGCACTTACCTGTTTTAATTTGTCACACACTAAAGGACTTCCTGACAGGGGTGGGCATGAGACCAGGTGCATGGCCAGACTCTGAAGCACATGGCTGCCTGCACCTTCTTCCTAAGCCTCCATAGGCAGTCTGGTCTGTGGCTTCACCTCTCTGGGTCTCTCCACCTCCATGTTGCTCACCCACTCACTGTCCATATGTTGGGTCATGTGTACAGATGAGAGCAATTGATGGACACCTCTTGCCATTTCTGGTTCCTGGTTCCATGTGTGAGTTACATATAAGTGCTGGGAGGATGTTACAGGAAGAGGAGATTGCTCACCCTTGAGATGTAGGGTTTGCATGGCCTCTTTTCTCTGGGCTGTCTTGTCACTGACTTGCTCCCTATCCATGCATGCACATTGAGTGTGTGCCCCACTGGAAAGACCCTTCACTCTTACTTTATTTTCAAATGTCTGTTTCCTCAATGTCTTCCTGCCTTGTGAAGGCACTAGACGCACTATATCCTGCATGTGTCTGCAGACTGGAGAGAAGCAGGCTGGGGCTCTCTTGACTCACACAACCCCAGCTACAGTTCTGGGGCCAAGGAAGACTACCCTTTTACAAGCCAGAAAGGACATATCAAGCTGGAATTTGTGGGCAGCAGTGGAGGAAGAACAGATCACTTGTTTTCTGTGATGGCTTCTTTGAATCTCGCTGACCCCGGGAGGATGACTGATATCCACGAAGAAAGAACCAGTGGTACCGGCACACTACATAGTCATCTGCCACCTTCTTTATCAGGCTTACTTAAGGTCCCTGCACCCTGTCCTCAGGAGCCCAGAATGAGGTGACCTATAAATTGGAAGACATCCTCTGTCCCTGGGTCTATTGGAATTGTCTGCACTCACCAGCCATGTCTTTCTGCCCTGTCTCAACCATCCCTTCCCATGGAATTCCCAGTAAAGGCTTTGCCTTACTTTCTCCATCTACTGTTTCTGATCCTCCTCCTGTGGCCATGAGTAATGTGCTACACCTGATTTTTCTAGAAAGAAATGAGCACAAAGTCCCCTTATGACTGTCATTTCCAGTCTTAAGTGACCCTTTAAACAGAAGTAACTCATGAGACATGGAGTGACCTCTTCAAATGAGTTGCAAACCAGGATCTGAAAACCAATTCCTTTGTCACTAAATGTTGAGCTGTACCCCTCTGCCCATATCAGCAGGGGACAGAAGGTACCCATATGTCCCCAGAGACAGGAGGATGAGCATGGACCTTTCCACCCATAGTCACCTTCACTTCTGGAAACTGGACGGGCTCATCTGAAGAGCACATCCAGATAGAAGCAACATTTGGAGTCCTGGGAATCAGGCAAGGTTGCTTGTTGCTCATTATTCATGAATGCAAAAGTATTTCCAATAGATTTCTATTTACTTTTTACCTTCTGTGAGGGCTGGGAGCAGGAGAGTGTTAGGTAGACAGGATAAGCGAATTTAATAAAATCACAGAGGCAGGTCCTGAGTTCTCCACAGATTCCAGAGAAGACTAGCAGTCTTGTGAGTGTGCTTACACAAACACACACACACAGGCACACTGCACCAGGGGACTTAGTTCATACATGTACAATTTTGTCTCTGTGGCATGCTCTCTCGAGCCTGAATGGCTCCCCTCTATTTTGAGTTGTCCCATTGGGTGAACAGAAAAGGGTACAGAAAGTGGTTAAGTAAGAGAGAATAGACCAGTGACTTTATGAGCAATTTCAGCCAGACATCACCAGGCATCTTTGGCTTCAGTTTCTCTTAGACTTCAGTCTTTCTGAGTTTTCTGAAAGAAAAATCTTCGAAAAATTCTTCCAACTAAAATTAGCTTGGGTGTTTTGGGGAAATGGGCTTCTACTTTATGTATGTGTGGTAGTAACATTCTCTCCGTTCCTATCATGTCTCTGTCTTTTGTACACCTGCTCCCGAGATCCCCTCCCAGCCTTGTCTTGCCAGCAGCAAGCAGGTCTAGTCTTTGTGAATAGGTGGGGAGTTGATTACTGAAGCTAAGAAAAATGTAACCTTATCAAGATAACAGGCTGGGGCCTCATTTGCCTGGAAGAGCGGCTAAAAATAAGAGACACTCATTAAACAGACAAACTGCGGCGCTTTCTACTCCACAGCCCAGCAATGCGGAGCACGCCAGTGAGTGGGTGTCTGTGTTGTTCTTTGAAACTCGAGCCCAGGTCTTTATTAAATCACCTGCAGATTACCGCCTAGAATCACCGTACCCGTCTAAGAACACCTCCAGCTTCTGCATCACCAGGCAGGAATGTGAGCATCACTCTGGGCGATGGTGCCTCATCTAAGCCCCACAAAACAAGACCCGGGATAAGAATCACACCAGTAGCAATTTGGTGGGCACAGTTAATCATTTCTCATCTTTGTGTACGTATCAGAAGCTGGCGATGCCCTTTGGCAGCAGATTGGAAGGCAGCTTGCCATCAACAACAATAAATCATTTGTGAGCACATGTAGCAATTATTGTCTGAAATAAAGGTATTCAGTCCCACTCATAGGGAGCACCTAGGACGGATCTTAACAAACTTGCTGAGGAGCCTCGGGCTTGAGGCCCTACTGACTCACTCTGCTCGGTATCTGGCTCATGGATAGACAACGGGATCAGAGGTGCCCCCGTCCCACGCACCACATGGAAACAATGGGCCTGTGAAGCCTGTGCTGTCAGCCGATCTGGGAACAATAAAGCTCTTTATATCGCCCACCTTGGGGGGGATTTAGTAATGTTTTGATTTATGAAGGGCAAGCAGGAGCAGGCAGCAGGCAAGACCATGGATATCTAAGAGCGGCTGTTGTGAAAGTAATGCAGCTCCCAGACAAGTCATCCTGAGACTCCGGGACAACCCTCAGCACAGCGAGCACACCCTAAAATACTCTGTGCCCACAGAACCAGTTCCGATAACTCTGTAGAAACATACTGCCTTCTGCCAGTGACCACACAGGCCTCTTGTTCCGTAATGTGCTGGATGCTGTGTTTTTACCTGGTGGATCTCCCAGGGGTAGTTTCTGTAGAGGAGGAGCCATGGAGGCCGCGTCTCCTGGTACTTCCTGTGTCAGGAATTGGTGGAGACAGTGAGGTCATCTTGAGCAAAAACCAGAATGTCGTCATGCTTTCTGGTGCAAAGGAATGCAGACCTTTGTGGGGTCCAGATGTGGGCTAGATGCCAAAGCCTGGGCTCTGTACTTCTCAGGGTCCAGCTATGTCCATTCATCTCTCTCATCTCACCATACACACAGAGCTTCAAACAAATCTGCTTTGTAAAGATTGCTTTAAAACAGCAATGCCATGGGTCCCGCTACGTGTCCCTTCATTAATGGGTAACTCACATCTGACCAACACTTAGATTTGAGAGAAAATTGAGTTGGAAACTGAGGTAACTTCCCTGTATTCCACCACCATCACCTACTTCTCCACATACACAGTGTCTCTAATAATTAGTGTAGATAGAATAGACAGATAGATAGATAGACGATAGGTAGATGAATAGATAGATAGATGGTAGATAGATGATAGGCAGATGGATGACAGAAATATAGATGAATGAGAGATTATAGATAGATGATTGATACATAGGTGAAGATACAGATAGATAATAGATAGACAGATGATAGATGATAGGTAGATAGATAATAGAACTACAGATAGATGGTAGATTATAGATAGATGATAGGCAGATAGATGATAAATAGATTGATAAATGGTAGATTATAGAGAGGTAATATATAGGCAGATAATAGATAGATGGTAGATGAAAGAAAGATGCGCCTGTCTCTAATCTACCTCTTAGGCATCATTGCTCTCTCTCTCTATTTCTTCCAACATCTGGGGTTCAAACCTGCAGGAGAAGTTGGTATAGATGACCAGGCTCACAATTTCGCCTTGGTGGGAATCTAGCAGATCAGACAACCCTAAATTATCTTGGTATTTTTATTATCAACACGACTAAATAATTTTATGCCCTGGAAGAAATCCTAGGTGCTTCCTTTCTGGTTGTATAGACCTGGGAGTTGGTGATGCCCAAGGTTTGCCTGCACCTCTCTTATGAAGGTGGGGCTCTCCATGGCCACAGTAGGTTTCCGGGCAGTTAGAAGAGCCACCAGGGTGAAGACATATGGTTCTAGATGGAACCCCCTTCCCTTCAACAGTTCCTCCATCCAGAAAGTGTCAATCTCTGAGCAGACGTCTTGTGAAAGATTGGTTTGAGAACTTCCTCTCTGTCATATTTAATTGATTCTGGACTCTGCCCAATCCCCAGAACCATCCTTTAGCCAGAAGTCAACACTGTGTCCCAGAGCTCAGCACACATACTGAGGCCCCACAGTCATTTCGCTCTGCAGTTCCCTTGATCACTCACTGTGCCAGTATTAATGGAATAGATAATCTGCTACCATGTTTCTTCCCAGAAAGGGTGCAATCACAGCAACATTGCCCTTTTCCACGGACCAGGGCATCCATCAGAAGAACAAGTTCAGAGGGTGGAGGGGTGGTAGAGAAGAAGGGCATTGATGACTATAGGTTATGGATAACTAGGCCCCTTTCCCTTTCACAGCCACCAGCACTTTGAAACCTAACATGGAGGCTTGCTAAGCTTTGCCGATCACATGATGAGTGTTTAGCCAAGAGGCCAGTCATACCTCTGTCCTGCAAATGCTGTTCTACACAGTCACAGCCAGTACCCATGGCTGGGGTGTTATGGAATATTTGTTTAACTATGTAAAGCTGTGTTTCATCTGCTTAATTATGTAAAGATGTGCTGCTGTTTTACCTTGTCTGCCTAAGGCTCCTGATTGGTCTAATAAAAAGCTGAATGGTCGATAGCAAGGGAGGATGTATGTAGGTGGGACTTCTGGTCAGAGGGAGTAAGTAGGAGGAGGAATTTAGGTCACTGAATGAAAGAAAAAGAAAAGACAGGGAGACATTAGGGACCAGCCAGGCAGACATGGTGGTTGTCTAGGAAACGGAAGTCAGCAGAGTCAGGACCACAGTTATTTTCTATAGGTCAGCAGATACTCACGGGCAGGACAAAGCAAAGCAGACAGTCTATTGAGTGTTTAGACTGTGGGCTTTCCCTGTGTTCCAATGAGATGGTGAGGTTCCCAAAGGTTGGGTGTTTTGGGAATTTTAGCAGGCTTGACAGTTTACATGAGGTTTACATGTACACCATATATTCCCCACATGCATTATGCGTGGTCACCACAAAGTCACATACAATTTGCATACAGGTTACCTGCAGGGCTACTGACCCACAGTCCTCATTCCTTTGTCTATTGTGCTCATCAGGATCTCCCTAAGGGTTCCTCACAGTCAAATTCATTTCTACACAGTGGTGACAGGACTCTGCCCTCAAGGAACTCACTTCTGTTCCAAAGGAAGTGACAGAATCCTGTCTTCTGAGAATAAATTTTTCCTCCAGAAGAAGGTTGTAAAGCCCTGCCCTCCAGAACTTTTTTGTGTAGGAAGAGAGCACCTCCATGCATCCGGGTGGTATGTAGGGGTTATTTGGCCATCTGGGGAGAAAGACTCTGTTGTGTCAGAGTTGACCTGGAGAATTGGAACACAGCCACTCAAAGACCTAGAGAAGTGTTTCATGGACGCAGAAGCAGCTCTGGTTGGGAGCCTTGTGGGGACAAATCATTTGTTGACTGAGCCAAGCCTATGGTAGAAGATATTACAGTAGCCGTGATTAATGCTTCCTCTTGTGCATGAGTGCAGGCCTCAGGGCATTTTTCTGTAATTCATAAACCACATTTGAGTGTTTAGACTTGAAGGAAAACAGAGTCAGAAACAGAGACAATTTCATTGTATTCTACCACTATCAGCTACCTCTTCATACAGGCAGAGTCTTTAATGACTAATAGTCTAGGCCAGAAAGGTAGATAGAGACATAAATGCACAGACAAACAGAGAGATAGACAATAAATAAATGCATCTATAGATGATACATAATAATGATAGATAATAAATAAATAATGGATTGATAAATAAGGAGGTAATAAGTACATCAGTTCTTGAGATATGATACATTGGTGAAAGGCAGGTGATAGATGATTCATAGATATATAGAAAGATGATAGGTAGATTGATAGATAAATGACAGATCAATGACAAATGGATAAGATGCAGTTAGATAACTGAGAGATGATGGATAAATAAATAGATAATAGATCATTGGTTGATTATAAATAGGAAATAGATAATAGGTAAGTAGATGACAGATTGAAAGATATAAAGATAGATACATGGATGATAAATAGATGGTAGATGATAGGTAGATGACAGATTATGAGTGATAGATGATAGAGGTAGAGAAATGGGTAGATAGGTTGATGATAGGTAGATAGATAGATAGATAGATAGATAGATAGATGATAAGATGATAGGAGATATAGATAGATAGATAGATAGATAGATAGATAGATAGATAGATAGGATGATAGGAGAGATAGATAGATAGATAGATAGATAGATAGATAGATAGATAGATAGATAGATGGATGATAGGATGATAGGAGATATAGATAGATAGATAGATAGATAGATAGATAGATAGATAGATAGATAGATATAGATAGATGATAGGATGATAGGAAAGATAGATAGATAGATAGATAGATAGATAGATAGATAGATAGATAGACTGATTATAGGAGATAGATAATAGATAGATGATAGGAGATAGAGAGATAGAGAGAGATGGACAGACAGACAGTTTGAATGAGAATGTCCTCCAGTGTTTTGAGTATTTGAACACTTGGTCCCCAGTTGGTGCAGCTCTTTAGGGAAACTGTGTGGGTTTCCTAGAGGGAATACATCACTGGGCACAGGCTTTGCGAGTTTATAGGCTTTCCCTGTTTCCAGTTTTCTCTCCCTGCATCACACTGGTAGTGACTATGTGAGCCCTCAACTTCTCATCTGGCCAACATGCCTTCCATTTGTTGTCAGTTGTCACTCTGGGACTGTAAACTTTATAAACTCTTACCTCTATAAGTTACCCTGTCCATGATGTTTTATTACAGCAGCAGAAAAGTAATTAATGCAGATAGATGATAGATGGATTGATAGATAGATGATAGATAATAGAAAGATAGATGGATAGATGATTAGATAGAGAGATAGATAGATAGATAGATAGATAGATAGATAGATAGATAGACAGACAGATGATAAACAAATGCTTTATTAGCGCAATGAGCTCATGTGGTTATGGAGGCCAATATTCCTCAGGGTCTACCACCTGCCCTTTGTAGAATGAGGAGAGCTGGTGATGTAATTAAATCCAGGTTTTATTGCTGGTGTGAAAACAAGGAATTGTGGTATCTCTCTCACCACTAGATCAATGGTCCTGTTGATTGGTTAGGAGCAGAGGAATGGTCTGAGGAAGGTGTCAAATCAAAGGCACCCAAGAGTGCTGAGATCCCAGAACGATAACAGAAGGATCTTATCCCAGGAAGATTCAAAGAGCTGTCTCCCCCAACCTCAGTGACTGTTCCATTGAGGTCCTCCATCTGTTGAATTACTTTCTTCCAGAAGGCCATTCCTCCATACCCAGAGGGACTGTGTTCACAATGAGTACTTTAGTTTAGGCAAGCTTTTAGAACTGGATACCATGTGTTCACACGGTTAGTACCCAGTCCTCATAGTTCGCACTGGGGTTTATTGGGTATGGCATGGTGCATTCTATGGGTTTTAGCAGACATAACAATATACCCACCATTGCAGAACTCATGGGGGAGCTTCCCTGTCCAAATTTGCTTTATACCTTCTTAATCATCTTTCTACCAATCACTGGATAACTTTATTCTTTTCTTTTGCCTTTTCCAGAGTATACATCCACATATATATGGATATACATCCACATACATATGTGCATCTGCACACACAAGCACATGTAATTACACACAGCACATATGTATACATATAAATACATATACACACATACATGTATACAGCAAATACATGCATACATACATGCAAAAAATCAAATACAGCACATATATACATATACTCCCATGTATACCCATAAGTATACACACATACTTGAACACACACACATACACAGAAACACCATTCACACTCAGATGCTTGGATCACCACAGTCGTTCTGCTCAACAGCAAGAAGTTCAGTCTTCCACTGTTAGTCTCTCCACATCGCTCTAGTGACAAGTCAGAGCTCTTTCCCATGGCTCATGTGTTCCCTGGTGTCCACAGTGGCCAGCATTCTGAACTCTGACCATTTTGATGGATGTGTGACTTGTGAACCAATTTAATCAGGGTTGCATGGGTTGATTGACAGGTGGAAAGACCTGCGTGAAGGGAGGACGAGCAACAAAGATGCTCTTACAATCAGCCAGGAGGCCAGATGTGGCCAAGTACAGGATGTCTATGAGGAAGTCACCTGACCTGTGCAAGGCAGGAGTCAGCAGTTCTGAGGACTTACACAGACACACATCGTGCAGGTCTGTCCTACCATACTGAGCTCCAGGCTTCTTCAGGAAACTTAAAGGGAGGTGTCATGAAAGGTTAATGCCTTTCTGTCTCCACTTAAGAGTGAGAAACAATTGGTCCCAGGAACCTGGGCTAATGTTGACCACCCCACTCCTTCCTTGTTCTGACCTCACAGTCCTTCTCAGTGAGACCTTCTGTCTGTCTGCCTCCATACAGGCACATGCCCTCATTCCTCGTGTCTCCTGGATCTCATGGGTGTGACTGACAGTGTCCACAGCCTTCTCTTGCTGTGTGGGCTCTGCTGCCTCCTTCTTGGACTTTTCATGTTGTTTCTATAGCCTGTTTAAATTTTATCAGCCCGGGAAAATTTGTCAATAAATAAAACCATTTCTTTAAATTAAAGAAGTATTATAAAATTTGTGGGTTTTATGTTGCAAGTATGCTGAAGATTGTCGCTGCTCAGTAGACAAGTATTTCTGTTGTCTCCACCTCTTCCTGCTCCGCCAAACTGCAATGGTTGCTTTTTCTCTGAGCAGAAAAGACTCAAGAAAGTTCAGGTGCTAAATCAGTCTTAGTTTCCCTTTTCACTTGAACGTCAGTAAAAGACACTTAGCAGAATTCAAATGCTGGGAACAGAAGCTGGAAATGTGACCCCCGACCAGAAAACGCTGTTAATCATCTTTAACTGACACTTTCAGGTTTGAAAGCAGGATGTCACAGAAGCCTGCCAACTAAAAATGTGCCTGGGAAACAAGGCCAAGCGCACTGCTTAACCCCCCGGAGAGCCTTCCACAAACTCCGAGTGTTAACACCTCTGGACCTCAGATCTGGTTCTGCAGCAGAAGACAAATCCCTGCTCTTCATGGAGCTGGCCTTACACTGCCAAGGTCCTGACGGTAAGCCAAGGCATTACACCCTCACCACGTGGCTTCTTTCCCAGGTCTAGTTTGTTTTATTAAACAGTTTGTACTGTACTCCCAAACCCTTCCCTACACAAACATCAATTAGCTCCTGCTGACCTAATAATCTTGATGCATATTAGAGTCAGTTGATACGTCCCTAATGAGAGGAGCAGACAATCACATCTAAACCAGAGGTCAGACTTTTGTCTCACAGGGCAAGGGAGTTGCCAGTACTATATGGTGTCCTGGTGAGACCTCTGTTGCTAAGGGTACTGCTGGGGAAGGAACTTTGGTACTCCCAAACCCTGCATGAGACTCTGGGCCAGCTCTCTTGACTTGGCTACAGGGGACATTTCTTCTCCATCTATTTCTTGGGATCTCCATCATTCTTTTCCTCCCTCCATCCTTAGAAACAGTGTTACTCACAGAGAATTATTTTGGGACTCTGTTTCCCAAGAGGCTGTAGCAATTAGGAAACATCAATGAAACATTTGTATGATTTTTATAATTACAGAATTTTCCTAAAGCCAAGGAGTGAGCATGGCTCCCACTCTGCAGGTATCTCTGTGATGAACTCTGACTAACCCCTTATCTACTCATTCCTTGTCTCCAGCTGGCACACCACCCAGTCAAAAACATCTCCTCGGACTAGACCACCGAGGTCATGTATTATGGAAAAGTTTCCTTGACCCTCAAGACAGGCAGACACAGGCCATGCATTCTTTTTGTTCCTATGGAATAATTTTGGGTCATAAAAACAAGGTAAATAATGATAAGAGTTCTGAAAGTGTGAGGGTTTGCTCTATCACTACAAACTCCTCCTCTGATAGGAGCAGAGGTATTCTGTTAATAGGATTGTTGCTGGGCTGCTTGGAAACAGAAAAAAAATTTCTCTCTGCACCACTCTCCCTCACTCCTTTCTGTTTGTGTTTGTGTGTTCATGTGCACTTGCTTCTGCTAACACACACACACATTTCTGAAAATAAAACTAATGTGGGTGCAATAAAGATGTCCAAGTCCATCTTCCTCCTGAGTTCCTGAGTTTCTGAAGTATTTCCAGCTGGTGACTTTGTCTCCCAAAACCCACAGTTTCTCAAGAGATGGTGCAATTCTTTGATTTCTGAGAAGGTGAAACACAAAGTCTCTACAGACAAAGCTAAAGCTCTACCTGATCACAGTGTCTCGGTGTCAAGCGTCAGACAGGCCAGGGCTGTTAACAAACGCACCTGCCATGATTCTGACCTCTAACACCAGCCAGGTGATTCTGAGAGGAAAATCAGCCAGTCAAATAAATCCCCAAAAGAGCCCACTGGAGTTTTAGCTCTGCCATTGCTGCTCTGTTACAGTGACTGCATTTGCCACAGGAGGGCTTCCACATGAGAAATGAAGTAACTGTTTCTAGAGAAAATACTCACTAAATTGTGGAGGAGACCCAAAACGCACAGTTAACCTGCAGTGTGGGCAACAGAAACCCAGGCAACTTGGAGAGGTAAAAAGACAGCTGGCAACACTACATTGTCTAGAAAGGCCTTGTGGACCTTTGAACTCTGGTTATTGAAACTGTTGCCCACCAAAGTGATTTGTATCCATGCGCCCCGTTAGTCCATTGCTTATGATCTCCTAAAGTACCCAGAAGAACCATGGGAGAGTCAAGATCATTAAAAGCGATTGTGTCAATCCATCAACTCATTTCCTTCCCGACCCCAAATTTGATGCTTTTGCCTATGTGTCTCATCTAGACTCATGTAGACCCAAACTCCTTGGCATGCAGTGCTGATCAGATGAAAGCTTTTTTCTTTTAGGGAACATTGATGGTCAACCTCTCTTTTTTTTATGGAACAAGAAATTCCCCAAGTATACGCCAATATGTTATGTCCCAAGTTCTTGAGCTGCCCTTCAGGAATTTTAGGGCAAGGATGGGGTGGGTACCCACGTCGGTGGTAGATGCAAAGACTCAGGCTCATTTTCAGCTATGCCCCTGTGTACACAGACGCCCAGAACGTTGTTTCTAGAGTGAAGAGCTTGGTCTATAGGTGGAAGTACAGTATCAGGGGCTTTCATGCTGGCTTTCACTGACTGGATCATTTAATCATAATCCATGTCTGCAGGGTGAGTTATCTTCAGCTATGGAATGGAAAGGTTGGTTTCTAAGACATTGTCTTCCGGGTTTACACTACGGCTGTTTTGCACAACGGTATTTGGAGAAGATAGGCTTGGTGTGGTGAACTTAAGTTTTCGTTCTCTAGGTGAAAGTTGCTGACTGGAACCTGTGTTCCAAACACAACAGGTCTGCTTCTTTAAATCTGTGCATCTGTCCTTTCCAGGACGGCCTTGTGCTCAGGACCCGAGACCCCTGAGCCTTCCTGAGCATTAGAGTGAGCCTTGGACAGTGGACCAGCCATCTGAGCATCAGGTGGGCACACAGAATGTTGCTCTCCCAGGGTGAGGCGATGGCTAGCAGCTGCTTTAGTTATCTCTGCAACCAATGGACCAAAGCAGATCAGAAGCTAATCTACTGCGGACATTGTGCAGGGGCTCAGCCCTACATGAGCCTGTAATTTTGTAAGGGGCACAAAAATCTACTCACCGCCTCCCAGAGTGGAAGGGAATATTGCTTTCCTGGAGAAGGGTGAGTACCTGACAGTGTGTTACAGATGCATGAACCAGTCACATGTCTGGGGATTCCCTTGTGCTGTTGTGAGATATACAGAAGTCTCTGCACCGTTCTGCGCTTGTGGCACTGGCCCCAGGCTCTCGTCTTGTCTTTCACAGAGGCTTGTTGTAACTGTTATGCCCAGGTACAGCCATGGAGGGTTTCCTGATGAATACTTTCAGTGCTGCTGTGGACCAGCTGGTCTGTTTCAAACATTCAGACCCATTCAGTCTTCAGAATGCAGTCTAGATAAGCACCCAGTAAAGCAAACAGGTTTGCAAAAGTCCATGTCTTCAGAGATGCGTGATGGACATGGGCAGATCTCTTTCTCAAAAGATAAACTAAACAAGAAACAACCAAAGATATCCACAAAAGTTGGAGGGCTGGTAATGTCTGCAAACTCTGGGACAACTCTGGGCTGGCACCTGTCTTGCCATTGAGTGTGGTATCGCAAGCCTGAGATATAAAGAGAGTAAGATTGCGAAACTGCTCCTGTGTGTCGTGTGACAGTGTTTACTACACAGACTTCAAATCTTTGATCACATCAATTCTCGGAGCAGTAGCTTCACTTAGAAATGCAACTTCCCAGCTGGTCGTCAGTGCAGTCGATAGTTTCAAGACTGCACGCTCCTGCTGGTTTAATAAAATCTCCATTAAGAAAAATATTGTTCATAATGAAATTGGAGCTCTCCATTCCATGTGCTTCATTGCCAGTCACCGTCTCCTGAAATGAGTAGCTAAAGACCAGGGGAGACTCTGCAGCAATTAGCAGCCAGAAGGATCTCTGTCGATGAACAGTGATTGGCTTCCTATAAACCACATCAGCCGTTGGTTCTCACTCTAGGATCTGCCGTCTGTGGAGCTGTGGGTAGAATGATGACTTGCCAGGAACCGTGAGGATAATGGAGAGACATATTCTACCTGGGAAAGGAGGATCAAACCTACCACAGGCCACCATGATGGGACAGCAAGGACAGGAAGACGGATGAAACTGTGTCCTGGGCGGAGGTGCTAAGCTGACCTCACAACGTCCGTACTCCCGGCAAGGATAGCCCAATTGCAAGGAGAAGGCGGTGGACTGTGGAGCAAGGCTGTGTCTCGAGAGTGAGGCTGGCTCCCTGTGAGAACTGGAAGGGGACCAGCACAAGAAGCACCAGGGTTTAGTCCTGATAAACAGGTGTGTGTTGGCGTGTGAACACAAGCTGGGTACGTGTTGAGGCTGGTTGTTTACATCTGATGTGTATGTGTAGATGGCACTGTCTTTGAGTACTGGAGCTACTGAGACTTCCTGAGCTCAGTGAACCTGGAAGAGTGGTCCAGCCCTCTTGAATATTAGGGTAACAATCCTAATGTCACTCTCTGGGGCTAAGATTCTGGCTGGGAACTGCTGTTGTTATCTTGTCAGCACATAGACCAACTCTTATCAGAAGCCAATCCTTTGAGTGCTGCATATGATAAACACAGACAAATGGCATGCACGCAATGCATATGTGTTGTAGTGTGTATACATTGTATGTGTTGTATGTATGTATGGAAATGAATACAAACAGAAGGTGTAATATCTGGTATATACAGGGCATATAAGGTGTATAGCATATGTGGTATGTGTAGTGTATTCTAAAGTTGGCATGCATTATGAGTGTTTGTGGCATGTTCTGTGTGTGCATATATGATATATGTGAGATGCATACATACATGACTTGTATAAGTATGCTGTCTATACAGTCTGTGTGCGAAGTGCCTGTGGTCTGAGAAGGGTATTGTGTGTGTGCTGTCTACATGGTGTGTCTGAGCAGTGTGTGGTTAGATGTTTGGTATGGTCTCAGAGAGACTGTACCCAGATTCTGTATCTCCATATTTGGGGCATGGATGTGACACATTGTTCTGTCTTCCTGTGGGCAATATTTTACCCACCATGATGCTTTCATGACTGAGTATCCACTCCCATATCCTGCCCTGTATGGACTGTACTACAGGGTTCAAGTCTACACTCGCACAGTGCCTCCACTAACAGGATGACCTCTCTGCTTGTCCCAGGCCTGGCTTACCGGGACAGGGGCTAACTTTTCTGTCTCCAGAAAGCCTCAGGGAGAGGAGTATGGGAGGAGCTGGGGAGGGAAGTAAAGGTAGTTCAGGTACTTCTAACATCCTCTGTGGACCGGGGTCCTGGTGTTGAGGCCAGCTTCATCTTGCAGCACATGGCTGCTGTGCTTCTCAGCTCTTCCCAGTGAGAAGAGTGTATCTCCATGGACCTTTCTACAGCCCCAGTCGGCTCTTTCCCACAGAGGCCTCAGGAACCCCAGCGTGGAAGGAGGAGACTTCCAGAGGTGGGCCAACACTATCCTTTCTTCCTTTGCTTATAGACCTTGGAGACAGAGGCCAAGTGCCCAAGTCCCCTTTCTCCCCACACTTGCTGGTCCACTGCTTGCTCTTAGTAGGTACCTTGCCCTTGCCCAGCACACTTCTAGGTTGGATGCCCTTAGCTGGGCCTGGTGGGGACCATAGATGTTCAGAGCAAAGAGCAGGATGATGGGTACCTCTGAATCTTTCCGTAATCTACAAGGTCCGAATGCCCTTTCTATATTTCCCCAATTTCTTCTCGTTAAGTGAAGAGGCACAGCTATCCCACCACACATGTCTGCTGGGTCTTTATGGGCTTCTGTGATTCTACAGTCCTGTAAAATAAAACCAGCAGGCCTTCATGTGGTAGCAAGGTCAAGGGCCAGCAATGTCCAGGTTGTTATCTTAACAATAGCCACAGACTCAAGCCCTTCCCAGTCTCCAGGAAAGGTTACTGGCAGTATTACATAACTCACAGAGGCCAGCCCTCTCCACCAGAGGCTAGTGGGGCGAGGGTTGGGGGACAAAGACTGCTGTCCTTTTTCAGCCCTCCCCCACACAGAGCCAGGAGGTACGTGAAGGAATTTCCATATTTCTCTGACTACACAAAGGACTAGACACTCGCCTTCATATTTAATAAAGATCTCCGCCGTCAGCTGCAGCCCGTGATAAGTGTAATATCCTTAAATGGTTAATCCAGGGCTCAGGGCTCAAGTGTTTTCTGCGGGTTGAGGCAGGAGGCTGTTGGAGCTGCCGTGTGCATTTCATAAACCCACAGGAAAAAAAAATGTCTTTGCTTTGGCTTTTTCCTCTATCTTAAATGCTTTATTTTTTTCATGGGCTAGATAAGGCCTGGTTCTTCACAGAACACCAGAGCTGAGCCGCTGCTCCGTCTCTCTCCGTTAAGGAAAAGGTCCTGTCTGCACACAGATGTCTCAGATTAAATTGTATCGCAGCGTCCTCACAGAGCTCAGCTCTAGATGAACTGCCAAAAAGGCCGTAGGCAAGAACTAAATTGCTTTGGTTTCAGTACACAGTAAATTTGGCTCAGACAAGCTGAATCAGTACATTAAATGCGAATCCCTCACAGATTTGAAAGCAGCCCTTAGCACAATTATTGACTGTGAGTGATGATTATGTCTAATTGAAGGAGACTTGAGCTACCTGTAGCTCGGCTGGAGTCCACCCGCGCCGAGGCGAGAACTGCCTCTTAATTCAATGTTCCATCTTGGTAGCCTCGATTGAAGTGGGAACCTGAAGTGTCCACACATGGTCGATAAACTTTAATAAACTTCACAGGCCCCGTAACTAGGCAGAGTATATAATTCAATTTTTTAATTCAGGAAGGGAAAATGGCTAACAAGTATGTTGGGCTACAATAACGCGTGAGTCGCCAGCACGCTGCGACCTCCTTGGGAACGGGAAAAGTGCCCTTGATTCCCAATGGTCCTTGTGTCACACTGGGGTCCACCTCTTTCTTCAGGGCTGTCCCCAAGCTTCCAGCAGATGTGTGAGGAAAATAAAATCATGGGACTATTTTGTACCTTTACCTAAGGAGACAATACTAACAAGAGGAGATGCGCATGGGTTTCTTAATGCATTCCTCAAGCTTGTCCAGCCAGCCAGCTCTGACTCAACCCCCAGCCCAGGGACAGACAGTCACTCATGGCTGAAAGGGCATTCCTCCTTGCCCCGGACCCAGAGATTCTCCTCTGTCAACTAAAGGAATGAAAGGCGGTTTTCTTTGGAGTATGTTTAGAATCTGATTTTTCAAGTATTCTTTGAGAAAAGACACAAGGTCACATATACAGACACACACAGACACAAAGACACACACACCCTCAGACCCACACTCCCTGCTCCTCCCCCACATTTAACCCTCTGGCCATTTTCTCATCTTTATGAATTCATTACAAATTGACTTTGTGGCCCCTTGCAATTATTGCAGAGTGTTGTATTTGCTAATGAACTTTTGTTGTATAATCAGCTGAGCCACACACCTTAAAATCGTTCCTTACCCACTGCCCAGTCCTAGTCACCAAACCCATTTTTGGTAAGGAATGATCTGTGCTGTGAGATTTCATGACGTGGGTCTTGTGCTACAGGAAGGACTACAACCTTAGCAGCGCTCATTGGTGTTGGAGCAGAGGGATGTAGTCAGGGTGTGCATTCTCAGCACTGATGGGATGTTGAGCAGCTCTGATGGATGCCCATCACAAACATACAGCTACCATATAAGCGTGGGCCTTCTCAGAGTGTGAAGATGACCCAGTTCTTGGCTATGCCTAGAGCTCACAAGTCTTTCCTTGAGCCTCAGGATGATGCAACATGAAGCCATCTGTCAGCTCCACTAAAACCCCAAACAACATTCTGCTCAGTGTGTAAGTCGAGTCCAAAATGCCAAGAGGAGCATGGGAATATAGGCCTTGCTTGTCCCTGTAGGTCTTGTTAACAGTCACCTTGGAGACAATGTGAAATCACTGACAGCATCTTCAAGGTGCCTTGGTGCTGAGAACAGCCTGCAAGCCTGACATCTTCATACACCTTATCTCTGCATCCCAGGTGACTCCTTGAAAGACACCAAATGACATCTTTTAAAGATTATCATGAATGTTGCCTCTCAGGAGGCTGAGGCAGGGGACTCATTTTGAGCTCTTGAGCTTGAGGACAGTATGAGCAACATAGCAAGACCTTGTCTCAACAAAAGAAGAGAAAGATTATCAGATTACAGTGAAAATAAAGAGATGCTTTTTGTGACTTTAAAACTCCAACAGCAACAAAAACAGCTGAGTTCTAAGCCACTGCCCCCTGCTATCATTTTTGACTCACTCAGCATTAGAAGTGTGTGTGTGTGTGTGTGTGTGTTACAGGTGTATGTTTTGGCATCCTACCTGGGAAGTGATGGAGTCTTCAAGTGGCCTATGTATAAGGCTGAGGCTCTCGTGATAGATTAGTGCACTTAAGAGACAAGAGGCTAGAGGGTTTTGTCCCTCTCCCTGACAAGCAAGGACAGAAAGAGGCCTGTAGTCCAGTGTGGCATGGAAACAGACTCTTCTAGGTCATGGCTGCAGTAGCTTGGATCATAAGCTTTTCCAGTCCTGCTGACCACATTCCTGACAGAAGGAATTTTTGTTGGACTATCTTGAGCTAAAGCTCACCATTACCATCTCTAGCAAGACTGTGGAGAAACAGAGTGTCACAGATTTCTTATACTTGAAGCCCACAAGACACAAGGGACAGGAGCATGACATGATCACTAGCAGTGACCCCATGTGTGATTTCCAATGTTATAGGTGACACCAGTGAGGGTCTAGGACCTGCTTCCACCTACCAGATAGGCTAGCAGTGGTAATTTGTTAATTTTAATTGAATGCCAGGACATAAAAGAGAGGAAGTCCCCTGCAACTAGGCAGTCTAGAGATGGAGTGGAAGCAAGGAAGGCTGAGACCCCACAGCAGGTTCTGCAGCCATGGTCTTCATCCCCTCCCAACAATGTGTTCCTTGGTTTGAAGGGATTCCATTTTCATTGATGGAAAGATTGATTAAGCCACCAGTAAGTTCTTTGATAACTCTCTTGAAACTAAATCCATCATGAATATTTTCAGAAATCCTCACCATGAATGCTGCTGGCAACTGAGTCCTCTGTCTTACTGCTATTTGCTGTGTTTCCTATGAAGTCATGTACCTACAGCTGCTTATTCTTGGGTACTTTTGTAAGCCCCCCTGGAGCTGTTCTCTTCATGCATTCCTATGCCAGTTAAAAAAAACTGGAAGAACATGCAAACACTCAGCAGGGAAAGACAAATGACAGTCATTGAATCTAGGAAAGAGTACTTATGGAGAGGTTGTAGCAGGGCATACAACAGAAAGAGTCTACTTTTCTACTTCATGCAGGGACTCTTTCTGCTTCTCTGTGTCATTCTCAACCTCTTCAGAAGATTGTTAGAGTACTATGACATGCTGTGTTCTTCTGCTGAGATCCTAGTTGGCATTGGGTGACATCAGAACCAGTAATTATAAGAATAGGAATGTTGTGGCATAGCCCTATATTTCTGTGATCCCAAAGGTTATTTTGAGTTTTTGGCTTTAATCACATCCCCCATAGAGTAGACCGATTTCACTTAGTCTAAGGTATTTTTTCTCTAGTAGGTTCATAGAACCCAAAAGTTGACTAAAGTTTATCCTCCATCTGGTTGGTCAGCTTGGTGCTCAGTGTACAGCCCCACCCTTTGTCCTGTTGGCATATAGCTAAGACAGGATCACTTTAGCAATTTATCCCCTAGTCAAGATTCACCAGTCTTCTAACTAATGTTTACACAATCCCAGAAAACAGAATATCCCAACAGGCTCTGAAGAAGTGGAAGTCAATACAAACCCACTTCAATGGATTCCTAAAATATAACAAAGAAAGGCAAGGAAGACAACACGAACCTCACCCATGACCCAAGACCAGTGTGCCAACTCTTTATAAGGGAGTCCAAATTACAAAATAGTCAAAATATCTATCTGTAAAAGAATTTAAGGTCTCACTGTTCAAATAATTAATGATCAAAAGGAAGAGTCAAACAAACTCTGGAGATCCTAGTGGGATTTACATGACACAATAATTAAGGAAATATAATCAAAACCTTGTCAAGACAGTTTCTAACATAAATACACCAATTCATAAACTGGAGGCAAAGGTCAAAGAAGGGAGGAAAAACTTAGCAAGAAAGTTGAAACACAGAAAAGTAATCCAAAAGAAATACTTTAAATGAAAGAAATGGCCAATCAATTAAAAACTGCAATATCAGTAACACACAAGACAATGCAGAAGGCTGAATTTCAAAGATAGAGGACAAGGTGCGGATACTAACACAAGGTAACATATATAAAGAAAATAGATAATAAACATGAATGTTATTTACAAGAAATCTGGACACATTCAAGAGGCAGCCTTCTGAGAATTTAATAGGTAGAAGGAGAAACAGAGGTGAATTCAAATACAAGACACAGATGATTTAATGAATGATATTAGAAAACCCCCAAATATATATAAAAAAGAAGGAGGCATCAAAACCCAGAAGGCATATTGAACTCCAAACAGACATAACCAGAGAAGAAATTCTTCACTGTATACTAAAATCAGGATGCCAAAAATGCAAAATAAAGAGATAAGTTTAGAGCTCGGTGTCCTTTCCCCCCAACATCTCCACATGGTTGTAGTGGCCATAATCACTCTCTGAGCTTCACGATACCACCCAAGGATACCAAGAAGTAGAAAATCAGCCTAGAAAGACCAAGGCCCAGCAAACAAGTCTGGGAGCAAGATTAAAAAAAAAAAGTTGTCCAAAGGCAAAATCCAGGATAAGCGCAACAATCTAGTCCTGTTTGACAAAGCTGCATACGAGGAACGCTGTAAGGAAGTCCCCAACTATAAGCTTGTCACTCCAGCTGTGGTTTCTGAGAGACTGGAGCTTGATGCTTTGTTGGCCGGGGCAGACCTCCAGGAGTTACTCAGTGAAACACTTATCAAGCTGGTTTCAATGTTCAAAGTCCAGGTAATTATACCAGAAACACAAAGAATGGATGTGCCTCAGCTGCTGGTGAAGATGGGTAATAGCTTCAATAGCTCGTACATTTGAAAAACAAAAACTTTATTAAATTGGTAAGAAAGAAGACTAAAGGCCACATTAGAAAAATAGCAGCTCATCTAAACAGACAAAATGATGGAGGAATTACTTTCATTTAATAAAGAAACTGCCTTGGCCCATTTATAGGCCAGCCCTTAGGTGGGTGGAGTAAACAGAACAGAAGGCTGGGAGAAAGAAGCCGAGTGAGTGAGTCGCCATGATTCTCCCACTCCAGACAGACGCAGGTTAAGATCCTCCCTGGTAAGCCAGCTCGTGGGGCTACACAGAATATTAGAAATGGGTTAGATCAATATGTAAGAGCTAGTCAATAAGAGGCTGGAGCTAATGGGCCAGGCAGTGATTAAAAGAATACAGTTTCCGTGTAATTATTTCGGGGCATAAGCTAGCCATGTGGGCGGCCGGGTGCCGGGGACGCAGCCCCGCCGCTCTTATTACAACAGAGTGGCACCCAACGTGCTAATGAACTCCACGTAAAACCTGAGAGGGCTTGAAAAGGAGAGAGAGAGAAAATTTAAGACAGCTTTTTGCTGTTTCTGGGTTGCGTGCCGCAAAGAAATTGTCCTGACTCAACAGCAGGAAAAAACTGGCTGTTTTAAAATGCCGGCTTTCTGGGCTGTGCCGCCATTGCGATCTCTGTTTGGCTCCTGCTGGAGACAGAGCTTTTGAATGGATCATTTGGAGTAAAGTGCTACGTCTTGCTTGATGGCAATGTGGACTGCTGTGTGCCTGGAACTGTGTGTGGCTCAGGGGCACCAAATGGCTCTGAGGCAGGAGCGGCTCCGCTCCGCCATGCTGAACTGTGCTGGTCTCAGGCAGGAACTACCATAATTACTGTAATAACAGCTCAGTTACGGTTTAGACTGGGCAGGACACAGGCGGTACCGTATTACCTATACATGGTGCAACTTAAGTTTTTAAGAAATGCTTAATATTTTAAGAAATGCTCCTGAATAGTAAAAAAATTACAGATTCACAATAAAACAGATTCAGACATAAAAGACCACTAAATGAGTCACAGTGTTGGATGAATATACGTAGGCTTGAGAGAGAAAAAAAAATAGAGAGAGAAAATAAAGTTAATGCCCTTAAAAAAAGGGGGATAAAGTCATTAAAGAGACAGAGTACAGATAGTTATAGATTAAAAGAAAAATAAAAAAAGCCATGTAAAAATGGAAAATTCACAGAGAGTCTGGATTCTTTGTATTATTGTGTTTTCTTTAAAATTTTTGACTGTGAAGGAGCTAAGTACAGAGAGACATTTCATTATATGGGCTGCCAAGCTAAACCAGAATGGATACAAGGGTATTATGATTTCAGAATATGGGTCTAAGGATATGATGCTTTGGAGAGGGTCTTCTTTTGTTTTCACAGAGGATGCGACCCTGTGGATTTCTTCTATCCCAATATGGTATGATAGACCACGCCCTCCTGAAAGGTTACTGTGAACACCCTCAAAAAATTACTTCACTCAACTGCCAACTGAGATGACCCTGGCACACAGGTTATCCCATAAAAGAACTGAATAACAGCGCCCCCATTCAGCAGGAAGCAGTTTGGAGAGAAAAACTGCGCCCATGTTCCCAAATATGGTTTATAAATGTTCTTTTACATTTAAAGGGGGATATGATATAGATATGAATAATTTGCATTGGTATGGATTTTAAGGTCAATTTTGTTATATGTATATGTATTTCTAATCTTGATTAAGGTATTATGATTGTATAGTTCATTTAAAAATGTAATGTATATAGGTTGTTAATGGACAATCATCAATAATAGTCAAGCTTGCAGTCATGTTAGTTAGATTTTCTAGATATATAGAGATATATTTCAGTTAGATAGGCATTCTTCATATCTTTCAAAGACTACAGAATATGGCATTTTTAATGTTTTAATAACTTAGGGCTTTTCATGATAATGAGACACGTCTGCTCCTGGCAGCACCAATCTACTTCAAGAGGAAGATGGGCACCGAAGAGGCTCCTTAAGGAGTTTGATAGCCATTTGGGCAAGAAATTGCTCTTGCCTGGACTGTTGCATAAACTGGACACAGAGAACCCACAGAGAGAGGACTGCTGAACTTGCCTAAAGGTGAGATGATCTTTCGGGGTTCCTGATTCATGAAGGAGTCTGCGAGACATTCTGCAGGACACAGCAGATAGTGACTGAACTGACTTTGAAATTTCCTGCTTCATGGAAATGTCTCTGGAAACTATGGGCCTGTAGGCCGAAGATGGATGCCCCAACGGTACAGAGAAACTTTGGGTGACTGTCAAGGCAGCGAGATGTCTCTGTCATTTCTAGAGTTTGAAAGTTGCTTATTTTTTGTTTGCTTGGGTAATATTGTATCTTTCTGGAGTCTTTGATGGAGTTGAAGAATAGATAGATAGTTATAGTTTTCCTTAGTTATGATAAAGATAAAATATATGGAAATATTGTAATTTTTACTTGATAACCATTTTGTTATATGTAATTTTACTATGTTAAAGTTAAAGCCTTTCTTTTTGTTTAAACAAAAAAAGGGGAAATGATGGAGGAATTACTTTCATTTAATAAAGAAACTGCCTTGGCCCATTTATAGGCCAGCCCTTAGGTGGGTGGAGTAAACAGAACAGAAGGCTGGGAGAAAGAAGCCGAGTGAGTGAGTCGCCATGATTCTCCCACTCCAGACAGACGCAGGTTAAGATCCTCCCTGGTAAGCCAGCTCGTGGGGCTACACAGAATATTAGAAATGGGTTAGATCAATATGTAAGAGCTAGTCAATAAGAGGCTGGAGCTAATGGGCCAGGCAGTGATTAAAAGAATACAGTTTCCGTGTAATTATTTCGGGGCATAAGCTAGCCATGTGGGCGGCCGGGTGCCGGGGACGCAGCCCCGCCGCTCTTATTACAACAACAAAACATCAGAATTACCCCAGAATTTTTCATCAACAGCCATAAAAATAAGAAGATAATGGAAAATAACATTTCCAGCTCTGAATGTAAGTAACTGTGAACCAAGACTTTTATTCCCTGCAAAGTTATCTTTCAATGTTGATGGAGAAATAAATTATTTAGAGACAAAAACAAATTAACGAAAAACACCAAGGATAGCCTTTGCTGGAGAGGTTGTGGAGAAAGGGGTACCCTCATCCATTGCTGGTGGGACTGCAAACTTGTGCAACCACTTTGGAAATCAGTGTGGCGGTTTCTCAGAAAAATTGGGATCAACCTACCCCTGGACCCAGCAATAGCACTCTTGGGAATATACCCAAGAGATGCCCTAGCATATGACAAAAGCATTTGTCCAACTATGTTCATAGCAGCATTATTTGTAATAGCCAGAACCTGGAAGCAACCTAGATGCCCTTCAATAGAAGAATGGATGAAGAAAGTGTGGAATATATATACATTAGAGTACTACTCTGCGGTAAAAAACAATGACTTCTCGAATTTTGCATGCAAATGGATGGAAATAGAAAATACGATCCTGAGTGAGGTAACCCAGACCCAAAAAGAAGATCATGGGATGTACTCACTCAATTGGTTTCTAGCCATGGATAGGGGCCACTGAGTCTATAATTTGTGACCTTGGTCTTCCTGTAGAGCAGGGAATTTGGACTGCTCTTCAGTATCGAGAGGGAGGGGGAGTGGACTAGGGGGAGGAGAAGTGGAGTGGGGATAGGGGGAGGGGAGCGGGGGGAGGGGGCAATATGTGGGAGGAGGGGGAGGGAAATGGGAAACGGGGAGCAGTTGGAAATTTTAAGTAAAAAGAATAAAAAAAAAAAACAAATTAACGAATTCATGACAAGCAAGCTAGAGCAGCAGAAAATTCCTAGCGGAATACCTTACAGGAAGGAAGTTGAAAAATGGCCTGATGGCAGATAAACAAACTAGACATGAGGAAAAAATACCACATCCTGTTCGAACAGCAACTCATCAAGGCCTAAAATCTACTATGGGAGCAGAAAAAGCAGTATCAATAACACAGCAAAATAGAACATCACCTAGAAAATGTACAGGGAATAGCAACACTCTTTTTATAATACACTTAAATAGCCCCCCCTCACAACTTGAAAGAGTAAAAACTAATAGACTGGATTTAAAAAAAAAAAAGGACCATCTGTATTTTATCTCCAGGAAACACACTTCGCCAGCAAAGATACGAAAAACTTAATACCAAAGGATGGAAAACAAACTTCCAAACAAGTAAACAATTTGCCAAAGCTATCTTTATATTATACAAGATAAAATTTAAACCAAAACTAAATAAAAGAGATGAAAAAGAATAGTGCTTTTTTTTTGGGGGGGGGAGGGGTTGAGACAGGATTTTTCTGTGGCTTTGGAGCCTATCCTGGAACTAGCTCTTGTAGACCAGGCTGGTCTCGAACTCACAGAGATCCGCCTGTCTCTGCCTCCCAAGTGCTGGGATTAAAGGCGTGCGCCAACACTGCCCGGTGGAATAGTGCATTTTAATAAACGGAACAATTCATCAAGAAAATATACCAAACATTTCTACACCAACTACTGGAATCCTTGACACCATAAAAAAAATATTAAAACACCAAAATGACCATATATGTCCTGATACAATAATAGTGGAGGATTTCAGTACTCCACTTTCAAATTTAAATAGGTTTCACAAACTACAAACAACTAAATATATTTAAGAACTAAAATATTGAATGGGCCTAACAGACAAACAGAATATTCCACTCAATATATAAGGAGGCAACAATTTCCTCAGGAATGCATAGAACCTTCTCCAAAGCTGATCAAATCATCAAGTATAAGCTAAGTCTCAATAAACAATAAACAAAAAAGACAATTCCTTGTCTCAAGTCATAGCATAGTAAAACAGAACTAGAAATCAACTCTAAAAGAAAATACAGAAATAGAGACTAAACAATATACTTCTTAATAAACAGTGAATCATTGAAGAAATAAGAAAGAGAACTATAAAATTTCCTAGAGACAAGTAAACACATCCTTTTTTTTTCTTGCTGATTTTTTTTATTAATTAATTAATTTAATTATTAAAGATTTCTGCCTCTTCCCCGCCACCACCCCCCATTCCCCCTCCTCCCCCAATCAAGTCTTCCTTCCACCTCAGCCCAAAGAGCAAGCAGGTTTCTCTGCCCTGTGGGAGGTCCAAGGACCACCCACCTCCATCCAGGTCTATTAAGGTGAGCATCCAAACTACCTGGGCTCCCACAAAGCCATTACGTGTGGGAATGCAAACTTGTGCAACCACTTTGGAAAGCAGTGTGGCGGTTTCTCAGGAAAGTCGGGTTCAACTTACCTCTCGACCCAGCAATACCATTATTGGGAATATACCCAAGAGATGCCCAAACATACAACAAAAGTATATGCTCAACTATGTTCATAGCAGCATTGCTTGTAATAGCCAGAACCTGGAAACAACCTAGATGTCCTTCAATGGAAGAATGGATGAAGAAAGTATGGAATATATACATATTAGAGTACTACTCATCAGTAAAAAACACATCCTATCAGAAGTTCTGGTGTGCGACCAAGGCAGTTCTAAGAGGGAAGTTCTTAGTAATATATGTTCCTATTAAAAATAAGAGGTATGAAATAAATAACCTAATGGTGCACCTCAAAGCTCCCAAAAACCAGCAGACAGCTAACTCAAACACAATAGAACATGGCAAGAGGTAATAAAGATTTTGGAAGAAATAAATGAAATAGAGATTAAAAGAACATTATGCAAAATCAACAAAAGAGTTGATTTTTTTTGAAAATCTTAGTAAGATAGAGAAACCACTAGCTAATTTGACAAAAATAGTGAGAAAGAACATGCAATTTGCTGAAAAAAAAGATACCAAAATGTTGCTACTATAACTGTCTCCCTTGGCATTCAGAGAACATCATCAGAAATTGCTATAAAAATCTTATATACCAAAAAGCTGGATAATACAGAAGAAATAGAATTATAAAAGCATATCTACCAAAATTAAGCCCTAAATGTATAAACAACATAAGCAGATCTAGTATAAGCAATAAGATTGAAACCCTTATTTAAAAAACTTCCCTTCAAAAAAAAAGTTCAGGGTCAGAAGGAATTACTGCTGAAGTCTATTAAGCTTCCAAGGAAAATCGCATGCCAATTATCTCAGCTTATTAAATATAAAATGAAGGAGCCCTTCTAAATTTATTCTATGAATGCAATATCATCTTACTATCAAAGTCCTTTAAAACCACTACAAAACAGGATATGCATGCAAATTTCTTTGGTGAATATAAATCCAAAAATTTTTAACAAAAATAATTACCAAACAAATCCATGAACATTAAGAAGATTCTGCATTATGACCAAACAGGTCTTATTCAAGAAAGATAAGGTTGCTTCAACATACATAAATCAATAAATGTAATAATAGTTCATGTAAGTAAACTCAAAAACATAAACCACACAGTTACTCGATTAAATGATGAAGAAGCATTTACCAAAATTCAACATGACTTCATGCTAAAAGTTATGTAGGTTTGAGGAATAGATGGAGCATATTTTAGGATAATGAAGGCTATATATTTAATATAGCTATATCCAGTGTTCTATGAAATGGAGATAAATTGGGAGCATTTCCTCTAAAATCATAATGAGACAAGGATGCCCACTCTCTCTTCTTCTTTGATATAGTGCTCAAAGTCTAAGCTATAGTAGTCAGTCAAGAGGGAAGATCTGAAAGGGATACAAACAGGAAGGAAAGAAGTCAAAGTATTCCTATTCACAGATGGTGTTTCATCACCTAACAGACTCTAGAGAACCCACTATGCAATTCTTAGACTTGATAAACACAGAACAGTTGGATGGAATAAAATCAGTATTTAAGAGAAGAGACAAAATGCTTAACAACCTACTTACTCTCTGAGAAATAGTTAAGAAAAATAAAAATATCCCATTCAAAACAACTCTCCCTGAAATTAAACATTTAGAAACACTACTTAAAGAAGTGAAAGACCTCTACAGTAATAATTTCCAGATGCTGAAAAAGAAAATGACAGAAGATAACAGATGATGGGAAAATATTCCATGTTCCTGGAGGGGCAGAATTAATATTGTGAAGATAGTTATACTCTTAAATACAGTATACAGAATTAATGCAATACATATCAGAATATATATATTTCATGTTCAGAACAAAACAATATGGGAATTTATATCAAAACACAAATGACCATAAATAACCAAAGTAACTCTCAGGGATAAAAACAATGTTGGAAGTGTTAAAACTACTAACCTTTCAATTATTCTATAGAGCAATAGGAATAAAATAACGTAGTAATGTCATTAAAAATAGAATAGACATGTAGACTAATTAAATAGAATAGTTATTCATAAACAAAACGACATAGCTATGTTCACGTAATTTTGGCAAAGGAGACAAAAACATTCTTGGGGGAAAAAGATAGCCTATTTGACAAATGGTGCTGGCAAAACTAGATTTTACCTACAGAAGAAGGAAATTAGATTCCTGTCTTCCCCTTATACAGATATCAATTCAAAATGGATCAAAGGTTTGAATTTCAAAGTTCAAACATGGAGCTTTCAGAAGAAAAAGCAGGGATGTGGGGGTTGGAAACACCTCCACGCCTTTCACTTGTTTCTCCAGACAAGGTTTCTCAGTGTAGCCCTGCTTCTTCTGGAGCTCACTGTGTAGATCAGGCTTGATGGAGGAATTACTTTCATTTAATAAAGAAACTGCCTTGGCCCATTTATAGGCCAGCCCTTAGGTGGTGGAGTAAACAGACAGAATGCTGGGAGAAAAAAGCCGAGTGAGAGTCGCCATGATTCTCCCACTCCAGACAGACGCAGGTTAAGATCCTCCCTGGTAAGCCAGCTCGTGGTACTACACAGAATATTAGAAATGGGTTAGATCAATATGTAAGAGCTAGCCAATAAGAGGTTAAAACTAATGGGCCAGGCAGTGATTAAAAGAATACAGTTTCCGTGTAATTATTTCGGGGCATAAGCTAGCCATGCGGGCGGCTGGGTGCCGGGGACGCAGCCCCGCCGCTCATATTACAACACAGGCTGACCTTGAACTCACAGAGATCCTCCTGCCATGGCCTCCTGAGTGGAGTGCTCAGTTTAAAGGCGTGCGCCACCACTGCCTGGCCTATTAAATAACTTCCAAAGTAGAAAGCAGTAGAACAGGAACTAACCCCAAGCACCAACAGATGAGAATACACGAAAATAAAAATTTCTGTTCAGGAAAGGAAATCAGAGTCCAGAGGACAGGGAAAATTTTTCACCAGTTTCACTTCAGAAAAGTGAATATCCAGAATTCACAAAGAATTGCAGAAATGAAATACTAAGCAAACAAAACCACCAATCAATAAATAGGCAACAGAACTGAATAGACAGATTTTTAAATACGAAACAAAAATGGCGAATAACTACACTTAGACATGATCATGGGAGAGGGTCGAAGGCCATGTGCTCCCTCTCCACATATGCAGAATCAGCCAAGAATATATGTAATTATCTACAGATGCTCCTGTGGGCTCAACGTCACAGCAGAACATAGAATAACAAAGGGTATGAGGGCTGAGGAAAGACTGAGCGCAGGTGATGGGCATGAACTGTTAATGGAAATACGAAGCTAACTGTTTTTCTGGTTCTTATTCCGTCTGGATTCTTCAGTTTTCATGGATAACTGCATACAATGTGTTCAGTACCAAAAACGTACAATTTTACGGGATGCTCCACAGCTTCCACTTGCAGTGCCTGTGCTAACAGTATAGAAAGTTTATTGAGTTGTGTATTCTTTAGGTCTGGCTAGTTTTGATGTGTGACATTTTTATTTATTGGCGATTTTATTATTTTTTTTTTAGTTTAAAAAGAAATAGGGGGAAGAGAGAGATGGTCTCAGATATAGAAAAAACAACTGCTTTGAAAGAAATTTGAACATTTCTTACTTTTTAAGAAATTTGAAAAACTGAAAAAAAAAACTTTTCTTTGATGAACTCATAGTCTGAGCCGTGTCTGGACTTCTGGGGCAATTGTGTGTTCAGTGCGGCCAGAAGGTCAGAAAAGATCAGACAGGGTCACGCCTCCCAACCCAGCTGCACCCTTAGAAATTCCTTGTGAAGACTGAGGGTCAGCCTTAGAATATTCCCATGTCTCTTCATTAGTGCATATGACTTCCCACTTCAGGCCCCTGCTGGCCTCTTAGTCACACCTCTGGCCCCAAAGTCCGAGGTCTGCCCCAGCATGTTTTCCTTCAAGAGCTTGGGAGCACGGAGTTTGGCTCAGTTCCCTCACTCATGATCAGGGCATTTCTCAGGACTCCGTGCAGGATCCTCTTAGCTCCAGGGTTAAGTCAGAAAACATGCAGGGGTCAGGTTACTTCCTGAACACTATCATCTGAAGCTATGGATCCTTAAGAAAGTCGACAGTGAGGGCAGGTTCAGCAGGGAGTACTGGATGCTAAAATGTTGTGGTTTAGGTACATGATTGATGGGTTGCATGAACTTGGTCAACAAAGCCTATACAGACAGACACACTTGCATATGTACAGAAACCCATGATATTATCACTAGAGTAGTGAAATAGTCCATACCTCTAAAACTTTGCTGTGACCTTTTATGAGTGTGTGCGTGTGTGTGTATGTGTGTGTAAGTGTATTTAACACAAACTATCTTTTTAATCACTCAAACATACTTTTTTTGCTATAGGTGCTATGCTACACAGTAGATCTCTGCCATACTCATTTTGACTAAATGGAGTTTTGTATATGCAGGATATGAATGGACCTTGACTCATAATGGGGTTGTATTACTGTAAGTTGAAAATCCACATTAAAATTATTTCATACACTTGTTGACTTCGTGTCTTAAGGAGACATTTTGATCCTGGGAGGTGATGTGGGAGGTGATGTGGGAGACAGGTACAATGTGAAAGCAACTTACATCACGTCCATTTCATCATGCTGTTTGCAATATCAAACTGAAGGTCCTATTGGGGTAGTAGCGTCTTCTAGGTTTTCTCCTTACTGTTATTGGGTCAGTATTTTGAAATGTCACTGTCTGAAACATTCTGCAGGTTTGTTGAAAAGTGTCTGTGGAGTTCCCCACACAGTGCTTAAGCATCTCAATGCTACTGCGGAGATTAGGATTTGGCTGGTCCACGACACAGACATGCACAGGGCAGGTGGTCAGATGACCCCCTGAAGGAATGACTTCTTCAGACCAAGTTAGGAAATGTCTATGAGAATGTCATCCAATGGCTAAGAGCATAACGCGCACACACTGAAGAGTGACCACTAGCCACATGTGATCAGATGAGGCCTTCCACACGCATGTCCGTCTACCAGGTGGTCTTCACCTGGGCATCAGGGAACTTCCCACTGTAGCCCCACAGGAGACTTTCTAGACAAACCTCAGAAGTGCCAAAACAAAAGAAAACAAAAACTTGTTGCCTGAGATTTCTGCTCTCCCTGGTCCCACAGCCTTTCAGTTCCAAAGAAACACACAAGAGGCTTATGATAATTATGAACTGGTTGGCCTATTAGCTCAGGCTTCTTCTTAATTAATTCTTACACCTTACATTAACTCATTATTCTTGTCTGTGTTAGCCATGTGGCTTGGTACATTTGTCAGCAAGGGATTCTCATCTTGCTTCCTCTGCAGCTGCGTGAAGACTGCAGACTGAATCTTTCCTCTTCCCCGAATTCTCCTGTTCTCATTGCCCTGCCTCTACTTCCTGCCTGGTTGCCCCACCTATACTTCCTGCCTGGCTACTGACCAATCAGCATTTTATTAAAATACAAGTGACAGGGTACAGACCATTGTCCCACAGCAAAAACTGGAACCATGAATGCCATGTTACGGCTGTCCCTTTACTCAGAACCCAAACCCACACGCCCCGCAAAGGCAGCCTTGATCTCAAACAGGCCCTTTTCTCACTGTCACCAGAGACAGCAGCATCCAATGGCCACAATGCAGGACTGAGAAGCAAGGTCCTAATATGCTGCGGCACTCTCTATTTTTCTGTACTTTCTGTCAGCCAGTTGAGGAGAACCTGAGCAGTAGCACGTAAGTGTGTAAGTGTGTAGATGCATTTGTACACACACATAAATGTGGGCACCACAGCGCCTTGTCATGCGCTGCTGTCCATTGTAGTCCTCCAGCCTATGCAGAATTCATTATGCTATATAAGAAAACCATGAACACAAACATGGATTATATACACCAGTTAATATGTACTATATACACCATAGTATACAGCAATATTACAGATTCTAAATAAAGATACATGTATTCTACATACAAACTACATGCACACATGCACTTACATATTAATCATTGCACCATCTACAGTATTCTGAGTGTGTAGACTTATTAAAAAATATGTGTGTATATTTTTCATACAAACTACAAACCTACTACTATCTATTGCCTATAGCTTTCAGATAATGTGTATATTTATATTTTCCCAACCTTTGAGAGGGTGAACCACTATGCTGCTCCCAGTGTAAATAATGCATTGGAGTAAAATATGGACTGTCAAACTCAGGCAACAATTAATTATACAGAGCATAAATCCTTCCTTCCAAATGACTAATGCCTAGTCCTTCGTGCATAAATGTTTTTCTGGATTCTATTTGAACTACTAGCCTCATAACATCAGATGGCGCAGTCAGAATAATTTTCATTAGAAAAATAATTATAGGTTAAATATGGTTAATAAAACATTAACTATAAATTTGAATATTTTAAAAGCATGTCCACCTAGAAGCAGGTTCTAATGAATTTTGATGAAAATACCATGCTTACTTAAGAAAAAAATAAATAGGCCTGGTTATTACATACAATTGTGAGATGGATAAATTACAGAAAACAATTTTAACTTGAAAATAATTATTCTGGGCAATCAGCTTGGCAAAGCTAATGATAATAAGGAGAAATGCAGGAAGGGTACACACCTTCATGGATGATGGAACACTTGCTCTCGTTTTGATCCCATTCTAGATTCATGAATTTGTAGTTATTAGTAAATCGTAAATCCTTTGAGATTGAAAGTTCAAAATCATATTAAAATACACACTTTTGTTGAAAGGTTCAGTCTTGATGTGAGGCTCCTGCTGACTCTGAAGAATGAGTTGGATGTGCAGGGATTCAGGGCCAAGAGTGGCTCTGCAGGGTAGCACGCTTGTCTTTGGTCGCCCACGCGCTCTCCCGGATGTCCGCGCATTTACCTTTGGGACCTCTCCAGTTTATACTTTCCCTCTTTCACTTTTTTTGTCTTTCATGAAGCCTAAACTCAGACCCTCAGGTCTGCCATTGACTTCCATGGTTTTGGAGTCTCTGTGGTGGCAGCTAGCTTGCTGGGTGCACGAACCTTGGCTGCTTCCCAAGAGATCCTCCTTAGTGGGTACATCTTTCTCCTGCTTATCCGCCTGTCAGTTACAAAGCCAGTGAGGGCATCGGCATCCCCAGGGGTTGCCGCCCCTATGTGTGTGGTAAGCAGAGCTGTCCCGGGGAGCAGCAGAGAAGGGTCCCTGTAGTGGGCAATAGAGAAGTGCCTTCATATTTGCCTGTTTTTTCCAGTCTCCCTTCGAGTTCTTGCCTGTGCTTAAAGCAAAGGAGACTAAAGGACTCCTCTGTGAGAAACACAGATCTTTTTATATAATGGCCCATAAATGCCCTTCTCCACACTCTGCTTCTACCCTTTCTGTCTGTATCACATCTTCTCTTCGCACTCCAGTGGGAAGACTTCCCTCACCATGGCCCTTTTACCTGTGCTATATGGACCATTCTCCACATGTGGCCTCTTACTATCCTTCCAGGCAATTTGAAAGAACAGCTATTTCATTTTGCTTCATTTTTAATTTGGTCTCTCAAGATATGCTTGCTGGTACAATGGAGGCACAAACATTATGTAGCAACCAACCACTTTCTGATTGGATTTAGAGCCCAGTCTTCAAGAAGGAGCTCATGCCTGGTACTTCTAACTACCTTCATTTTTATTGTTTACTTTTTTTTTCTTTTATAGATAGCCATGGGTATCCAATGGTTATCTTGTTGACTTTCACCAACAGGTCAAGGGTGAAGCTCTCCTCCATGGAAGGGTACTGTGTTTGCACATCCAGCTATGTTTATGAGTATCACACTGCACCAGAGCGCCCCATGCTCAGGGAGATGGTGTTCACGCTGAGGTGAATGGACACCTTGCTTTGAGAGGTAGCTTCCGTCCTAATCATTGGGTATGTACGTGTATGTGGTATATGTGGGTATGTGTGTACATGTTTATGTGGTATGTTTATGTGGTGTGTACACTTGTGTGTGTGTGTGTGTGTGTGGTGCATGTGTGTGTGGATGTCACTCACCCATGTGCAAGCATGTAGATGCCAGAGGACATCGAGCGTCCTGCTCTATCACTCAGTCAATCAGTCTCTCACTGAACCTGGAGCTCACCATTGTCAGCTAAACTGCCCAGCTTACCGGCGCCCAGGTCACAGCTGACACTCTTACATGGGTGATGGCATCAGAACTCAGGCCCTCAAGCTTGTGCAGCAAGCACTTGTGGAGCCAGATGCCCGGTTCAGCAATGGGCTCTCTGACTCCTATAACTGCAGACTGTCCTGACCTCTACAGAGGCCAACAGATTGTAACAGCCTCAGGGTCACCACGGTGCCACCTATCATGGCAGCCTTGGCTGGAGCATGCCAGTGAGGCCGCCACCTGAGCTGTCTTGGTCTGACCTCTGACCCTGGTCTCTTGCCCTGCCTATACTCTGCTAAGCCCAGGCTCTCTGACTAGAAGGTCACAGTACAAAAGAGTCAAAGACATGTGACCTATGTTTCTCCATTTTCCAGGCATCACAGTTTACAGATATATAAACTCTCCGGCAAAATACATTTGAGGATTTAATTTCCTTGCCTACAGATTGAAAAATACATTCATGATGTCACAATAATCTGAACACAGCATTCCATACTCACCTGTGAGTGCTATGGAACACGGGCATGAATAATTGCCGATACTCACAGCAGAGGGTTCCCACCCCACCAGGTAACTTCAGCTAGACTTCACAAGAAAGACTATCACTGTCTGATGCTGACCACAAGGTGTCAACTAAATAGGAAGCAATGGGAGCTAGGGTCTGGGCTGCACGAGATCCCTCTCAGAGATTCTGTTCAGGATTGCTGAGCTCAGGGCTAGAAAATCCCGGTCACAGGACTTTAATGGATTGCTTTACAAATGCCTGTTTTCTACGGATATGCCTTTCCCACTTTCCTGAGAATGAGAGAAACAAAGTTAGTGGCTAAAGCTCTTGGTTACACAAGATCAGCCTAAGGAAAGATGCAGGTGACCATGAAGAGGGTGGTCTTAGGGTGGGTTTAGGGTGGGCTAAGGGTGGGATCAAAGGTACCCCTAGTTAGAGCAATAAGACAACAACAGGAGATCAAGGGCATATTAATCAAAAAAGAAGAAATCAAACTCTTACTATTTGCTGATGATATGATAGTTTACATAAGTGACTCTGAAAATTCTACCAAGGAACTCATACAACTCATAGACATTTTCAAGATTAACTCAAAAAATCAGTAGGCCTCCTTTACACAGGTGATAAATGAGGTGGGGAAGAAATCAGAGAAACATCACCCTTTACAATAGCCAAAAAGAGCATAAAATATCTCAGAGTAAATCTAACCAAACAAATGGAAGACCTGTATGACAAGAACTTTAAATCTTTAAAGAAAGAAATTGAAGAAGATACCAGAAAATGGAAAGATCTCCCATGCTCTTGGGTAGGTAGAATTAACATAGTAAAAATAGCAATCTTACCAAAAGCAATCAAAAGATTCAATGCAATGCCCAGCAAAATTCTTCACAGACCTTGAAAGTATAGTAATCAACTTCATATGGAAAGGCAAAAACCCAGGATATCCAAAACAATCCTGTACAATAAAAGAACTTCTGGAAGCATCACAATATCTGACTTCATACTCTACTACAACACTACAGTACTGAAAACAACCTGATATTGGATAAAAACAGACAGGAATACCAATGGAACCGAACTGAAGACCCAGATATTAATTCACACACCTACAAACACCTGATTTTTAACAAAGAAGCAAAAAATATCAAATGGAAAAAAGAGAGCATATTTAACAAATGGTGTTGGAAGAACTGGATATCAACATGAAGAAGAATGAAAATAGATCCATATCTATCACCATGCACAACACTCAAGTTCAAATGGATCAAAGACCTCAACATAAAGCCAGCCACACTGAACCTCATAGAAGAGAACTTGGGAAATACACTTGAATGCATTAGCTCAGGAGACCACTTTTTAAATATAACCCCAGTAGCACAGACACTGAGAGAAACAATTAATAAATGGGAACTCCTGAAATGGAAAAGCTTCTGTAAAGCATAGGACATGGTCAACAAGACAAAACAAGAGCCTACAGAATGGAAAAGATCTCTACCAACCCCACATCAGACAGAGGTAAGAACTCAAGAAATTGGTCATCAAAAGAACATATATCCCAATAGAATATGGAGTACAGACCTAAACAGAGAACTCTCAATATAGGAATCTAAAACAACTGAAAGACACGTAAGGAAATGTTCAACATCCTTAGTCATCAGAGAAATGCAAATCAAAACAACTTCGAGATTCCATCTTACTCCTGTAAGAATGGCCAAGATCAAAAACACTGATGACAACTTATGCAAAAGAGGTTGTGGGGAAAAGGGAACACTTTTGCATTGCTGGTGGGAGTGCAAGATCGTACAGCCCATTTGGATATCTGTATGGTGATTTCTCAGAAAATTAGGAAAAAAAACTTCCTCAAGACAACTTTTGGTCATATACAAAGGATGCTCAATTGTGCCACAAGGACATGTGCTCAACTGTGTTCATAGCAGCTTTGTTTGTCATAGCCAGAACTGGAAAAAATCTAAATGCCCCTCAACTGAAGAATGGATAAGGAAATGTGGTACATTTGTACAATGGAGTACTACACAACAGAGAAAAATGATATCTTGAAATTTGCAGACAAATAGATAGATCTAGAAAACATCATATTTATTGAGATAACCCAGACCCAGAAAAACAATTATCACATACTCACCCATAAGTGGTTTTTAAACATAAAGCAAAGAAAACTAGCCTAGAAACCACAATCCCAGAGAACCTAGACAACAATGAGGACCCTAAGAGAGAGACATACATAGATATAATCTACATGGAAAGTAGAAAAAGGCAAGATTTCCTGAGTAAATTGGGAGCATGGGTACCATGGGAGAGGGTTGACAGAGAGTGGAGAGTCAGGGAGTGGAGCAGAAATTTGTTAAAAATGTCATTCTTCCTCTTCACTCATGGAAACTCTGCCAGGCCACTCACAGATCATCTAGGTACGTGTTGTATGACAGAGATGAAGATACACAGAGGCTAGGATAGGTCATGTTACAAGTCCCCCTTTTTTTACTATGGAAAACTTAGTTATTTAGGATAAGGGTATATTAGTTACTTTGGCAATGCTGTAAGAAATTCCTGGCATCAACATTTGGGATTAAATGTTTATTTTGGTGCATGGTGTTGGGGGTTGCAGTCTGCTGTGACAAGAGAGAGCAGAGAAAGCTCTGGCTTAGCCTCCAACAGCAGGACCTTCTTGTGGTGGCTGCTCATATAATGGAAGACCAGGAGACTGTGAGAAGGACCAACCACACGGCGAGCATAACCTCCAAGTCCTTGCTCTGCCAGCTTGTTTCTATCAGACAGACCCCAGCTCTTAAATGCACCCGCTTCTATCATGCTCGGGATGAACTCCTTCATCCAAGGCCACAAGCACGCAGTGTGGCCACGCCCAGTACACACACTCCATGCAGCAGAGAAGCTGTGAAGTCCTTTAGTTAAGTATCACGCCAGGCTCCAGGGCTGGCTGTGTAAGGGTGTGATTGAGACCTGAAATGTGGTCCTCACGAGGGGACTCCAGCATCCCCTACAGCACAGAGGCTTTGCTTGGCTTTCTGTGGCCTCAAAGGGATGGTAGGGCTGACCTGGCTGGGCTCCAGAGTTCTGTGTGATCAGAAAGAAGATAGACCTAGCCCAGTTGAGGGGCAGCCTCTGCCTGTGGGCACCCTCAGCCTCTCAAGTGTGCAGCCTGACGGGTGCTCCCCAAAGGCCCCTTGGAAGGCTACCCCTCTAGATGAAGTTTACCTGGAAGCTACACCAGGCTATTTTTCCTGAAATCTGTTACATTCTCTACAGACACTTTTTTATATTTAGCATGTTTCTGGATAATACAAAAGACCAAATACTTTATAATTATTTGCAAACCAAAATTCACCACTAAGACAAATATCTCTCGCTTTAACTCACTAAATAGAATTGCCCTTTCTTTCACTCCACATGGGAAGTCACTTCCTGAGCAGAAGTCACCTCTTACCTTCAAGTGCACCCATCCCCCCCACCCTCTTCCTAGTTCAGGGAGCCCTTTCCGCAGGACAATGACTCCTCCTCGTCTGGGTCTCTCATCACATTTTCATGCCCTGAAGTTTTGTTGAAGATGATCTGACACCTTCCTCTGGCCAGAGCATAAGCTTTTCTGGAAGGATAGGGCGCCTACCTGGTTTATTCTCACTGTTCTTCATATATTGGCGCTCAAAGTGGAGTTTCGTTGAATTCAACAAAACTCCCAGATGCACCTCTACTGGGCCAAGTGTGGACAAGATGTCGCTGCTTCTTCAAAAGAGGTAGCAGGTGGGTTTCAGCATTGCTGGAAACAGAGCTTAGACAAGCTTCCTGTGTCCCCTAAAAAGGTCAACGTATGGCAAAGCCATGACAACCCACTCCAAAATACACCAGGCAGACTTTATGACTCCCTGAGCTACAAACCCTAATTCTTCTGTAGGGAAAACCCATGACTTAGCTGTGGCCCTTCCTGCTGGCAACACCATCATACCGTGTCCAACACCCCAGCACCCTGCCTGCACTGCACCTAGAGGCTGCTGGAAAGAAAATGAAGAATGACGGGGCATGAGGCGGACTCTGACCTGCCCTACACAGCTAGATGCTTGCTGATTGCATGCTAAGTGGATGGTGGCATTGTTTTCCCAGAGAGCTTCCTCTCTGCATCCTAAGAGAGGCCCCCTGAGGCTGAGCCTTTTAAAACAGAGTGAGGAGAAAACAAAAAACAATGGAAGTTGCCTTGCTTTATAAATGGCCGTATTATTCTTAGAATGAGCCCCTGTCCTGGAGCCCCGGAAGGTGCTGATTTGACACAATTTAATGAGGCAAGATCAATGGGTCTCGAAGTTCCCCAGAGCTGGACAGATGTTCCTAGTGGCCTCACTTGGGAGCCCAGGGTCCAAGTGGAACTTGCCGCTGCCTGAGGCTTGACTGAGAATTTCACTAACAATGAACTGAGAGTGAAGAGAAACCCCCGAGGTAGAAAATGAAAATAGTGGTAAACTAAGGGACTGGTTTTCAAGAAAGGAAGACAGCCTTCCAGGTGTGGTCTGCATCAATCTGTCCTAGGCCAGAGGCAAGGATGGAGTGTAAGATGTCTTCTTCCATCTACCTTGGTGGGGCTGACCCCAAATCACAGCGATTCCAAACGAGAAGCTCATTTCAAAACAGACAGGTCGGACAAGCACGCTTCCCACCCAGCCACTTAGCCGACTAAACATGGGACCCTTCAGATGTCCAGGCCCCACAGGGAAGGCCCTTATAGGCCAGACAGGCCATCAGCACCCTGGGGAAGTTTGACAGGAAGCAGCAACAGAGACAGCAGCCATTGCTGTCAGTTCCTCCAGAGGGATGCAGAAGGGCAGAGTGCTGGGGGCTGTGAGTCTAACGAAGCTGTTTACTCCCATGGTGGACAGATTCATGAAGAGACCATCTACTGTGGCAGGTATTGCTCCCTAGACCTTCCATCTGGAGTCCGGTGATGGCATACACCGATCCCCTGTAGTCCAGGATGCACATGTGGTCTTGGACCTCCCAGCTGTGCATCTGTCAACTGGTACCCTCATCCAAACCTTTCCGTTTTATGGACCACTGCCCAGTGCCCTCAGAAGTTCTTGTTGACACGTGGGAATATCATTAGGCACACACAATTCTATACACACATGTCTGCACAGGCCTCTGCATATACTCTTTACATGCCAGCCCTAAGCATGGGTCTCTGAAGACAGACATTTGCACACAATTCATGCACACAGACCAATGCTATATATCCCTGCCTATAGATATTTTCACACTTGGCTCTATACATACATTATACATGCCTGGACAAGAGACCCTGAAAACATAGCCTTGTACACACCCCTGTACACACTCTCCTGCATGTAAACCTTATCACCATCCCTTGGCACACACCGTCTCTTTGATTCTGCTCTTCCTGGCTTCCCCTGGAACCCAAGCTCACACACACCTGGGCAGATAGAGACGATCTTATCAGTCATTTTCTGCTTAAGAGTCAGGGTACCTTGGCATCATCCACGTGTGCCCCCGGAGGTCACAAATGACCGCACGGTCCCAACATCCTTGTGAGGGCACAGTATACCTTTCACGGGGCCTTGGCACTGAAGACTGACACTCTGGGATGCACACAACAGCAGGTCTGAGACACGAGCCTTGAAGGCTCAGCTGAAGCGTCTCTTGCAGAAGAGATGAAGCGCTCATGTAGTTTCTTCTGACAGCACTTCCAGCAGATGTCATTTTAGTGATACAAGTGGGAGATGAACACGGACTGCCCAGAAGTTAAGAATGTGGAGTGAGAATCCCAGCCCGAAACGGTTCACTCAAGTGCCCAGATCCATGGCACCTGGTACAGCTGGCACAGTCTCATGTTGGTATGTGTATCTTCTTTCCTACGGGTCACCCCAGAGGCTCTCTGACACCGACTAGCGTGTGGCCAGCGGCTTCTCTACACAAGCAGTGCCACTGATCCTGGACAGAACTCAAAAGCAGAACTCGGTCCCCTAAAGACTCCTGCAGTGTTTTTGTTCCTTCCATCAACTTCTTGGGTCCCTGGGTCCTACACAGAAGCCTCTCCTGGGCCTTGCCCCAGTAACAGTGCGTATTTGAATACCAGGGGCTTCTGTGAAACCAAAAATCTGCTCTCCTTTAGTCTTCAGACCTGGAACAAACCTGTCGCCCCTGGGGCGTGAGAAATCTTTGCGGTGACTTTGATTTTTCACACCCTTGCCATCTCCTCCTGTAGCTCCTCCCCAGAGTGAGGCCAAGGTGTGAAAAGCAAAGAGGCCCCTTGCCATTCGCTCCAAAGTGAGCTGGCCTGATAATGTGCCAGACAGGCCTGCCTCAGATGTGGCTCCAGGGATTGAAGCGGGGCTCACCTGGCTTGTGTCCCAAAAGTGGTCATTCCACGGAGTCAATAACAGTGCTCCATACTTGGAATAAGCCAGCCCACCATCTGGAATAATTCGTGATTCTTTTACAAGGAGGGGGACAGGCTGGTGCTGGTCTGAATTCAAGGTCCAAAGTCATCACGGTGGGTGACACATACTTCTCAGAGCATGACATTCTTGGCACACAGACAGGTGTCGAAGAGAGTTCCCTTAGTGTGTAGATCATTGTGCTTCGGGAATGGCCAATGACCAGGGATAAAACATCCAGCACCACCTGTCCCAGCATACAGGCTCACAAATGTAATCTGTGTAATGTTTACTCAGATGTAAGCCCTGGGGGGTGAGTGGGTACGTGGGTGGTTTCTGTAGGGTGTGTCTCTGAAGGAAGAATTAGACTGCAAACTCTGGATACAGCCTCGGAGACCCCAGGCAGCTTCTTTCAGAACAGCAGTGTGCAGAGTCCAGAGGCACCTTGAGTAAAACCCAAGCTTCTAGTTGCGTATCCAGTCTCTACACATAGTTTACAAGGTGGCTCTCACGGCTGAGTAGGTACAGCACTTCCGGTGGACTGTGTTAGTGGAATCTAAAGGCAATGACTTAATTTTCACTTACCCCTATATTCAACCATGGTGAAGCAGAACTGCCAGGGAGCCCCAAACACTACTTTACTGTGTTTAGAAGTGCCGTTTCCATGTTCTTGAATGCCATGAAAAATTACCCATCAGCCTTGAAGCTCAAAATTCCCAGATACATTTTCTCATCTTTCCCGAAGTTCATGGTCCCCACAGTATGATTCCTCTACAAAGATAAAGACCGTCTTTATCTCCATTCGACTTTTGTGGCTCCAGAGGTTCCTGCTTATGTTGGTCTCATTGGTCTCACTCTGGTCTCCGCTGCTGTCCTCCCTCAGATTCCACCCTGTGTGTCTGATGCGTGTCTACCTTCCTGTCTGTTTGGAGGTCTTGTAGGCTTTCTCCCGTCCCTTCCACAAGGTGTCTATGCCCGCCTGTTGTACAGGTAGAGTCCCACCCTAGCACTGTTTTAGCATGTTAGGTGAAGATATGAAACCATGGATGCTGGATACTCTCAGCTCAGGTTCTTTAGCTGTGTCTCCTGGAAGATGCTTCCTCACGACTGAGTTCAGAGGATTCTGCTAGCATCTCCCTGGGGTCACATTTCAGCCACTGTGCCCATGCACATAAGAACCAAGCAGAGTGGACATTCAGCACTATTGTCAGGATATCCTCAGCATTGTCCCTCCTTTGTCCTCTCTGAAGGACGCCACCTTCTTTGATGAACAAGGTTAGGGGAAATGAAGCAAGTGTAAGCACATTGGGACTACTATGGAAAAAGCAATATCCACTGTATTTTCTCCTGTTTTCAATTACTTATAAATTATACAACCAAGGTGCCTGTGCTTAGCACATGAATGCCTGACACTGAAAAAGGCAAAGGGTGTCTGAAACTCCAGAGCAAGGGGACTTGAGGTGAGACAGAGGCTGAAGACGCAGGTGTATGGACAGCGAAGACAATCGGCTGGTTTGGGGATGCTACTGCTAAAGCCTCAGATTCTCCTGTCCCTCAGGGTAGGACTGAGGCCTGGGGTGACACACAATGGCCACATTTCCATTCTCCTCCTCTCCAGGTCTGCAGGGGCACCAGGCATGGATCAGTTTGTCTGGAAAAGGACAGATGCCCTGGGATACCCTGCAGGCAAGCATCCCTGCAGGTTGCTGGAGATCTAGCTATACACAGGCCTGCTACATGCCAGGTCTGCCCGTGGTTATGCGTGTGACTATCGGGGACCACTAGGGAGAGATGCAGGGTAACCTCACATTATGTTTCAACAGTAACTCGGAGTCTTCTGGGAAAGCAGGACTGGAAGAGAATGGGAGAGAAGCCACAAGCCCCTGGGAACAAGAAAAAAAACCTACTGGGAGAGCTACGAGTAATTAGGGCTTGGAGTTGGCAGGAAGATGCTACCAGGCAATTAATTAATATCTAGAGTGTGAACAGTGTCTTTCCACAGTACCTGGGAAGACCCACAGGGATTGGGGGAGGGTAGGGAAAGATGGCCAACAGACCTAGAAAGTGAGAGAGGCCTTGCCTTTGAGCTATTTTACTGACTTGTTTTTCTCTCAACTTTAGCATAAGCTCTGGAGTACTACCAAAGTGAAAATGAGGGGTTGTGAAGTCCATTTGTGTCTATCTTGCGGCTTCAGCACAAGGGTGTGCCTGTCCATCAAGACCAGCGACAAGACAGGACAGCAGGAATAAGGATATATAGTTAAGCTTTGAGATGTACAGAACAGGCTCTGCACACGGCCTGAACTGGAAGGCTGCAGAACCTAGGAGTCGGTCTTACTGTCGTGAAGGCTGCTTGGCTACAGACAACCTTTTCAGAGACCGAAGCATTAGCTGCGGTTCAAAGACATCTGGGAGTCAGCGGTGGAGGACACTCCCATTTTGTATTTCATATTTATCTCTCTCTCTCTGAATATGTTTATATTTCATTATTGATTTTTAAACCTCCCAGAATCCAAAAGTATTCTTGGAACCCAAGAGGTTCTTTATAAAGGTATGAGTGAGCTAAATGACACTCTGGATGCAACCTTGTGGAAACTCATGAACTCTAGACCCACAGCTGGGGAACTTTCATGGCACCAAACCAGCCCCTCCGTATGTGGGACACAGCATTGAAGCTTGAACTATTCTGAGGGGACCTTGGCATTAGGACCAGGACATACCCCTGGTTTATGAGCTAGCTTGTTGGAGCCCATTCCCTATGGTGGGATGCCATGCTCAGCCTCAATGCAGTGAGGAAGGGCTTGGTTCCTGCTCCAACTTAATGTGCCAGACTTTGCTGACTCCCCATGGGAGCCCTTACTGGTTGGGAGGAGTGGATAGGTAGGGAGGAGCAGATGGGGGCAGGAAGAGGGGTGGGAGGGAGAACTGTGGTTGGAATGTAAAGTAAGGAAAACATAAAATATTTTTAAAAATCTTTATTTTTTTTTTATATTCAAAACTAATGTTCTAGATGGATGCCCATCCTCTAAAGGGCTCTACATTGCTGTGCAGGAAGAAGCACGGGCCCTGTCCGTCTGTCACAGCTGCTGTTCAGCATGGGTTCTGTGGCTCCATCATGCTGTTAAAAGCAGAATACCTGCAGGTCAATCTCTAACGAGCTGAGATCTCCCTTATCGTTTCCGAGAACATGCTTCCTGGGCAATGCAACATCAGAAGCAATGCTTTGTCTCCAAAAATCCAGCTGGTAAGTGAACTGGAGAGCTCACTCCCTGTCTAAGTAGTAATGTCAGCGGGGTTCTGTGAACTCTTGTAGATTTTGAGAAAAACAGTAGCCCAACTGGCCTGAACTTTGCTGTGTAGCCTCAGCTATAGCCTTCTCCAGCCTTAGCCTCTAAAGGAGTAGGATTAGAACATCACCCCACTTTCCTGGCTTTCCAGCAATCCTTTTCACGAATGAGTAATATCTTTTGTGGACCATGGTGGGCATGTAAGGATCCCCCCATGTGTGGTTTCAGTCCTCATGGCTGTTTGCCTTCCTGATTTTCTTAAAGGAAATGCTACAGGTAAACATTCCTCCTGGGTAGTGTTTAATTTAGGAAAAAATTGAAATTTATAAGCTAGCTACAATAGGATTAGGGCTATTAGGATCCAGCTACTGCACCTTCAAGTGCATACAGAACACTTCCGGCATCCACTTCACTTCACGGGCCATGTCAGGCTCTTTGCAGGACTGAATCTTGGCCAAAGCTCTCTGATCAGCTGTGCTGCCATTGGCTGGATTTGGGTGTTAAGGAAAATGAGTTTGCAAAGACAGACAGGCTTTCACTAGTGCATGAAAGCCACTTTTCTGCTCGGTAAAGCCACACAGAAGAGGAAGGCAGCTCTATTAGGGTTGGATGTCTTCCGAAGACCACACTGTGTCTGGCAAAGACTCTAGGGCAAGACCCATCAACTCTGCCAGCGTCCCTTCACACAGAAGTATAGATTTGAGTAGCACAACAAGCTAGGTCCTTTCTAATTGCTGTGAGAACACATCTGACGGGAACAATTCAGGAAAGGAATGGTTTATATTGGCTTAGGATGAGGGCACAATCCATCCTGGAGGAAAGTCATGACAACAAAAGCGTGAGGCAGCTGGAGTCATCACATCTACAATCAGGAGTAGAGAGGGATGGGTGCCGATGACCAGCTTTCTTTCTTCCTTTCTTCCTCCCTTTCCCCTTCCTGCTCCTTCTACTGGGACTTCAGGCCAGAGAACGGGGCCAGAACATTTAGGATGAGTTTTCCAACCTCAGTCCAATCTAGAAACTCCCTCCCAGACATGCCCAGAATTTTGTCTCCTAGGTGACTCTAGATACCATGTAATTGTTCACATTCGCCGTCATGGATGGGTTCAGAAATGATGTGCTCATATTCCAAAGAGCGTCCAGGTACTCTTATCCCATAGGCTGTCTTGGGAAACGTGCATAAAATAAGGCCTTAAAAGCTCTTTCTAAGTGTGTCTAAATCTTGAATGCATAGGAGCAAGAAGAGGAAGAATAAATTTAAAGATGAGGAAACACAGTATCTTTGAGTCTGGAATATCTCCCAACAGTATACTTGACTCTCTGAAAGTGTCAGGACCTCTAACAGGAAGGACACGGAGGCAGATCTTTAGGCTTTTGTTGATTTGGAAGCAGTTGGTTTTTATGGTTATGGTTATATGCGGTTTTGACAGAACCACCAGCTACCAGAGATGGAATTGACTATCCCATGTGTGTCCATGAGAGTACTTCCAAATCAGATTCATGTTTGAGGAAGCAGTCCGGTGAAACAAGGAGTGCACCACGGGGCTGACCCCATCCTGTAGTTGAAGGACTAAATCTCATAAAAGGCTGGACATGTGTGATTCATTTTCTGATTTTCACTGTGTTTGAATTGGGACATATTCTTCTGCTGTTGGTTTGAGTTGGATATAAAACTTACGTTGTCAACTTTCTTGACTTAACACTTTTCAAACTACAGAAATAGGGGCCTTCCAGCTTCCAATATCAAGTGAGCTGATTGGGTTTTGCTAAGATTCTTTATGTGAATGCACCATTCACAGAGTTGGGCTCCATACTTCACTTGTATGTGAAGATAATCTTTCCCTGACAGAGACAATGGCTGATCCTCCTCTCTCTCTCTCTCTCTCTCTCTCTCTCTCTCTCTCTCTCTCTCTCTCTCTCTCTCTCTCTCTCTCTCTCTCTCTCTCTCTCTTCCTGATACTCCCTGTCAGAGGTTCTACTCCTCCAGCCCAAGTTCCTCTACATTTAGGATGAAGTCTTCCCACCTCACTCCAAGCTAGAAACCCCTTCTCTGGGAGAACACTACAGATCCAAACAACAGTTTCATGTGTCCCCATCTTTGAAATGGGGATGGCTATTTCTATATAAAAAATTCAAGATTAAAGAGAAACTTAAAAGATCTTCTGAGTGCTCATCACTCTTCCTGACCTCTGGAGATAACCAGGTGACTCCTGCAAAGATAGAGACACATCCAGTGTGTGCCCATCATGAGGTGCCATCCAAATGTTTGCATTAGCAGGCACATTCAGAGGGATGCTTGGACTCATGGGAGCTATCTCTACATGATCATCTTTGACATCAATCAAAGCACCCATTCTAAAAAAAGAGACAATAATTTTTCATACGATTCCATGTCCTTGAAATGGAAAAATGATAGAATTCCAAAAAAATTTCCATTCTTATTTAACAGTGCTCATATCTTCCAATCCAGACAAGGTTATTAGTGTCTGATTTCAGCTAACTGAATAAAAGAAGAGTTTACTAGCTTTTCACTTCTGAGAAAGGACCTGGTTGGGGCTGGCTTTCTGCTCTGGTCCATTCTTCCCAGAGCTTTGCACCATGCAGACCCCAGAGCAGCTGTATGTGAAAGAACTCCCAGTGGCTCAGGCAGGCAGTGTCTTTAGCATCAAGGCGCTAGCATTGGTGACATGCTAGCTGTGAATTCTTAATTGTATAAATTGCAGGATAGAGTGGACAAGTGCTAGAGAAAATTGGGATTTTTGCATTCTTCAAAGAACCCAAATATGTAAACAGTCCATCATGTAGGAGGAAGTGTATATGTGTGCATCTTATTGAAAGGGAAAAATAATTCAGAGAGACGAGAGGGTGGCACTGGGGAAAGCTGATATTCTGCTATAACGGATAGCCCCAAGTTGTAGAGGCCATTATTTCATGCATTTTCAGAGCAAATGAACTTGACAGATGGCCGTGTCACCCAAACCCCCACCTACCAACTTGATTATGCAGAAAACAATACAATAGAAAAGAAATCATTACTGAAGGAACCTGGTTAGTCCACAGAGGGCTGGGGAATGCAGAAGAACAAAATTACAGTGGTGGAATTGAACAGCAAGAATGCATTTAACATAAAGTGGGTTACTGCAAGGCAATCAGTCATGGCTAAAGCTATTGTCTGGGCTTGCTTGCATGGTATATGAAGTAATCCGTCATCTCCCACAGAATTTATGCTTAGTTTATAGGGGAGAACTACAAAGGTTTCACCAGGACATGTTTGGGTAGCCTTAAGTGGCTCAAGTATGGACCCCAGAGGTAGAACAGGGATCCCTATAGGACGCTCTGGTGTCTTCTGTATTTGTGATAATCTTATGATAGAATGTTCCCATATCACACTTATGTGACGATGCTACTTGGGAGAGTGCAGGAAGGAGCTTCCTCAGAACTCAACTCTATTCAGCCTGTGTATAATCAGCATGCACACCAGAGTTACCGTGGAGGAAATGAGGTCAGACTTAGACCAGGACTTCCCAAAGGTTAAAGAAAGAGAAACTGCTGTAAATTCCGGGTGGTCACATTGTCTGCCACAGTATGCATTCCAGGAGCAGCTGACTCTAAGTAGAAAAGGACTGTCACGGAGCAGCAGTCACAGGTGAAGGACTCAGTTGTGTCATGCTACACCGAAGGTCACATTCCCCTGTTTCTAAGGTATTCCAGAAAGCCTAGCTGAGGTGCTATCAGCAGTTGATGACTACCGAGGGAGGAAGACTCTCTTTTCTCTGGGGAAAAGGTCACTGGTAGGACTATGTCCCAGTGGAAAACCAACATTCACTTTTTAAGAACTCCTCAGTTCCCCTGCCTTGTGTCTGAAAACTGATGGGATTTAGCCACATTTATCCCTTCCAAATGGTCTCTTTCCCATTTCAAACCCCTTCTGCACTCATTGCTGCTCCTCAGAGGAGGCCAGCCATATGAGTACAGTCTGTGCACTGCTCTGGCAGAAAGGAAGTCACCACAGTGCCTTGCATTTCTGTCCCAGAACCCTCTCTTACTGGAGAAATTCAAGACATATGTAAATAAGTCCGTTTTGAAGGATAATGACCACTTTTAAGATCCAGGACACAATGCCAGTGGTTGGGTACATCCATCGCAAGTGACTGTGGGGTAGAGGCAGGGACCTTTTCCTGATGCATGTCTATGATAGACAACAGTAGTTTAACTATTAGCAGGATCTCAGAAGTTAGAGAAAAGATGGTCTCTCAAGGGTCTCTTGCTCAAAGAGGCCTCTTTACATCTAGCCCAAGAGCCTGCATCTCCTCCCAACAGAAGCTGCTCTCAGAACTGGACTGTGAATGATCTCCGGGGACACACGCTGTCCCTTTCAAAGGATGCCAAGCAATCACTAGCTGAATAAGAGCTAAAACCAAGAGGAAAGAGGACAGAGCTCAGAGACTGGGAGAGGTAATTTCTTCTAGGCATTCTGTGGGGTTCATGGACTGCTGAACCCCTGCCCTGTGAGTTGGTGACAGTCATTTAGATAGTTAGTTACAGGTCATTGGAATACACCACCTTCTTAAACAGATAAAGGAATGCTCACTCACTGAGGCAGAAGCAGGGTTACTCTTATGGGATTTAACTTGGAAACCTGTCTTGTTCCATGTACTTACCCTTTGTCAGATCAAACAGACATCTTGGCCACAATGTTAGCTGGCCTAAGGCTCAATGATGGTTCACATCAACTGTCAGCTTGATTGGCATTCATGAGACTCACTTTGGATATGTTTCCTTCTCTCTGCAGGAGAGAGAAGGCTGACTTTAAATATGGGTGTCAGCAGGCCATGGCTGGGGTCCCAGATTGAAGAAAAAAATCAAGGAGGAAGAAAGGTGAGAGTCAGAGCCAGCATTCCTCTTTGATTCTTGGTGAACCATGATGGAAGGAGTCCCAGAAAAAATGTCCTAACTACCATGAACTCTGCCATGCCTACCCCCCCACTGATGGACTTTAACTCTTCAGACTGTGAGCCAACATAAGCTCTTCTTCCTGTTTGTTGCTTCTCTTAGGGTGTTTTGGCACAGCAATGAGACACATAACTAATATAAGATACAATGTTGTAGAACTAGGAGCAGATTCATAGTGTTCATAGCCCTTAGTCTGGGCTGGTATATATTTGAAGGTAACCTTTTGGTGAGCTTCATAAGGTCCTATAACAAATAATTAAACACTGAGCAGTCCAAGCAACACTGCCATTTATTCTCCATTAATCCAGGACACCATCCATCAGGAGGAGTCTCATTTTCCCCCACAAGCTCCACACAATACTGGTCCTGGCTCTTTCTAGCTCTAGGTTCCTGTGCTGTCTAGTCCACAGCAGTACCACTCTGTGTTTCTGTCTTCCAAGGCCATTCAGGCATCTTCTCCCTTTGTTGGCATCTCTCTGGATCACTAAGATGTGTCCTCCCAGACTGATACAATGAAAGCCTAGACCTCACTGTCTCCTGGTCAGGAAAAGATAAATGAGAATAAAGATGCCATAGGTGGGTCTTTATCCTCAACTCAGAACTGCAAAGATGCTTTTCCAAATGCAGTGGTCTCTACAGACCACGAGGTCCAGAGGGCACAAAGTTCAACCACAGTTCTCAGTAGGGACGTTCCTACTTGAGGAAAGTAGAGACTGTCTCCTTTCAGGGTGCAGGTGTGAGCCACACTCAGCCTGAGGTGTTCTCCCTGAAGTGAAATCCCTTGGTGTATACCATTCTGTAACCTAATTTTCTGGGACCTGCCACCTTTTGTTTTGTGTGTAGAGAACTCATATTGTCCACATTTGTGTGAGTCGGACATCTGCTTTTAGTTGGTGATACTTTTAAATGTTCTGAGGTAAGGACCACAGATTGTCAGTTCAAAGAGTGAGCTTCCCTGGGCTCTGCTTCGAGCCTCTTTTGTAAAGCCCTTGTAAGGGGATCCAAGCTCAGGACTTCGCTTTCTCTGCCGGCTCCATCCCCATCTGTTTCTTCCCTTTCTCCCCCTTTCTCGTCTCTCTTTCCTACCCCTTGCTCTGTTTTCCTCTGTGTTTCTTTCCCCACCCTCCCCGGTCCCCTGTTTTTCTGTCTCTATGTAGCCTCTTTTGATCTGAGGTTAGTGACTTTTGGGTGAGCTTTTAGCTGTAGGCTTTCATCAAAGTTTTGTGTTTTTGTAATCTAGAAATCTCTCTGCATGTCTATGAAGCTTCTTGCTTCAACTTGCAGGGACTGGGGGGTGTTCTCATCAGAATGCCAGAGCAGCTCTGGGCACTGCAGGAGGCAGGAATCTAAATTCCTTCCTTCACATCTTCATCACTCTTCCACTCAGCCCAGAAACCACGATGAAGCCCGCCAGCTGTCCTGCTCAAACCACACAAGCAAACGGACCTTTGAAGATGTTTCTGGAAGGGCTTCTCTAGGCCACAGTTGGAGCTTCCATGATTTCCTCTGAAGCCCACATGTTGCTGGGCTTCCCCAAGGTTCCCAGAGGGGCTTGACATCACTCCTTCATGAGGTTATGTGACCCCCAAATGACCTGGGAAACTTGGAAAGCGTGCCCAGAGTGACCTCTACTTCTCATCTTTGCCAACAAGAGGTTAATAGCAGGGCACACATTTTGTGCCTTTGGTATAGTATTTATCTTAAATGCAAATAAGATTCAATGCATCCTGAATTCACTGATGATACTCTGGCACTATGCCAGAACACAAGCATGAGATCTACACTCATTACTTGGAGTAAGCCAGTGTTTGACCCTGCCACAGCTTCTTGAACAATGTGACCCACTGACTGGGGATGACGGGTAGACACCCACAGCTTCTTTCACCCAAGCACATGTCAGAATTTGCACCATTTATTTGCTTATATATTGATCTGTTTCCTTGTATGTGTGTGGGTGTTTGTGGGTGAATTAAGATGCTGTATGGTGCAGGTGTGGAGACCAGAGACAACCTGGGGTATTGGTGCCCATCTTCCCTCCTGCCTGAGTGTCTCACTTTTCAGTTCACTGCTGTATATACCAGGGTAGCTGTTCTGTAAGTTTTAGGGGTTCTGTCTCCAGTTCCTATCATACCATGGGAGCAATGGAATTATTGACTCATGTTTCCAGGCCTAACTTTTACATGAATTCTTGGGACCTGAACTCAGGGTAGTCTCCCAGCACCCAGATTTCTACTGGTGAAGTCCATGCTCGGTGAACAGCACCCAGCTGTTACTGAGTAGATGCGCTCATTCTCTGCAGTAAGCAGTGATTATGTGAATGAGAGCAGAAGGCTCTCCACAGTCATCAGGAAGCTTCTGCCTTCAGTAGAAGAATGCAAATATGACCAGCTGGGTCACTCCCAGGATCCCAGTCCACAGGCCTCAGAACAGCTGGCCTTGCTATGTGAGAGCCAAGGATGGCACACAGATCCACGTCAAGATTGCATGAAGAACAGACATCCAACGGGTAGAAGTCTACACTCAGACAGGAAGGACAGGGCCGGCCTGCTCTTTATCCAGCATTCTGGAGGATCCTGGACCAGCACCCTGACCAGCAGGTTCCTAGAGGCAGAAGGAAGACTCTCCAGAAGTAGTGGATGTGATCCCACCCATCACCAGCCAAACAGACACTATGAGGATGTGAGGGTCAACAGTCAGCTTCTGGAAGAAGTCTACTTAGCCTCTGAGCATTCATAGCAGGGCTTGTAAGAGAGATCCATGTTGTTAACAGAGCTTGGGATCTTCTAAGGACCTCTCGCTGTGTCTCTACTGAGTGCCAGGAGGCACTAAGAGTCCACTCCTAAAAACAAGAACAGCTAGCTTACCCTCACAGACCCCAGTCCTCTTCTCTGTACCAGCCTGTGCTCTCACCTTTCCCTTGA